>NC_088684.1:53406140-53721855 GCF_028017835.1 Emys orbicularis | reverse complement strand
GACGGCCCTGCTCTGCCTGCCTGCCTGGCGCTCCTGCCAGGGAGCGGGGTTGGGGCACAGGGGCTTGTCGCGCTCCGCCGGCTCCTGCTGGGGAGCGGGGGAAGCCCCCACGCCCCGACCCTGCTCCCCGGCAGGAGTGCTGGACAGGGGGGAGGGGCGGGGCAAGCCACCACGCCCCAACCCCATTTCCCTTCCAGGAGCAGGGGGGATGGGGGGGACTACAGGTGGAAGGAACGGGGAGGAGCCCCCACTTGTTCTGGCCCAGGGCCTCACAAAACCTTAATCCGCCTCTGCATCTCACATTGTTTTCAGTGTGGTTGTCCTCAGCAATGATGTCTAGTACCTCTTTTCACCAGTGCTCCTCTCTACCTGATGACAGTATAGGGGGCTGCCATCTTGCTTGAGTGTAGCTTGGCGTCACTCCCCTTAAGAATAGTCGCAGGTGGTGGCCATTTTGACAAGAGGCTATTTTTCTTGAGTTTCTCTGGAGGAGAAGATTTAATTCTTCATCTTCTGCTGTCAGATAAATATCATGGAAAAAAACAGCAAAAATTACCATTAATCCAAAATATTGATTTTCAAAAACTACCTGTTGTACCAGTTCTTCTCAACAGGAAAAGCTGAAGGAGGGGAAAATGAAGGGTAGGTTTGTATTCAGGGAAACGTGGGGGGGCACAGGAAGGGGAAATTAGAGTGTGAGTTCAGAGTAACGTAGGGTGGAGAGGGGAAACTGCCGTGTACATTCCATCTGCTTTGGGCTACCCTGGTGATGCAGTTAGCCGGTTAGTATTCTCTGGCTGGTTTGCACTACTCCACAGTGACATACAGTAACCAAAGCATGCTGGGAAATCTCTACCAGAAATTGGGGAAAAAAATAAAGTTGATACAACATTTCTTCAAATCACTGGAAATTTCAAACAGTAACATTCTCTTTGGGTTCTTGTGTGTAAAATGTTTAATAATTAGAAAAGGCAATTCCTAGACAAAAATTGCATGAAGACAGAGTTAAGTCAGGGGTGGGCAAACTTTTTGGCCTGAGGGCCACATCAGGTATGGAAATTGTATGCCAGGCCATGAATGCTCACGAAATTGGGGGTTGGGGTGCGGGAGGGGGTGAGGCCAGATATAAGGAGTTCAGTGTGCAGGAGGGGGCTGCAGGCTGGGGCAGGGGGTTGGGCTGTGTGTGTGGGGGGGGTGAGGGCTCTGGCTGGGGATGTGGGCTCTGGGGTGGGGCTGGGGATGAGGGGTTGGGGGTGCAGGAGGGTGCTCTGGACTGGGACCGAGGGGTTTGGAGGGTGGGAGGAGGATCAGAGCTGGGGCATGGGCTTGGGGCGTGGGAAAGGGGCAGGGGTGCTTACCTCAAGCAGCTCCCAGAAGCAGCGGCATGTCCCGCCTCCCGCTCCTACGTGGAGGTGTGGCCAGGCAGCTCTGCGCACTGCCCCTTCCACAGGCGCTGTCCCTGCAGCTCCCATTGGCCATGGTTCCCGGCATATGGGAGCTGCAGGGATGGCACTTGGGGCAGGGACAGTGTGTGGAACCTCCTGGCTGCCCCTACACATAGGAGCTGGAGGGGGGACATGCCACTGCTTCTGGGAGCCACGCGGAGCCACGGCACACGCGGAGCGGGGCAAGCCCCGGACCCTGCTCCATAGCGGAAGCTCTAGGGCCAGATTAAAACGTCTGAAGGGACGGATGCGGCTCCTGGGCCGTAGTTTGCCCACCCTTGAGTTAAGTGGAGAATACATTACAGAGATGTTGTACTTTTCCCAAAACAAGCATTATAAACCCAGGAAATTAGGAGTTAAACTCGTACAACTGCATACATGTTGTTCATGCCTATTTTTCAAAAACAGCCTTTCAATACCCCTCCCCCCACGATGTGGTGAGAACTAAAAGAGGAGGGGACCAGTTTTTCAGGACTAGTCTGGATGCAGCAGAAATCTTGCTGCATTCAGATATTGATACCATTGGAACTAAAATTCCATGAGAAGGGCTCACAAGATTCTGGTGCTGTTGAATCCAAATTCATCACGCTCCTTCATGCATCTCCTGATGGTCTTTGTTTACAAGGGATCCAAAGCATATTAATAATTACACAAGTATCACTACTGAACATTCTGTTATACCATGAGTTCTGTATTACTATATATTTTATCATCCAGAAAACCATTCTCCCATGTATCCCTTTGTACTTGAACACAGTACACTTGTACATTGAATATCACTTTCAAAGAATAAGCTAAATTACCGAAAAGACACTGATGGGAGTTTTTAAAGAGTAGAAAATCCAATACACTAAACCTTATGTAGGTTTCAAATTGCATTATCAAAGTGTAATATATGTTAAAAAGGAGCATATTTTGTCGGCTTTAAAGATTTTTTGAAACCTAACATAAAATAGTTGATTACTTTTCCTTACTTTCATTTCCTCTGAAAATGCAAGTCCTCGCGTGATAGATCGCTGAAATCTTACGCCATCGATGCTAGAAGCTTAATGTTAAAGGATGAATGGGTATGTGGCACTGAAAGGTATTGTCCAATGTTGACTCATATAGATCACATTTACAGGGTATTGTCCCCAATTGTACAAAACATGTAAAAGTAATCAATTGAGTTTAGGATCCTAGACCTCATGAAGAACTTTCGTTAAAAGAACAATAATTCCTAGAATGCATTGAAGTACAGTTGTGTTTTCAGGCTTCAGTGTCTTGACCTGCTTGCTAGCAGCCATTATGTTTGCTGTATCACTGCAGCGAGTGATAAAAAAATAAAGAAAGATGGCTTAACGTGCTACGGTTCTCTCTCATTTCTTGTGACAACAAAAATAAAATGTCTTGGATGTGACGATGCTGTTCATTGTGTAGGTCACAGGTCTATTTTTTTCAGCCAATTTTAATATAAAACACTGATTTTAAAAAATGATCACTTAAGCCATTTAGTGTACATTAAAAAGCAGTTAATAATATTTATAGATTTCTTCCTTATTTGGCTTTCATCAGTGTCATGTGTCATCCATATGGTAACTGAACACCTAGTCCCAGACCCTCAAAGATATTGACCCTCAAAGGGTATGTTTACACTGCAAAAAACAAAACAAAAGAAAAACGCAGCAGCAAATCTCAGAGACTACAGACTTGGGCTCGCAGGGCTCATGGTACCATAGGTGCTGGAACTAAGGGTGCCGGGGCTGCTGCCACACCCCCCGTCTTTAAGTGGTTTTCATTATATACAGGGTTTACAGTTTGGTTCAATGGCTCTCAGCACCCCCACTATACAAATTGTTCCAGCACCTTTGCATGCTACGTAGCTAAACCGAGCAGTGTAGACGTTTCCTCTGGCTGGTGTTTAGGCTCTGAGTCTCACCGCCCCCCGCCAGGTTTCAAAGCCCAAGCTCCTGCTGAGTGGCAACATCTACACTGCTACTTTTAGTGCTGTAGTGCAAGCCCAAGTATGTAGACCCGGGCTCTGAGACTCACTGCAGCGGGTGGGATTTTTGGCAGTGTAGACATACCCAAAGGTACTTAGGCATTGCTACGTTCAGTGTTTGGGAGAGTTAGCTGCCTAAAAAGGGATTCTCAGAAGCCAGAAAGCTGAACAAGGAGCCACCTAAGCTAGCCAGGAATGAAAGGCAGAGGAGAGGGGCAGGGAAAGGAGAGAGGCTAAGACTCCTAAGCAGCTGACCTGGTGTGCCTGCTTGACAGGCTAGAGATGGGCATCTCTCTCTGCTCAGGATCCTCAGCCATGAATCCTCTCCTGGAGTTAGGCACCTAAGCCAGCTCAGATACTTAGCTAGCCCATATCCTAGCAACTGACACCATCTCTCTATCTCCTGCTCACACTTAATATCTCTCTCATGTGTGCCCTACATTTCCCAGTGCCCCAGGCTGTGCTGGCCCCCTCACCTACTGCTGGCCTCCATCTGTGCCTCTTGCTGTGGGATCTGACAGGTATCCTGTCACGTTTTGAGCATGCCTACAGGCCGGGCCCTGCTGGTGAGATAGACTTCCCTCCACCTTGTTTGAGAATCCTGCTTTGGGGCCTCCAGGGCTTTGGACTGAGCTAGGGCTCAGAGCTGTGGGGCAGTGTCAGGGGTTACACTTCTTTGTGAATGCTGATGGGTGGGAACTTAGGCTTGAGGATCTGAGCCCTAGCTCCAGTGTTAGCATAGCACATAAGCATATGCTTAACTTTGAGACCTATTGACTGCAATGGAACTTAAGTAGGGGTTTAAAGTTAAGCGTGTGCTTAACTGCTTTGCTGAAATGGGGCCTTGGGCCTTGATCTTGCAAACAGGTACGTGTGTAAGTTTATACATGTGGGTGCCACTGAGTTTCACAGAAGAAAGCTTGGTGTGGCTATGAGTCTCTGAATACAGCTTAAACTGTGTTAGTGGGAGGGAAATGCTTGAAATAGGTTTCTAATCCCCCTCTGGCTGCATGACAGGTGCTGTAGTTTGGGGGATGGAAATTTTGAAACAAAGTGCTTTGTGGTGAGTGGTGCTCTCTGTTGCCAACTCGTGGGGAGGCGTCCGCTGCATTCGAGTCATTGATTATTTTTAGACTATGTACTCTCACCTCACTGCTTTGGATCCTCCTGATGTTACATGCCAAAGTTAATGAAAACATAAGTGTGCATGTCATGGGCTTTGAACCTTTCAAAACCAAGAACTTACAGATTCATAGATTCTAGGACTGGAAGGGACCTCGAGAGGTCCTCAAGTCCAGTCCCCTGCCCTCATGGCAGGACCAAATACTGTCTAGACCATCCCTGATAGACATTTATCTAACCTACTCTTAAATATCTCCAGAGATGGAGATTCCACAACCTCTCTAGGCAGTTTATTCCAGTGTTTAACCACTCTGACAGATAGGAACTTTTTCCTAATATCCAACCTAAACCTCCCTTGCTGCAGTTTAAGCCCATTGCTTCTTGTTCTATCCTTAGAGGCTAAGGTGAACAAGTTTTCTCCCTCCTCCTTATGACACCCTTTTAGATACCTGAAAACTGCTATCATGTCCCCTCTCAGTCTTCTCTTTTCCAAACTAAACAAACCCAATTCTTTCAGCCTTCCTTAATAGGTCATGTTCTCTAGACCTTTAATCATTCTTGTCGCTCTTCTCTGGACCCTCTCCAATTTCTCCACATCTTTCTTGAAATGCGCTGCCCAGAACTGGACACAATTCTCCAGCGCAGAGAAGAGCAGAAGAATGACTTCTCGTGTCTTGCTCACAACACACCTGTTAATGCATCCCAGAATCATGTTTGCTTTTTTTGCAACAGCATCACACTGTTGACTCATATTTAGCTTGTGGTCCACTATATCCCCTAGATCTCTTTCTGCCGTACTCCTTCCTAGACAGTCTCTTCCCATTCTGTATGTGTGAAACTGATTGTTCCTTCCTAAGTGGAACACTTTATATTGTCTTTATTAAACTTCATCCTGTTTACCTCAGACCATTTCTCCAGTTTGTCCAGATCATTTTGAATTATGACCCCATCCTACAAAGCAGTTGCAATCCCTCCCAGTTTGGTATCATCTGCAAACTCAATAAGCGTGCTTTCTATGCCAATATCTAAGTCGTTGATGAAGATATTGAACAGAGCCGGTCCCAAAACAGACCCCTGCGGAACCCCACTTGTTATGCCTTTCCAGCAGGATTGGGAACCATTAATAACTACTCTCTGAGTATGATTATCCAGGCAGTTATGCACCCACCTTATAGTAGCCCCATCTAAGTTGTATTTGCCTACTTTATTTATAAGAATATCATGCGAGACCGTATCAAATGCCTTACTAAAGTCTAGGTATACCACATCCACAGCTTCTCCCTTATCCACAAGACTCATTATCCTATCAAAGAAAGCTAGCAGATTGGTTTGACATAATTTGTTCTTTACAAATCCATGCTGGCTATTCCCTATGGCCTTACCACCTTCCAAGTGTTTGCAGATGATTTCCTTAATTACTTGCTCCATTATCTTCCCTGGCACAGAAGTTAAACTAACTGGTCTGTAGTTTCCTGGGTTGTTTTTATTTCCCTTTTTATAGATGGGCACTATATTTGCCCTTTTCCAGTCTTCTGGAATCTCTCCTGTCTCCCATGATTTTCCAAAGATAATAGCTAGAGGCTCAGATACCTCCTCTATTAGCTCCTTGAGTATTCTAGGATGCATTTCATCAGGCCCTGGTGACTTGCAGGCATCTAACTTTTCTAAGTGATTTTTAACTTGTTCTTTTTTTATTTTATCTTCTAAACCTACCCTATTCCCATTAGCATTCACTATGTTAGTCATTCCTTCAGACTTCTCAGTGAAGACCGAAACAAAGAAGTCATTAAGCATCTCTGCCATTTCCAAGTTTCCTGTTACTGTTTCTCCCTCCTCACTGAGCAGTGGGCCTACCCTGTCCTTGGTCTTCCTCTTGCTTCTAATGTATTGATAAAAAGACTTCTTGTTTCCCTTTATTCCTGTAGCTAGTTTGAGCTCATTTTGTGCCTTTGCCTTTCTAATCTTGCCCCTGCATTCCTGTGTTGTTTGCCTGTATTCATCCTTTGTAATTTGTCCTAATTTCCATTTTTTATATGACTCCTTTTTACTTTTTAGATCATGCAAGATCTCGTGGCAGCAGGCAGTGCTGGCAGCACATTTTCTATCTTTCCTACCCAGCAGAATAGCTTGCTTTTGGGCCCTTAATAGTGTCCCTTTGAAAAACTGCCAACTCTCCTCAGTTGTTTTTCCCCTCAGTCTTGATTCCCATGGGACCTTACCTATCAGCTCTCTGAGCTTACCAAAATCCACCTTCCTGAAATCCATTGTCTCTATTTTGCTGTACTCCTTTCTACCCTTCCTTAGAATTGTGAACTCTATGATTTCATGATCACTTTCACCCAAGCTGCCTTCCACTTTCAAATTCTCAATGAGTTCCTCCCTATTTGTTAAAATCAAATCTAGAACAGCTTCCCCCCAGTAGCTTTTTCAACCTTCTGAAATAAAAAGTTGTCTGCAATGCAGTCCAAGAACTTATTGGATAGTCTGTGCCCCGCTGTGTTATTTTCCCAACATATATCTGGATAGTTGAAGTCCCCCATCACCACCAAATCCTGGGCTTTGGATGATTTTGTTAGTTGTTTAAAAAAAGCCTCATCCACTTCTTTCACCTGGTTAGGTGGCCTGTAGTAGACTCCTAGCATGACATCACCCTTGTTTTTTACCCCTTTTAGCCTAACCCAGAGACTCTCAACACTTGTCTCCTATGTCCATCTCCACCTCAGTCCAAGGGTGTACATTTGTGTGTACAAAGGGAGGAGGCAACACCTCCTCCCTTTTTCCCCTGTCTATCCTTCCTGAGCAAGCTGTGCCCATCCATACCAAAATTCCAATCATGTGTATTATCCCACCAAGTTTCGGTGATGCCAACAATGTCATAATTGTATTTATTTATTAGCACTTCCAGTTCTTCCTGCTTAATTACCCAGATTTCTCGCATTTGTATATAGGCATCTAAGATACTGATTTGATCTTGCCTCCCAGTTTTTCCCTGACCCTCCTTTCTCTCTGCCTTTATAGCCCACACTCCCTCCTATTTCCGACCCATCTCCCAGGTCCCCATGTTCTCCACTTACCTGTGGACTTTGCTCACCTGTCCCCGTTGAATCTAGTTTAAAGCCCTCCTCACTAGGTTAGCCAGTCTGTGTCCAAATAGGGTCTTTCCCCTCCTCGAAAGGTGAACGCCATCTCTGCCTAGCAGTCCTTCCTGGAAGAGCATCCCGTGGTTGAGGAAGCCAAAGCCCTCCTGGCAACACCATCTTCTCAGCCAGGCATTCACCTCCACGATGCACCTGTCTCTGCCCGGGCCCCTACCTTTGACATGAAGGATAGAAGAGAATACCACCTGCACTCCAAACTCCTTCACCCGTACTCCCAGAGCCCTGTAGTCACTCTTGATCTGCTCAGTGTCACACCTCGCAGTATCATTTGTGCCCACATGGATGAGTAGCATGGGGTAGTAGTCAGAGAGCTGGATAATCCTCGACAATGCCTCTGTAACGTCTCGGATACGGGCCCCTGGCAGGCAGCATACCTCCCAAGATGAAATGTCAGGGCGACAGATGGGCGCCTCCGTCCCCCCAGAAGAGAGTCTCCGACCATCACTACCCTATTTGCAGTGGTGGCAGCAGACCTCCCAACCTTAGGGGTACGAGGCTTCTTCTCCTCTGCTGTAGGGGGTGATTCCTTCTCTCCTGTATCAAGAAGAGCATAACGGTTTCCTATTACCATGGCGGGAGGGTTTGGAGCAGGGGTGGAGCACTGCCTGCTGCCAGAAGTAGCCAGCTGCCAGTGTCCACCCTGAGTCATCTCCTCCTCCACCAGTGGAGGACTTCCTACTGGACATGCATTTCACCTCACCAGGAAATAACTGTAGATGATGCTATAGTCGGGGTGTGGGAGGAGGAAATGGCCAAAGAGGAGTCAGGATCCTGAGACTGACAGGTCCCCAGGGCCAATGGGGAGAGGCTTGCTCTCCAAGACATCCAGATTAACAGGGTGATCAGGTCAGTGATGGAGTTGAAAATCTAGAGCCTGCCCTCCATGTGAGCTGGGGCTTCGGCCTGAGTAAGGAATGAGAGGGAGACTGCAGAAGCCCAGAGCCGAGCCAGAGCAGCAGCCTGGAGCTGGGCAGCTGGAGTGGCGGATGCCAGCCATGCCGATAGTGAGCCCAGACTGAGCGGCAGTGGGGAGCTGTGGGACCTGGTTCGCTGTGCTACAAAGAAACTGGAGCCAAGTACAGTGAGAGCGAGGTGGGGACCCTGGGCAGAAGGGGTCCAATGGAGAGAGATGTCGCAAGACAAGAGGGCCTTTGAAGACTGGACTTGGAGGGGGGATGCAAACCCAATGGAGGAGAAAGGTCCTGCCACCTAGAGCCTGAGGATGTGTAGCCCCCACCAGAGTAGTGTCCTTACCTGCGGTGTTATGAACAGATAGTTAAGGGTTAATGCCTTTTTTACCTGTAAAGGGTTAAGAAGTTTACCTAGCCTAGCTGACACCTGACCAAAGGAACTAATGGGGGAACAAGATGTTTCAAAACGAAGGAGGGAAGTTTCCTTTGTTTTAGTTAGTTTCAGTTTTGGCCGAAGTAAAAAAAAATAAAAAAAATCAGCCTTTTATTAAAGTAGTAAGTATTAGAAAAGAAATAAATAGGTGTATGTTTATTTTCTTTTGTAACTTGTTTTGTGCAATTAAAAAAATAATTAAATTGGGATTTCTTTTGTGTATTTAAGGTTTTGCCCAGGGAAACATTCTTTGTGTTTTAAATTGGTTGTCTGTGAGAGTAGCTTGTATGCTAATCTCTCAGAGGTATTTTTTTAACCTTTCATTTTAACTCCAATCCACATAAGAAGTCTACCTGAGGACGTTCAAGGTAGCATGTGGGTAATGGCTGCTACCTGCAAGTCCTGAGTCATGCATGGGCATGTAACTTGCCCATGTGATTCCAAATCTCCATTTTGTGACTGGATTCTACACAGGGTGAGGCGGGGGTCTCCACCCACAAGAAAAAGTCTATTTAAACCCCTGGGAGACCCCTCCATTTTGGTCTTCAGCTGGCTAAAGAAGGAGCCCCTCCACCCCCCAGGATACTTAAAGGAAACTGAAACTGACTAAAACAAAGGAAACTTCCCTCCTTCCTTTTAAAACATCTCGTTCCCCCATTGGTTCCTTTGGTCAGGTGTCAGCTAGGCTAGGTAAACTTCTTAACCCTTTACAGGTAAAAGAGGCATTAACCCTTAACTATCTGTTCATAACATGCGGTATAACCGGGGCACATCCGGATCCTGAGAAGGGGGCCCGGGCCGTGTAATGAATAGGCTGTGAATTTTCTTGTATTCCAGAGAGTGTTGTTTACAGTGTTCCCTGTGCTCACAGTGCCAGGTTCCTTGTTCCTTTAACCTTTTCAATTTTCCCCTCATTTGTTTACAGTTGCTGTTTAATAAAATATATGTGGTTTAAATTCAATGTAGCAATCACTGGGTCAGGTGAGTGGCTGGTGAGAAGAAAGCACCCTGGAGTGGGGACACCCTAGGCCTTGTCCTGAGCGACCCATGATGAGACTGGGGGTTAAGCTCCCTTGGGATCCTGGGCCCAGCCTTATCAGGCATTTTGAGGACTCTGTGGCATGGGAGAGAGGAAGAGGAGTCCTCAAGGTGAGGCAGGCATTCGGAGAAAGGGAGGTGGAGATCCTTTTGCCATCTGATTCCACTGCGGTAGTACAGAGCCAGGAAAATTCCCCACAACAACGGGACCATTCCCCTGCTTACAGGTAGATGACATGGTATTGACCACACCAATAATGAGATCCTACTTCTGCAGAATAGGGAGTCAGTGTTATCTATCATCCTTTTCCTGTATATTGTGTGGTTCAGGATGGCTTGCAAACATTACTTCTACCTTTGTAAATGACTCCTCCGGGGTAAAAGTGGCAGATCTCCAAACCAGAAAATAAAATACAACTGGAAAATAGAATACCACTTGAAAAAAACAACACTTTGCTTGAAAACTGTTATTTTTCATAAGAATCAATGGTTTTCACAGAAATTTTTGCCTGTAAATAAAGACAGGGCTTTATAACCATGTGGCTCAGAGTGCTCTGATGAGAATTCTGCATAGTCAGGAAACAGCCAAATCTTCAATATCAACTTATAACTTGCACAGCAAGGAAAAGCCAAGCTCTCTCAGAGACTGACTGGCTGCCTGCCAGCCCACGAGGATGGTTTATTGCTAGCTACGTCATGCCTTGTGCTGAGACATCATTCTGTGAGTTATTACTTATTTTATCTGAGCCTATTCTCTCATTCCTGGATACAGCATAAATGAAAACGTTAATAAGCACAACTAAGCACTCTTAGGCTGCATTTGGTGCTGATTTACTGTTTTTCTGTAATGTCAGCATGACCTCCCTTCCCTCCAAACAGTCCTTGTTGAGCTCTGCTGGTTATATGGGTAATATTCAGATTGAGGCCAAGTGACCTTTGCTTTCCTCTGCTCAACTCACTTTATGGAATGCAAAAAGCATTCTTTTCTTTTCCTGATAGCAGGTGGAAAATCTTTTTTTATTTTTATTTTTTGTGCCTGTGGAAACAGGGGAGAGAAGGCTGTTCCGCACAGGTGCTTGCCTTGCTCTAAGAGCCAGTGTGATCATCTGCCCCCAAACAATTTATACTTCATAGAACAATGGAGAGGAAGAGCAAGGCAGTGAAAACCTTACGGTAATGAATTGCTTTGTAGCAGAACTGATAGCAATGGACTCTGGCCCATTTTTCACTGTAGACAGACAAGGACTCTGTGAAGTGCTAGAGTACACCGCATACAACCACATTAGCTTGCTTCAGCACACTGGCATTTGAATATAAGAGCTATGGGGAGGCACAAATAGCCAGAATGTTCCTGCCACAGGTACAGAGAAGTACATTTCTCCATTAATATGTGGATTAGTATAAATCACTAACAATAGCTTTTTTCCTCACTGGATGCCCTCCTTATTTTTTCTAATGACCCTTTCCCCCTCAGTATCTTCTTTACCCACTGTAGTACAACCCTCTGACAGGGCCTGTCCCTATTCAGGGCAACCTAGTTGGGTCAAAAAAGTTGAGGTGAGTTTAAATCTTTGTTTATTCTCTTTGTAGGCAACTCCTTGCTCAGCTCATGTGTTAGGATTAAATTAATCTGAAAAAGATGCTACTGAATCATTAATATTAATTCATCCTTAGACTCACAAATGGTTGCTGAAATGCTTTGCTTTTTCCTTGTAGTTCTATCAGGTATTTGGGTGAACTTTTTTATTTGTTAAGCCTATTTCCTGGACTACCACTACATTTTCATTCTTTGGTCCCTTGGTTCTTCTCTTTTCACATGAATTTTACATTGTGGTCACTCCAATTACCTCAGTGGAATTATTCCTGCTTTCAACTAGTGTTTAAGAGGAGAATCAGACCTGTGTTAACCACACACATCTTTCAGCAACTGGTGCAAAGAATTAAGCCATTGCCAGATCACTAAATTAACTTAACACCTCAATGCCATTTTGTTTTAAAATGAATGAGATGTTGCTTCCCACAGCAGTATCAACAGACTTTCTGATTGCTACTCCTTTTTTTAGGGGCAGCATCATTAATTTTTCTTTATTTTGAGGGATTCTAGTTGAAAAATATGCAGTATCTGTGCAATTTTAAGAATATATATGAATCTGTCAGTGTCTTCCTCTCTTAAATATTAAATATTTTTCCATCAGCCTGGCCCAGTAGTCATGAAGGTGAACTAGCTGTTCTGCACTCGAGTCCCAGCAGCTGGATTAGGCAGTGAAAGACCAACAGAAGTAACATTCTTGCTCCCTGGTACCTGTATGGAGCAGTCACTAGAAGAAAGAAAAATCTTACCAATGTAGAGCCACTTTAATGCATAATTGGCAAGAAAGAACAACCTAGGGATTACAATAGTATTTCTGTTATTTATATGTATTGCTATGGACACCAACTAGAGAACAATCAAATAAAGAAGAAGTAAAAATTCCCTCTCTCTGTCTTTGGTCCTGGCTATGCTGTAGAAGTTCATGATTATTATTTATTATCTGTATTGTGGAAGAACTGACGAGCCTCAATCATATACAAACACTACCAAAAACGGTCCCTGTCCCAAGGAGTTTACAATCTAACCTTTTCCTGTGCTGAACCACCAATGCCATGTGACCAATCATAAATTACTCAATATGGAAAACAAAAACAAAAAAACAGACAACAGCAACATTTTGTGAGCAACCAACAGGCTAACATTCTTTGTTTGCATTTGAAAAACAGAAAAAAAAATCACACGTATCATATGTTATCTACAGAAAAAATGTTTCTCATTAAAGGCCTAATCTTGTCAGAAAATGGTTTTGTTGAATAAATTCTACCCACCTCCAGTGAAAATGCTGGCTAAAATCTTTCACTTTTGATTCATAGATTCATAGTATTTAAAGCCAGAAAAGATCATTAGATAATCTAGTTATATACAGTTATGCAGCACTATAATCTAGTCTTGTTTAGAATCTGAACATCCAATCCAGTCTTTCCATTGACTTCAATGGGCTTTGAATGGGACCCTCAGAAGCACCAAAGACCAGCCCTTGATACTGAAAGATTACAAGATTAAACACTTGGAACCTGAGCTTCCAATGCTTAGTCATTGACTTCAATGAGAACATGATGGAGGGAGCTTCATCTGTCAACAATTTGTTTTCAGTATAGAGGAGAAATAATTTTTAATTGGAATTGTAGGATAATATGGGAACTGGGGCTTTAAATGTAGGACAAAGAGAGGTAGAGAGTAGAGAAATTGCTTCAGCCAACATTTTGAGGCGAGTTACAGAAAATCTTATTAACACTCCAAATGAAGATCAACTAGGAAGGTGAGGCACTTGGGTAGGTGGGCTTGTGGGAAAAGGATGCTAATTTTACCAGTGTCCTGACAACACATTTAATCCAAGTAAACAGAAAGAACATTATATATGTTGTGGGGTGTGATTGCCTGAGATCAAACCACTTTCCATAAAACATAGACTACATTTGGGAACACAAAAATAAGTTATTTTAGAATAGGACAGAGTGGAACAAATATCTCCAAACAAAACACCTTAGGAAACAATATGGTGGCAAGTGAGAATAACTAGGATGTTTTTGCTAGGCCTGCCTGTCTGGTCTGTTAACGAACACTATTGCATGTTTACCATCCCAGAATCACAGACTCTGAAGGACTTGGATTCCAGGAAACTCCTTGGATGGAGAGATGACACCTGACACTTGATCCCAAGCTATGGGTGAAAGATTTTGGGTGCTTAGATTTTTAGAGCTCAAACCTGAGACACATTAAAAGGGCCTCATTTTCAGAAGGGAGATGCTTAGCACATTCTGAAAATCAGGCCACTTTCCGATGTCACAGATTAGACACCCAAATATTGAGGCACCCAAAATCACTACTCACTTTTTGAAAATGTGGGTCCTTGTGATTCTTCAAGTAGCTTTGATGAACAGATTGGTAGTAGATGAACATTAAAAATAAATGTAATGGAACTTAAACAAATGTCCATATTAGTTTCTGGGCATGAGCAGACAAATTGATATTTTCACATTCACACAGGCAAGGAGATTGTTGAGTAAGGAAGTTCATGGCAAATGAAAATGTGGTGTCTGGAAACAGAAATAGTTCAGGGGAAGAAAAATACTGATTACATCAAAGCCAAGAATGTGCTTATTTGAAGGTTAACTGAAGTTTCTTAATTGCCAATTTAAATTGCCATCATCTCACTAAACTAAATGAATGAATAGAAAGAGGGCTTAATACCGAAGAGTTTTTCAGTCTGTCAAAGCCAAACAGACTGTGGAGTAATATTTGAAAATATTTAATTATTAAAATGTTAATGCTGAAAATGTGTTTTAAAATGTTATACGATTTGTTGTGGCAATTGTGTTTAAACATACCTGACATCTCTTTCATAGTTATCCTAAGAATCCTCTGCTGTACTTAAAATATGCTTTAAGGGTAGTGACCACAAATCTCTCCATAGCATAGATTGCAAGGGCTAAATTCTGAAGTCATTAATCAGTCAAATAGGGTGACCAGACAGCAAGTATGAAAAACTGGGACAGGGGGTGGGAGGTAATAGGAGCCTATATAAGAAAAAGACCTATAAAATCGGGACATCTGGTCACCCTACAGTCAAAACACGTATTGATTTCAATGGGAGTTTTGAATACCAAGGACTAAACAAAATCTGAACTGGAACACTCACAATCTACATCAATAATTATGATGAGTGAACATCTAAACTTTTAGAAACTTAGTACATACTTCAGATGTATAACAAAAATGTTTCTGAATCTTTTGAGTTGGCAAAATTGGGGTGGAAACCTGGAGGTTCTTTCTGCACGGAGCTCAGCATCTATTGAATGGTGCTGAGCAATCTTAATACTCAATGAAATAGATTGGGGGTTAAGGTGGTTTTTCTACACTGCAATAAAACACATGTGGCTGGCCTGTGTCAGTTGACTCAGGCTCGTGGGGCTTGGGCTGCAGGGCTATAAGTCTGTAGAGTAGATGTCTGGGCTTGGGCTGGAACCTGGGCTTTGGGACCCAGTGAGAGGCGGAAGGTCCCAGATTCCAGGCTCCAGCCGGAGCCCGGACATCTACACTGCAATTTCATAGCCCTGCAAGCTTGAGTCAGTTGTTATGGGTCAGCTGCTGCTGTTTGATGGCAGTGTAAACATGCCTGGAGGCTCTGTAGCTTGCAGGATTGGGCCTCTGGTTAGAGCAGATATTTAGCTATCTAACTAATGCCCTGATCCTGCAATGTGTAGTGTGGGTGCCCAGTGGGGTCTCAGAAGGTGTAGGAGTCTTTTCCATGCTCTTCCCAATGCAAGATTAGGGCTAAACTATATACTGATGTTCAAAAAGCAGCTATCACTGAGAGGTATCTAAGTGGCAATGTAAGCAGTGCAAGATATCCACTACTTCCTATTACTAGTTAGACTTGAAATAAAACAGTCTTTCTTGGAACATTCTGAAAATGTTGTTTCCAGTCCAAGCCAAGAGGAGTACAAATGAAGCAAGGAATGCCTGGACGAGTGGAAGTGAAAAATCATTTAAAAAGAATAAAAAGTTAACTGAAGGTTTTGAGCCTCATAATAATTATTCTTCAAGTTACTTTTGTGTTTTGAGTTGAAGTTTGTGCCGTTCCTGATTGTATCTGAATCAGTTTCCTCATTCCTAATTGAGAAGTAGATAGTAGAAAAATAACTTATGTTTTACTCAGCAATTATCTTCTTAGATAAATTTCATTTAAGTAAAAACTCTGTAATGAAATATGGGTGAAAGAACAGGTGCCACAAGACTAGAAAGATGGTATCATTGTGGCATTATCCAAAAAAGGGTGATTTCAGTCCACGAACTGAATAAGTATTGTAGTGCCTTCAATCCTGGGCAAAGTATTGACTACTGTTATGCTGAATAGAATGAAGAAGGTAGTAGATGAACATTCCAAGAAGAACAGACTGGGTTTCAGCCCAGGTAGATCATGCAGTGAATAGATATTCACTCTTTGACAGACCATTGGAAAAGCTACTGCTTCACAAAAACCCATCTTAATCAATTTTCTCAACTTTAAGAAAGCATTCAATAGCATCCACAGGGAGCCCCTGTGGGATTTTGTTAGCAGTTATGGGATACCAGACAAGCTGATCAACATAATAATGAGTTTAGATGATGGAAGTAGATGCACAATAAGATCGGATACAGGCTGGGGAGAGTGGTTCAATGTTGTGACTGGAGTTAGACATGGGTATGTGCTATCATCAATCCTCTTTGCACTAGCAATAGACTGGGTGATAAAGCAGGCAAAACAAGGCATAATGGATGGTGTAAAACGGGCTAGTGGAGATGAGTTACGTGACCTTGACTTTGCCAATAACATTGGTTTAGTAAGTATGATCTGGAACAGAATGATTACTCCTACATCAGAGTGAGAACAGGAAGCAGCAAAAATTGGATTGAAAGTAAATGCAGAGAAAACCAAGATTATGAAGGTAGGAAATTGGCCAACATATGTAATGGTGTACATGGATGGAAAAGAAATCACACAGGTAGAAGACTTCTGCTATCTTGGGAACATGATGCCATTTGAAAGTGGCTGCAATAAAGCTATTTGTATGAGATTAGGAAAAGCAAACACCACTTTTAGAAGGATGAACAACATCTGGTCAAAGCGAGGTCTCCCCACCAAACTAAAAGTGAAGTTACACCATGTGATTGTAGTGGGCAGGCTCGTGTATGGAGCAGGGACTTGGCTGATGACAGTGGGTTACAACAGTGGTTCTCAAACTTTTGTACTGGTGACCCCTTTCACATAGCAAGCCTCTGAGTGCGACCCCCCTCCATAAATTAAAAACACTTTTTTATATATTTAATACCATTATAAATGCTGGAGGCAAAGCGGGGTTTGGGGTAGAGGCTGACAATTTACGACCCCCCCCCCCCATGTAATAGCCTCACGACCCCCTAAGGGGTCCCGACCCCCAGTTTGAGAACCCCTGGGTTACAACAAGAGTTTGGAGGCCACCCAACACAGGTGGCTGAGAAAGATCCTGCACATTTCATGGAAAGCTAAAATAACAAATGCAAGAGTAAGGGAGCTGGCAGAGCAGGACATATTAGAAAACATCATAGCAGAAAGAAGGCTCAGGTGGTTGGGACATGGATGCTGCATTTGATTATCAGGAGCCTCTAGAGAGGACAGTGCTCCTGCATGAAGGACTGCTGCTGGGGAAATTGCTTTTCAGTTCACTGGAGGTCTAGAGGAGGGAAACTGAATTAATTTGTTAAATCCATGCAGTGTACGTGCTCTAGTTTGTATTTTGAATTGTTTTGAGCGGAGTGAACAGACTCGGGTGCGATTCTGTGCTGCACTTCTAAGAGCTTCTAGAACATAGAATTTGCAGCTCAGTGGGAATGGGGTGCTTTAAGCCACTTTTGTGGCCTTCCGGTCCTGGACTGCTCTGGTTGTTGGAGAGCCCCGTGTGGGCCTAAGTTACTGCAGCCTCCTGGCACTGTCCAATGGGCTGCCCGCCTGGAATCTCACCAGTTCTGCATACTATGACCCTGATGCTGCATGCCCCCTATGCCGACACTTATAATGGGGTCATTGGAATGCAGCCTGTTTGCTGTAGTCTGTAGTGTCTGTGCGAGGGGACCCTTCCCTGGCCACAACTGGGACTTTTAGGGCTCTTTTATGCACGGCCGTATTAACTCTCCTGTGGGCCCGGGGCAATTAGATTTTATGGGGCTCCTGTATACAAGTCTTTTTCCTGGGAGGGAGTTTGGTGCAGGAGGAGGCTGGGGCAGGGGATTGGGGTGCAGGAGAGGGTGCGGGGTCTGGGAGGGTGTTTGGGTGCAGAGGGGGATTCTGATCTGGGGCAGGGGGTTGGGGTGGAGGAGGGGGTGCGAGGTGCAGGCTCCGTCCGGGAGGCGCTTACCACAGGTGGCTCCCAGCTGGCTGTGCAGCAGGGCTCAGGCAGGCTGCCTGCATGCCTTGGCCCCACGCTACTCCTGGAAGCATCTGGCTGCTAGCACATCTCTGTGGCCTACATCTCTGTAGCTCCCATTGGCCGGATGTGCTGGGGGCAGGGGCAGCGTGCGGAGCTGCCTTCTTCCCCCTTCCCCCCGCCAGGGGCCACAGAGATGTGCTAGCAACCGGCTGCTTCTGGGAGCGGCGTGGGGCCACGGCATGCAGGCAACCTGCCTGAATGTCCCGCTGCGCCGCGGGACTTTTAGAGGCCTGGAGTTGGAGATCACTGCCTGTGATTTATTTTTGCGGGCCCCCCCTTGAGCCGGGGCCCTGGGCTGCAGCCTCTAAAGCCCCTGCCTTAATCCGGCCCTGCCTTTATGACACTTATGGACTTTAAGGCCTGGAAGGAATCATCATGATCATCTAGTCCAGGGGTCGGCAACCTATGGCACGTGTGCCAAAGACGGCACGCAAGTCGATTTTTAATGGCACGCTGCTGCCTGCCGGGGTCCCGCTCAGCCCGCTGCTGGGGTTCGGCAGCGGGCTGAGCCGGACCCCGGCAGGCAGCAGCGTGCCATTAAAAATCCTGCCCGACCCAGCACGCTCTTCTCCACCCCCCACCTACCTCTCTGTCTGGCGGGGGAAGGGGGCAGAAGCAAGCTTGGTCCTGCCGACTGCTGCTGTACAGCAGGCTCCGCTGGCAGCCAAGCTTCCCCCTGCCCCGCCTCTTCGCCCAGTGTGTTGCATGGAGCCCTGCCTCCTCTCCCTCCCTGCCGCCGATGGCCCTTTCGAGGGAGGAGAGAAGAGCAGCCCCAGCGCCCTCGCTGCTCAGACCGGTAAGGAGGCGGAGAAGAGGCAGGGGAAAGGGGGGTAGGAGTGGGGCGTATCCCTCCAGCCCCCTGCCATGAGCCGCTCAGGGGGCAGGGGGCTGGGAGCACCCCCCTGATCCCAGCCCACCCCCCCCCCAGCCCTCTGCCCTGACCCCTGCACCCCCCTTGCACCTCAGCCCTCTGCATCCCCCCCACGACCCCATCCCTGATTCCTGCACCCTCCACACATACCCAGCCCCCCCACACCCCATGCCCTGACTCCTGCACCCCCTCACATGCCCCCAGCCCTCTGCCCTGACTCCTGCACCCTCCACACCCCCCTGTCCTAACTCCTGAACTCCCCACACCCTCCTGCTCTGCACTCCCCACACATATCCAGCCCCCCACACCCCCTGCCCTGACTCCTGCACTCCCCACAACCCCTGCCCTGACTCCTGCACTTCCCACACATACCCACCCCCCCACATCCCCTGCCCTGACTCCTGCACTCCCCACACATACCCAGCCCCCCCACACACCATGCCCTGACTCCTGCACTCCCCACACATACCCAGCCCCCCCACACCCCATGCCCTGACTGTTGCACCCCTCCACATCCCCACCCCCCACCCTGAGCACCAGGTTAGCAGTGGGCTGAGCGGGCCCAACGGCTGGGACCCCAGCTGGCAAGGGACCGGCAGCCAGAACCCCAGACCGGCAGCGGGCTGAGCGGGGCCGGCAGCCGGGACCCTGGCTGGCAGGAGCCAGCGGACAGAACCCCAGACCGGCAGTGGTCTGAGCCACTCGGCCCACTGCTGGTCTGGGGTGCCGGCCCTGCTCAGCCTGCCGCCGGTCTGGGGTCCCGGCCCCCAGCCCCGCTCAGCCCACTGCGGGTCTGGGGTTCTGGCTGCCGGCCCGGGGTTCTGGCTGCTGGCCCCTTGCCAGGTGGGGTCCCAGCTGGTGGCCCCACTCAGCCCGCTGCCAACCTGGGGTTCTGGCTGCCGGCCCCTTGCCAGCCGGGGTTCCGGCCGCAGGCCCCGCTCAGCCTGCTGCCGGCCTAGGTGAACGGAATCCCAGGCTGGCAGCGGGCTGAGCAGGTCGGCGGCTTAAGATCAGCATTTTAATTTAATTTTAAATGAAGCTTCTTAAACATTTTGAAAACCTTGTTTATTTTACATACAACAGTAGTTTAGTTATATTATATATAGACTTATAGAGAGAGACCTTCTAAAAAACATTAAAATGTATTACCGGCACGCGAAACCTTAAATTAGAGTGAATAAATGAAGTCTCGGCACATCACTTCTGAAAGGTTGCCGACCCCTGATCTAGTCTGACCTCCTGCACAGCACAGGCTACAGAACATCACCCAACCACTCCTGTAATAGGCCCACAACCTCTGGCTGAGTTACTGAAGTCCTTACATCATGATTTAAAGACTTCAAAGTTACAGAAAATCCACCATTTATTCTAGTTCAAAGCAGCAAGGGACCCTGCCCCCACACTGCAGAGGAAGGTGGAAAACTACCAGGGTCTCTGCCAATCTGACCCGGGCGAAAATTCCTTCCTGACCCCAAATATGGCAATCAGTTAGACCCTGAGCATGTGGGCAAGACCCGCCAGGCAGACATTGTAGGCAACCTCATTTAACTGAATGTAAAGGGACTGAAGCATGGATGAGTATCTCAACCGAGGATCTTAATTGTTGGGTTTGCCAGCCATCCCTATGGAACCAGTGGTTTTTGTTTTCTTATTACAAGCTCTTGCAATGTAGTCATCAAAATATCACATTGTTCATAGAAAAGGAAAGAAAATATCTGATACCAAAGGAACAGGAGTTGGGAATTTGCTTCATCCATGAAGATTTTGAAAGTTTTGCCTGAAAGAGCAAAATATGACTCATCATTTTATATCAAAGCAGATTCTGCGGCTTTGCAAAGTTGTCCCGAAAATCTATCAGCCCAGGCACAAAATCTGCATAGAAATGTTTTATAATGCAGAGTATGACGATAGGGTAATATGATTACTTGGCATGGAGGCAACTGGAATTTTACAGGACTGTTTTGTCATTGTATTGAACTCCAAACCTGGGGTAAGGATTTTCCATTAGTTTCCCAGGCTAGGAAACATGGCACATACTTTATTTTCAATGGACAGGATTATGAAAAGGAATTTCCAAGCCAGGGGTAGTGACAAGTCATCAAGTGAGCCCTGGGGATCATATGAAATATTACTTCTTTCCTCCCCTCTTTTCCACACATTCTGCTCTTTTTTCTGCAAGGCCTCTTTCACAATAATAATAATCATACTAAAAATCAATAATGTCTATCACTTCCTACAAAGATCAGGGAGAAGGTCACCTTAGAAAACACCAGCTGTTGGCCGTGAGCTAAGGTCATCTACTTTTTTTCACCTGAAATGAGAAAGCTGTAACACACACATCAAATATCATGCAAATACGCCCTTATTTGTCTTATACAGCATCCTTCATACATAGTATCTCAAAATGCTCTACAGAGAGAGTCAGATTTAAGCTGGTGAGAAAAAATGTTTTTTAAGGCCAGATTTAAAAGAGAAGGGATTTATTTTCTCAGAGTGGAGGAGAGAGTTCTAGAGAAAGAGGGTACCACAATGGAAGAGTGATCCCCAGTTGGGCAACATATTCTTAGACAATTTATTCAGGCAGGGCATTGAGCAGCTCCACAGGAGGGCAAATAAAAAGGAATCCTCCCTGCCATATCTCAGATCAGCTGCTGACCTACTGTGGCTCTGAGACTGTAGAAGCTATTCTAGCCCTAACATGTTCCTTGTGTGGTAGGGAAGGATGGGGATGCAGGATACAAGTCATGTAGGGGATGTGCCCCCACACCCTCACACATACCACGGGCTGTGATATATCTGGACAAAACAAGGTCTTTTGATAGGTAAAGGATTCCAAAAGATCTCGAATAATGTCATTCTTTTAGTTAGGTGAACCTTCTTCCAGATTCCAGGTGGTGAAGACTTAAAAGAGGAAAAACTTTTTGATATCTACTCCACTTACTGTGCTGCTGATGTTATATTGAATGTTTTATTGAACATACTGATGTTTATACTGAAGTTTTATTGAATTACAGGTTATAATTAATTTGGAACCCAAAAGGGGTAGTTTAAAGTGTTCTGTGCAATGCATATTACTTTGCAGTTGTCTGCATTGAATAACACACTTTTCCTTCCACTTTCATCTACACACCCAATACGTGTGCAAAAATTACCACTGAGGTTTATCATGTGAATCTGTGATGAGATTCCTGGGAGGATTTTGGATCCAGAAATCAATTAATGAACTTGCTGGACCCATAAATGCAGCTTTATCATCTGTAGTAGCTAAAAATTGAAAATACTCTTCCTTTTACTGTCTCAGAACATCTCAAATAAGAGAACAGAACCCAACAGAAATTGTTTCTGCAAAATATAAATGGGGTTTGTAGCCTTTTGTGGCAAGTCTTAGTGAAGTGAGAGACACATCCCCACCAAAAAGCTACTTGGTCACATTCCTTTCACTTCACCAGAGGTAACCAGGATTCATCAGATGCTGCAACCTCTGCTGAAAAATGCTGTAATGGATAGTGGTTCAGTATTTTGGATAATGTTATTTGTATAGAGCCCAATCTTTGCCAAAGTGATACAGACACTTAAAAATAACGTAAAATAGCACAGGGAACTATAATAAAAACGTAATAAAATCTACACTCTTAACAGGTGAACAAATGAAGGGGCAATTCTTTTTAAAAAGGGGGAAAAGAGATTGAATGGGAAGGCAATAAACATAGGATCAAGTGTGTTCATTTTAAAAATGTCTTATTTAAAAGGGGGAAAGAAAAAATGAGAAGATTCAGGGGTCAAGTAACTCTTAAGTTAGGATTTACCAGTTCAATAGTGAGATTACGGGCTGACTTCAGACATGACTGTGGAAACTGGGAGACTAAGCGTTATCCAGCATTAGGCAAAAGAACCAATAGGTCTTGCAAACACCATCAAGGGTCTTAAACATAAATAGTGTCAATTTAAAGTTCTGCAAATAAAAAGGCTGCTATCTTGTGGCTTTCTGGGGCTAGAAGCAAGTGATGGGCGTACTATGGGGAAACTGGGAGTCTCCCATTTGCAATGACCTGATAATGCTCCCTACCTAGCCTCGAAGGGCTGGCTGCAAGACATCAGACCTTAAATCTCTCACTGGTGCAGGTTGCCTTCAGGCAGGATAATTTGGGGGCTTAAGAGGTAGCAGGACTATGAGCCCTTGACCTTTGGGAAGTCTAGTATGGCTAGTGGCCCCTGGGGCAGGTGTGCAAAAGGGAGGTAAGGAAAATGGGCTACTTGTACCCTCTCCTCTTGTTTGTGTACCCACAGCCAAAATCTGCTGTATAATCAGACAAAAAACAGTGTGGATTCACCAAAAGCCTAGTGGCCTGAATCTGGTTTTACCTTTAAAAATCCATGCCAGAGAGCTGGATTTTTAATAAAATAATCCATACCATTTAAAATAATATTGCGGGGGAAGGTGTGTTGCACTGCAATACTCTATTTTCTTCTCAATTATGCATAGCTGTTTGCACTGAAGCTGCAACCAAAGCTTTGTGATTAGGTTCGTTTTCTGTATGACAGAGCTTCTATTTAATCGGTTCTCATGAGGCCTCTATTGGAACACCATATCAAATTAAAGTAAATCCTATGTGTAAATTAAGTGCTGTTAGATGGTAAAGCAGCAGCCGAAACAAAACCACGGTCAGCCATATTCTCCTGTGTTTGTAGATATAATATTTGAAATCAGTATTTTAATAAAGAATCAAATATATAAAACAGCTGGGCTGGGAGTTGAAAGAATGCCCTATGTTGCTTGTTATTTTACAGTTAACATAGGGCCCAATAGTTCCCACAGATCTGTGTTCAGAGTGCCCTCTCTGTATGTGAAACTTGCCCTTCCTGTGAAGAAGGTGATGGGGGAAGGGAGAACATGCTACGTTTTAATGCGGCCCCGATCTGTGCTTGGAATTTATCCTTAAGGGGGATCCTGTGGACAGAGCCAGATAAGGAAGCCCTTGCTGTGGGGCTATAATGGACAGCAGAAGGCCGTAGAGTTGCACAAATGACCATGGGCCTCCAGGAGATACTCCAACCCCAAATAAATTTGTTAGTCTCTAAGGTGCCACAAGGACTCCTCGTTGTTCCAACGCTTGTGCAGACCTTAAGGAAGCCTGAAGGTTTGAGACCCAGCCGTGCTTCTTTTGCTGGTTGGCAACAAACCATTCTATCCTAATAGAAGAATTTGAAGGAAATTATGAGGTTGCCATGGTTACTTCTTTAGTAGCTGAAATTAGTCCCATAATATTTAAGGCTGAGAATTTCAAAGATATCTATAGGATTTAGATCCATAATTTCCATTAGTTTCAATGGGAACTGTGCACCTAAATCCCCTGGGTGGTTTGAAAATGCCAATCTAAACTAACAGAATTATGTTTCACCTAAAAAGGGGCTGCTCATTTTTTTTTCTTACCCATGTTTACCAGAAATCTAAGGTCATTCACACCAATGAGAATCTGTAATTTATCCACCGAAATCAACTGAGTTACTTTGTATTTATACCAGCAATACTGATGTCAGAATTTGGCCTCTGTTTCTAACCTAGTCACTCTTTCTAACTTACGTTATTTAACAAATCACCAGTTAAACATAATGAAAAGGTTCTTGCCAGGTCTCCAATTTTTGTAGGGTTTGAAAAGCATCTCTGCTTATTCTTTGTGATAACTGTGTGCACCTAGGTCTAAAGCATAATGAAAACTAAAGGACAACAATACAATCCCTGTGCTGTTGCCCGGCTAGATGACTTTAGCTTTGTGTGTCCCCAGTTTATGGCAACAGCTAGTAAAGACCTAATTGTTTGCTTCTGCCAGAATCACTTTAATTGCATTGCAACTAGTCTGTGGGGCTGCAATCTGTGAAATATTGTTTGTGATGGTGATTTATGGGGTGATAGATTTATATTGTTAAATGAACTTCCTTGCTTGCTCCAGCTGGTCCCTTTGCAGTGTGATGTATAATTGTACTCATGCTTATGCTATGTTCTCTTCTGAGTTGCCTATGGTGTTTTCACTCATTGTATAGCATCATAGAAATGTAGGGCTGGATGGGACCCTGAGAGGTATTGAATTTTGTGTATGCACCTGAATGTATTTATAGTTTATAATTGCATGTACTCTCTTCATTTCTTAAATAAATTTGTTTTTAAAAAATCACTATAGTGAGCAAAACTCTGGGTGTAAAAGTTCAATGAATAATAACTTTGAGCCAAATATCTAGTAGCTACTTACGGACTGCAAACATATTGCGTAACCCAGGGATAAGCAGTCCAAAACCAACTCCTTTCCAAATTTTTGCTTTTCAGACCATGTTATTTGCAAGCCTTTCCCAGCTTCTCCTCTTTTTAAAAATATTTATTTCTTTATTTATTGGCTAGTTTGTTTTTGAAGTATATGAACAATACAGAGTGCAGTGGACTAGTATCTAGTTTTTTGCTGTGTTTCTCATGGGTTGCCTCCTGGTCTTTGAAACGGTAAGCCTGATAGCAAGAATTTTTAATGACCCCATAAACTTGGGGGCCATACCCTATGACTGGAGAATTGCTAATATTTTTAAGAATTGCTATTTTTAAGAAAGGGGAAAAAAGTGATCCGGGAAACTACAGGTCAGTTAGTTTGACCTCAATTGTATGTAAGGTCTTGGAACAAATTTTGAAAGGGAAAGTAGTTAAGGACATAGAGGTAAACGGTAACTGGGATAAAATACAACATGGTTTTACAAAAGGTAAGTTGTGCCAGAACAACCCGATCTCTTTCTTTGAGAAGATAACTGATTTTCTAGACAAAGGAAATGCAGTAGATCTAATCTACTTTGATTTCATTAAGACATTTGATACAGTTCCACATGGGAAATTATTAGTTAAATTGGAGAAGAGAGGCATTAATATGAGAATTGAAAGGTGGATAAGGGGAGACCACAATGGGTCTTACTGAAAGGGGGACTGTCAGGCTGCAGGGACGTTACTAGTGCAGTTCCTCAAGGATCGGTCTTGGGACCAATCTTATTTTTCAGTAATGACGTTGGCACAAAAGGTGGAAGTGTGCTAATAAAATTTGTGGATGACACAAAGTTGGGAGATATTGCCAATATGGAGGAGGCTCACAATATCATACAAGAAGACCTGGATAACCTTGAAAACTGGAATAATAGAAATGTGATGAAATTTAATAGTGCAAAGTCATGCACTTAGGGACTATCAAGAATGTTTGCTATAAGCTGGGGACTTATCAGTGGGAAGTGACAGAGGAGGAAAAAGACCAAGGTCTGTTGGTTGATTGCCAGATGAATATGAGCCACTGTGATACAGCCATGAAAAAGGGTAATGCAATCCTAGCATGTATCAGGGGAGTTATTTCTAGTAGAGATAGGTAAGTGTTAGGCTATGTCTACACTACAGCCTATGTTGGCAAGACTTCTGTCACTCAGGGGTGTGAATATTCCATCCCCCTGAGTGACAGAAGTTACACTGACATAACTGCTCATGTACACAGCGCTATGTTGGCGGGAGAGCTTCTCCTGCCGTCGTAGCTTCTGCTGCTCCGGGTGGTGGGTTTTTATGCCAATGCCAAGAACTCTTTCCTGTCAACATAGAGCATCTTCACAAGATGCGCTGCAGTGACGCAGCTGTATTGGTACAGTTGTGCCGCTGCAGAGCTATACATGTAGACATACCCTTAGTACAATTATACAAGGTACTGGTGAAACCTCATCTGGAATACTATGTGCAGTTCTGGTCTCCCATGTTTAAGAAAGATGGTTTCAAACTGGAACAGGTGCAGAGAAGGGCTACTAGGATGATCTGAGGAATGGAAGACCTACTTTATGAGAGGAGACTCAAAGAGCTTGGCTTGTTTAGCCTAACCAAACGATGGCTGAGGGAAGATATGATTGTTCTCAATAGTTATTTAAGTTAAGCGCCAATGTGGACACAAGAGCAAGTGGATATAAACTGGTCATCAACAAGTTTAGGATTGAAATTAGACAAAGGTTTCTAACCATCAGCAGGGTGAAGTTCTGGAACAGCCTTCCAAGGGGAGCAGTGAGGGCAAATAACCTAACTGGCTTCAAGACTGAGTGTGATACATTTATGGAAGGGATGGTATGATGAGACTGCCTACAAGGAATGTGGCCATCTGTGACTGCTAGTAGCAAATATCCCCAGCAACTGGAGATGAGATACTAGATGGGGAGGGTTCTGAGTTACTATAGAGAATTATTTCTGAGGTATCTGCCCTGGTGTGCCTTGCCCACATGGTCAGAGTTTAACTGATTGCCATATTTAGGGTTGGGAAGGAATTTTTCCCTGAGTCAGATTGGCAGAGACCCTGGGGGTTTTCCGCCTTCCTCCACAGCATGGGGCACAGGTCACTTGCAGGTTTAAACTAGAGTAAATGATGAATTCTCTGTAACTTGAAGTCTTTAAATCATGACTTGAGGACTTCAGTAAATCAGCCAGAGGTTAGGGGTCTATTACAGGAGTGGGTGGGTGAGATTCTGTGGCCTGCAATATGCAGGAAGTCAGACTAGATGATCATGATGGTCACTCCTTAAAGCCTATAAGTCTAAATGAGAGATGGCTTCTCAATTTTTCATTTTCATTTAACACATATGTGTATCAATGCATTTCTGTATTCTGAAGCTAAACCAGATATAATAATTGAGCATCATTTATTAAAAAAATACGTAATCGCCATTGTCACAAAAGTAAATGGAGCAGGAAATTCCACTTCCAGTTAAAGCAGATGTGGAGAAAACACCTGGGAAGGAGTCCAGCATAGGCAAACAAAGCTCGTTTCTCTCACAGCCATGTAAACTACCAAAGTTTGAATCCTTTCTTTGCAAGCTACTCCTACTAAATGCCAGATTGAGACGAGATGATCTAATGGTCCTTCTTTCCTCAGAATCTATGAATTGTGCTTTACTCTTGTGAGGGTCGGAAGGGTTACAATGAGCCTGCCTCCTTGCTGGCATGCCTTATGCAAAGGCCGAACACAATCACAGTCTCAGCATTCGAGACAGTGCAGAAGATATTTCCTAGCACCCCTACAGCACATTACATCCCCAAAGGATTGAAGAAGGCAGAAGAAGGTTGGGATGCTCCCTTCCTCCATCCATGTCAGGGAACTTGGTTATCAGTAATAGAGAAGGTGCCATATGCTCACTCCCTCTGGGAGCCAGGAAGCTTCCAGGAGGGATTATGCTGGACAGCCCCTGACTCAGGGCTTTGAGTAAGTTGATGCCTAAACATATATTTCTTCCTGTAAATCTACAGAATAGTTTCTCTGGGGGTAAGGACAGTTTGTGGAAAGAGAATCTAGTAATTATGCCCTACAGAACAATGATAGAATTCTACAGTAATGACTTCAAACATCACAATTTAGATGAAATTGATATTACAGCAGAGGGCCTAATAACGTAGTATTTCGTCAATAAGGGATTGCACGTTCATTTCCACAAGGAGGAGCTGACTCTGTGATAGTGAATCTCCGTGTATGACTCTTGTGGCTTTTTATAAATGCACTATGACCTAGATGCCTGAAGAATGGCTGAGTTCTAATCCTGTTTTTGTCACTGACTTGCTGTATGGCACTGGGCAAGTCACTGACATCTGTGTCTCAGTCTCATCAGCAGCTGAATGGGTATAATAATATTTACCTACTCACAGGGCTATTGTGGGAACAAACCGATGAATGAAGGAATGTTTCTACAGGGCTTTCACACTATAAAAGCACTAAGAGTATTATAACAAAGCAGGAAGAGCAGTTAATCTAGATTTGTACTGGTAGCTAGTTCCCTAAGTGAAAACATCATCCTGATGATACACTCTACAGGCCTAGGCTTCTTGGAACTAGCCTGACAAATCTCTAAAACTTCATAACAAACGTTATTTATTTGTTATTTATTCCAAGTTACTGGCCGCAGCTCTGGGCTCTCATGTGGCCCCTGTGCATCAGTGTTGCAGACATACCAGGGCAGCGAAGCTGGTGAATCTTCCCCTTTTCTAGGAATACCTCCGCCCAAGGGTCATTTGAATGGCCTTTGCTGCCCTCACAGCCCTCGGCACAGGCAATGCTAAGGGCATGGCTAGAGTATGGAGGAGGCATGGTCAGAGCACAGTCATGCCAGATATTTTGTGCTGCTGGATGGCTCCATAGGCATGTTGCAGGCAGCATAAGCAATAGTGTTCTTGGGGGCTTGCTATAATTGGGCCACTCCAGTTCCTTGCCCCTCCAGAATCAGGGAAGCAGAAAGGAGTCTATGCACTCAGTTCAGCTCAGTTTCATTGTATGCTTTTGGATATTGAGCTCAATTCAATTGCAGTCCAGGATCTGGACCATTATTTATAGAGCTGGTTGGGAATTTTTTGATAAGACATTTTCCTATTGAAAAATGTTGATTTGTAGAAGCCAAAACTGTTCTTGGGAAAAGGTCGGTTTGGATGAATTTCTGAACTCAAAACAATGTTGGAATTTTTTTTCAAAAATGACATTTTTTTTCGAATGAAAAATGTTGGTTTCACAGTTCAAAATGACTTTTCAGTTCAAAATTTAAGCTAATTATAGTAAAATAATTTTAACATGGTTGAAATAGAAATGTTTCTAAATAACCAAAACAAAAAGTTTTATTTGATCTGAGCCAATATCTGTTTCGTTTGTGAAATTTTGAAATTTCAATTTTTTGTCTCAATTTGGGATGGGAAAAATTTTAAAAGCTTGGCTATTTTCCAAAGATGGGAAAACTGTTTCCAACCCCACTCTATTTAGTCATTCACAACGAGGGATAAAACGTGAAACCACAGTTGCTCTCAGCTCCAACCAAGAAACCAATTAAACAAAGATAAAATCAAACCCAACTGACACCCACCTTTTCACAAACACAGTGCCACTCTGAAAGCCTGGGTAAACAGGCTGGCAATTTGTCCTGAAGGACAGTATTTGGGGTATTTTTATAGGGAAAAGGGTCTTTTATTCTTTAGGGGCTCAAGTTTGCAAATGTGGCAGTTCTCTTAGTGTTTGCGCAATGTGCCTCAAGTGCACGTGACCAGGATTCATCACCGAATTTGGTCTACTAGTTGGATCCGGGTTGGGTACTAACGGGGAGTGCAACGGGAACGCTGATCCTTGTCCCACTCCCATGTGGTAGTATAGCCTGGCGAGAGAAACAGTCTCTCAAGTAGGCAACTTCCAAGTTACTCAAGGTCAAAAACAACACCTGAAATACCACTCAGAAACCAAAAGACAGGCAGTGCAGATCACAGAACACTGGTGTTACGTGCTCCCACCCAGACAGTTAAATGTATTTTTGTGTTCTAAATATTCAGAAGCAGAAATAATATGTAATTACAAAGATACAATAAAAACAATTAAGCCAGTAGTTTGGATGTATTCAGAAAAAACAAAATCGACACTATGCACATTATCTATGCTCAAATAGATAATTCTCAGCTTTTCTATACTCAAATATCTTTCCTTGCATATGTCCCTGGTTATTCTTGTTTGAAGTAATGTATCCTGTTCGTTTTGCCTCTAATTCATAATAGTTTGTGTAAATTGCCTTCTGGCAACCAGACTATTGGAAGCAACAGAGGGTCCTGTGGCACCTTTAAGACTAACAGAAGTATTGGGCGCATAAGCTTTCGTGGGTAAGAACCTCACTTCTTGGAGTGAGTTTATTGGCCGCCATTTCTAGCTAGTTTTAATTGGCTGTTTAAGGTTGAGTATCACTAATGCAATAGGTTCATTCCCTCAGAAACACTTATTGCAATTTTTGTATTTTAATAAACTTTGGAGGTCTCACCAAAAAATTATAACAGTCATACTCTGCTCTCTAGATGCATGCAAAATGTTGAGAGGCTCTGATCTTACAATTAGCATACAAGTGAATTGCCCCATTGATACAGGTGCAGCATTCTGCCTGCTGCAATCAGCTATGGTGTCAGACCTTAGATAGTTTGATTCCACAAAAAGAGCTGAGAAAACCTGGATGCCAAAATACCAGTAATGTGTATGTCTGATCATAGAGTTAGATTTAGATTCTGTTCTAGGTTCTGTGGGTGAACTTGAAAATACAAATCTCAAAGTACTGGAGTGGGTTTTTTATTTAACCCAAAAAGAAGTGCCCCATTTATTTTTATATTGTTCCTACAATCTTTGTAGACACTGGAGTTCTGCCACTGTCTTCAACAGGAACAGAATTCCGCCTTTGAATGGTTTCATGTTGGCTATTTAAATTGCTTTCATACCAGCCTGAAACTTCTTATTTTTGTAATTTCTATAACATGCAATGGACAGCAGAATTTACATCAAAATAACTGAAAAAGCTTTAATTTGTCCAAAGTATAGTACAGGGGTAGGCAACCTATGTCACACATGCCAAAGGCGGCAGGCAAACTGATTTTCAGTGGCACTCACCCTGCCCAGGTCTTGGCCACCGGTCCGGGGGGCTCTGCATTTTAATTTAATTTTAAATGAAGCTTCTTAAACATTTTAAAAACCTTATTTACTTTACATACAACAATAGTTTAGTTATATATTATAGACTTATAGAAAGAGACCTTCTAAAAATGTTAAAATGTATTACTGGCACGCGAAACCTTAAATCAGAGTGAATAAATGAAGACTCGGCACACCACTTCCGAAAGGTTGCCGACCCCTGGTATAGTAAATAGGGTGAAAAGCCAGAATGTCATTCTGCAGAGCCCTTGTGACCCATTCGCAAAATCCCCCATGCTCAGAACACCTTTCTCAATTATACTTATTAATTCAACCATATATTACAAAAGGTATTAACTAATTACTATACCATATTTCACCTAATGCGATTCTTTAAGCTTCACTGCATTTAGAGTGTCATGTGTTTAAAGCATACAGTCATAGGAAGGAATATGATCTCTTTCCACTGGTTAGATGATTTTTTTCCCATTTCATAAAATAGTTTTAGGTCGTTCTGTATAGAATAACAGTGTTTGTTATAAAGCGTTAAAGCAAACAGAGATTTTTACATCACTGCTGATTTCATTTGCCTTTAAAAACCAGAGATGAACAGAATTTATTCTGAAATTATTGTGTGCACATACTTGTCGCAATGTTGCCCTTACCAAGCTATATATTTTGTTATGTATTGCATGTTTTATTTAGCATTCTCATTAAGCAAATCACAAAATGCTTCTTGACTACAAAGTGCTTCCCAGTGGTGTAATGCTACACTCAACAAATAGCATCCAAGACAAGTTGATATTGCACCCGTTTGTACATCTAAAATACATAGAGGCCCAATTGCTCCCTGTCCTGGGGAATCACTGTGGGAGATCAAAGGGAATGAAATCTCCATGAACTCTCTATGCAATTTCCCCCCCCCCCTTACAGTTCTATTGGTTGGACAGGCTTTGTTCTTGTCCCTTAATGAAGAAGGAGAGCTTCCAAATCTTATGGATCTTCCAAAATGCAAGCAAGGTGAGACTGGGGATATCCGATTAGAGGCCCCATGACTCCATGCCAACTCTGGGTCTTTGATGTCCTTTCTCTACAAAAGGCTCCTGCAGCAAATGGCTATCCCACCTTTAATGGGGATCCCCACTGAGGGTGAGTATGCTACAAAAAGGTAATGCACCCTATGGCAGGAGTGCGTTGTTGTCCAAAGATTTACAAAGTTGGTGGGGGACAGTTTGTTTTCCACACTCTCTAGTTGCCCCCAACTGTCCTTGCACAGATCCAAAGACCCCTGAAGTGCATCATTTTGGGGATTTTGGAGGAAGATTGTGTCATTGCTTCAAAGTGGTCTTACCACCATCATCACTATTACCACCCTTGCTGGAGAAGGACATCCATACATAGATCTACTCAGTATGACTGGGTACTGTGTTTGAGCAGGGATAAAGCATATAAAGGCCAAGTGATAGAGTGGACTGGAAAGCTTAGGGAATAAGGTATGATTGAGATCAATAAGCATCAAAGGCCAAGAAGAAATGGGTGTTGAGAAGAGATTTAAAGAGAGGAGGATGCAGAGAGACAGAGGCTGTTCCAAGTAGTGTGAATGAACAGTAACATAGAAGAATATAATAACCACTATGGAAAGAGACAAATAAAAGTCAGATATTTGAGATATATAATGAAGGGGCTGAGAAATAGACACCGAATCTGGGAGATAAGGGTCCTACTGGATCTGGGAGATGAATGTCCATGCTCCATAGAGGATCCTGAAGACTCATATAGTGATTTTGCATTGAGTACTAAGATGAAATGTGAAGATTACTGAGGATGGAGGTGTTGTATCCCTGCCTCTGGTATGGTCAGCTGTTGGAACAATATTAGCATGCTGTAGATGGAGCCACATCCAGCCCTTTCATTAGGGGGGAAGTTATAATTATGTGGGGATTTCAGAGTGGGAAGCTGTAAAAGTGGCAAAATGAAGGCACTCAGAAGGGATCATGTAAACACCAAGCTAAAGAAAAGTCATTTTGTACTGTGGGTAAAGAGGAAAACAAGACTGAATTAAAAGTCACATTGATATTGAGAAGGAAATATTCTGGTGGGGAAAAATGCCCAAATAAAGAAATACATGAACAAACAGTCAGGTATACTGTGTCTGAGAGTGTAAATGCGTTCAAGGAGAGGAGACTAAAAGGAACACTGGATTGGTATCAGAGCATATGACAATAGCAGAGTAAGTAGAATATCATAAATTCTTGTTGAGAGAGAGACTGACTGACATTATTCCTCACCCTTTCATCATAGAAAGGAAGGGGAAGAACTAATCAGAAAACCAGCTCACTGTGAGTGAGTGAGACAGATTAAAGAGGTGGCAGATAAAGCCTTGAGTAAGCGCTGAACAGCTGCAAACATGCTTAACAGAGAGCCACATCCAGAAGGAAGGGGAAAACAAAGAGAAATTGCCCATATTTTTCTAGTGCAGGTTGGTGGATTGGCACTCTCAACGGAGAAGGATATGTAGATGGCAATGGGCTAGCTTGACAATGTTCTTTCATAACACCTTGCAACTAAGTGTTAGAAACGTTTTTGGAAGATCAGCCTATTTTTCCTCCATATGTTCTATTTGATTCAGCAAAGAGAGATTTTAGCTGAGGATGGAAGGAAACTAGTAAACCCCAGTGTGTCTTATTAACATATAACTCATACATTTTAATGGCTCTATTTTCCCTTTAATGCACTTACAGAACTCCTGTTAATATTAAGTAACATTGTATTAATGAGAGTACTGAAAGAACATTAAAGGCAGCATAGACCTCTAAGGAACAAAATCTTGAGAACAACATACTTGAGATAATGATAGTAGACTTTATCCTCCATCCTCTTCAAAAGTGATATAGAATTAATTTTTCCCTTTGAAAAATGTCTTAAAATGCCAAAAATGGATTATTTTTTCTATGTCCTTAAATACTTAAAGGGCAGTTTAAGTTAAAGTGCTACTCTGAAAATAGTGATAAATGGCAACTTCATATTTAACAGTCTTGCTTTTTCTGTGTATTGAGCTATATAGGCTCTCATTAGTGACTAAAGAATTTGTTGCTACTTTGTTTTCAGCTCTGCAGAGCCATCAGAGATAAGAGAAACTTAGTTGGCTTCTCTTCCACCTTGTGCACATTCAGCAGTGAAGTAATTAAAAAGTTATTTTATTTATCTTCATTACCCGTCAGTGTTAATAACACATGGACATGAACTACCCCATTCATCGCTCTCTTAGTAACAAATCTTGACCTGGTATATGTGTCCACAGAGGGGAATAAGAGGACATAAAGCGCTGGTGCAGGCTACCGACCTGAGGAGCACTGTGCAGGGGAAGGTCAGTCGCCATGGGGCAGCTATTCCCTGCCCCATTCATATGGGCAGGGAGCAAGTGGTAAGGGCAGGAAGTGGTTAAAATCTTGACTTTGCCAACCCACCCCCTACATGTCAGCCAGCAGAGCTGAGCCAGTACAGATGGGGAAGTACCAATGACTGATTGAACTCACTTAGGGGCCCATTTCTCCAAATCTCCCATTGGTTTCAATTGATTTTTTTTTTTTTGCACTAGCAATATTGCAGGGCAGTCTTCAAGAACTCCTGAAATGGGAAGGAAGGATCCAGACTGCCCTGTCTAGTCCCTCTTTCAATCTTTTTGGGAAAATAAATACTTGGACTAGTTTACCCTGTGGGTGGGAATGCAATTAGTACATATGTTTATATGCAGTTGACTTGGACATTGGATAATGAAGCATTCACATGGACTATTAAATTAAACACCTATTGTTCCTCATAGACGTCAGAACTGGTAGATGCTGAATGCAACATAATTCATTTCAAGTGCATATTAAAGGAAATTTTGCCCTTCAGGGTAATCTTTATTTAATTAATAACAATACCTAACTTTTCAATAGTGCTTTTCATCAGTGCATCTCAAAGCGCTGTACAAAGGAGGTCAGTATCATTAGCTCTATTAGGGAAACTATATATACCCGTAAGGATTCTGATGCCGCCAAATATGGGTGCACCCATCAATCCTATTTAAATAGGGCATTTCACTATTAGCACAGTACATAGACATTAGGTACTACTAGGTTCCTTGTCATGCTTTCGAAAAGGCTGCTTCTCTAAATGTTAGCACAAAGGTAGCTGGATGGCAGCACGTTTTTCAGCCACCCATTTCCAGGTTACAGTAAAAGGGTTAAAATAATTATTTTGAATTTCTTAGCTGCATTATTGACTTGAGCCTTCCCAATTACCTCTACCAGCCTGAGTGTATAACTGGTTTCTGTTAGTGTCTCTTCCCATGACTGAGCTTCTTCCGACCCCCTACTGGCGATGGCCATGGGTGGATTTTACTGCACAAGAGCCCCTAAGGCACCTGGAATTACTCTTACTGTACTGTACCTTCTCTGCACTGAGTTTGCAGCAGCTGCTGTTTTTGTTTGTTGCCTTGGGCACATCTGATACTGCCAATAAATTTTAATCTTAAAATAAAAAAGCAATCCCACATAAAGCATACTCTATTTTATAAATGTACAGTAGACAATTCATTAAATGCCTTATGCTGGTTCTGGGCCCTAAATTTACTGTGGCCCAGAACCATTGTACTGCTGACACACAATTGCAAAGCCAAAGGAACGGTTGGGATTGCAGTTCATGCCTGAGCTCCCCCACTGCAACTATTCTGTCGCTGCAGCTCATGAAGGAGGGTGTATAACCTTCAGCATAAACTGCAGCTCAGGTTTCCATACAGAAATCAGAGGGCTGAGCAGGGGATTGTGCCATGGAAAACGGCTGGGCATCTGCTCTGCTCCAGCTGTCCCCAGTCTCAAAACCCCACCTTGGAGAGCTCCAGCGGAGGGGCTTGGCTGTTGTTCTATCACACCAATCACAGTGGAACATGAGCCTCTCTGCTCTTTTTTATTTGATTTAATAGTATTATTTAGTTCTTAGGTGGTGTGTTTTCACCTAGACGGCGTTTGTAGCCCTTATATGGTGTTTTTAGCACAGACTTCAAAGTGTTTCACAAAGGAGGATAAGTAAGATTATCTCCGTTTCACAGAGGGGCCACTGACGCACCCTGAAGAAAAGTGACTTGCCCAAGGTCACACAGCAGCCCAGCAGCAGAGCGGAAGATAAAACCTTAGCGTCCTGACGCTCAGACCAGTTCCCTATCCTCTGGTCCATGCTGCCTCCCCCATACACTGCAGTCTTTTCTTCTTGTGTCTGTAATCATTGTAGAAAAATATTATAAGTAAATAAATGCTTCTAGCCCAAATGGCAGGTGGACAAGCAGGAAAACAAAAACCAGATAACAAGGGTTTTTTTAATGGAAGTATTGTCCAGTGGTTGTTGTTGTTGGTGGGGGTGCTAGCCTGGTAAGCAGGGGAACCAGGTTCCAGTTCCTGCTCTGCTACAGACTTCTTGTGTGACCTTGGGCAAGTCTCTTACCCATTTCTGTGGCTCAATTCCCCATCTGCAAAAAGGGGTAATAGAACTTCCGTGTTAACACAGGAAGTTATAAGAATAAATACATTAAAGACAGTGAGCTGTCCAGCTGACCTTTTAACTATCTTAGGAAGGTGCTTTCAAACCAGCAGCTACCTGATCAAAATAAATTAGTAAGAGGAAAACCACTTCAGAAGAAAAGTGCCAACAACCTTAAGTTGTATAAAAGATGCATTTTCAGAGTCTGTCACTACTACATGTAGCAGTCTTGGTGTTACTTCTCCATGGCATACATCCTGGATTACTTTTGAAAACAGGCTCTTCTAGTGAATTAAGCTAAAGCACTACAGATTACATTTCCTATTGGCATTTTTCCATTTTAAAAGCATCAGAGCACCAAAAGGCATTTTAAAACAACGTGCTCTGACTTGTAGATTGGTGCTGAGTTTTTCTATACCACCTGCAAACAAAATCACAGAAGTATGTTGTTTCCATGGCAACTACATTTTAATAAGGTGAACAACTAATAATGTCAGTTTCCAATGTTGCTGAAGGTAGGGTGTCAGGAAGGGTCAGCATAAAACACAGCTAAGATTGATCAATTGCTGCATTCAAATTTATTGCCAGTATAATCTTTTGGAAAGCCAATAAAAGAAATTATTAGAACAGTAATCTTATTTTCACACATATCGTACAGCATTAACACTGAAAATACATCAATTTAAAGCTTAGTCTAATGTCTCCACAAGGCACTATCGTACTCAGAATAGAAATATACGCCACGCTTTTCATGCTGGGTTTTGAGGGTATCTCATAAGGGGGTATGTGAATTGTTCTTTTGACTAAAGTTACCTCTGGTAGACACTCGCTGACAAGGTGCAACAATGTCTGTCGCACATAAAATCAGTTTGGGGTTTAACAAATGAACTCTTTTCACAATAAAACAACAATGTTCTTTGAGCCCAAGAAACTGAATTTCAGAGGGAATGAGCTTCATGCTGCCCCCATTGGCCTGGAGTGGCGAACCGCGGCCAGTGGGAGCTGCGATTGGCTGAACCCGCGGACGCAGCAGGTAAACAAACCGGCCCGGCCCCCCAGGATGCTTACCCTGGCGTGCTGCGTGCCAAAGGTTGCCTATCCCTGATATAGAGGCAATATGATATTTTCTTATTAGCTATCCCTTTCTTTCTTTCTGTTAGTTTTTTTTGACTGCCACTGCACATTGAGTAGATGTTTTCAGAGAGCTATCCACAATGACTCCAAGATCTCTTTCTTGAGTAATAACAGCTATTTTAGACCCCATCATTTTATCTGTATAGTTGGGATTATGCTTTCCAATGTGCATTACTTTGCATTTATCAACATTGAATTTCATCTGCCATTTTGTTGCCCAATCACCCAGTTTTGTGAGATCCCTTTGTAACTCTTTGCAGTCTATTTTGGACTTAACTATCTTGAGTTGTTTTGTATCATCTACCTCACTGTTTACCATTTTTTTCCAGATAATTTATGAATATGTTGAACAGTACTGATCCCAGTACAGAGTCCTGGGGGATACCACTATTTATATCTTTCCATTCTGAAAACTGACCATTTATTCCTACCCTTTCTAGAATCATAGAATCATAGAATATCAGGGTTGGAAGGGACCTCAGGAGGTCATCTAGTCCAACCCCCTGCTCAAAGCAGTACCAATTCCCAACTAAATCATCCCAGCCAGGGCTTTGTCAAGCCTGACCTTAAAAACCTCTAAGGAAGGAGATTCCACCACCTCCCTAGGTAACCCATTCCAGTGCTTCACCACCCTCCTAGTGAAAAAGTTTTTCCTAATATCCAACCTAAACCTCCCCAACTGCAACTTGAGACCATTTTTCCTTGTTCTGTCATCAGGTACCACTGAGAACAGTCTAGATCCATCCTCTTTGGAACCCCCTTTCAGGTAGTTGAAAGCAGCTATCAAATCCCCCCTCATTCTTCTCTTCTGCAGACTAAACAATCCCAGTTCCCTCAGCCTCTCCTCATAAGTCATGTGCTCCAGGCCCCTAATCATTTTTGTTGCCCTCCGCTGGACTCTTTCCAATTTTTCCACATCCTTCTTGTAGTGTGGGGCCCAAAACTGGACACAGTACTCCAGATGAGGCCTCACCAATGTCGAATAGAGGGGAATGATCACGTCCCTCGATCTGCTGGCAATGCCCCTACTTATACAGCCCAAAATGCCGTTAGCCTTCTTGGCAACAAGGGCACACTGTTGACTCATATCCAGCTTCTCGTCCACTGTAACCCCTAGGTCCTTCACTGTAACCCCTAGGTCCTTTGTTTCCTATCTTTTAACCAGTTACTAATCCATGAGAGGACCTTCCCTTTTACTCCATGACAGCTTACTTTGCTTACTTGTTCATGTTTAAATGTAACTTATTTGAAATGTTGTGAAATCCAAAAAATTTTGAATATAAGTTACTACCTCCTCATTTCATGCTATTGTGAAAGAAAAGGCTGGCATGCATTACTTAAGGGACCTGAGTGTAGCAGCCACACTTTTGAAGCTGGTTTTTGTTAGGGATTTGTGCCCCACCTTTCAGGTTGTTCAGCTACATTTTCCCAATCCGAACAGCTATTAAAATATTATCAATAGGATCAAATCAATATAAATTGAGAGTGCATTTATCAGAAGTCCTCAGCATTGGCTTAACTCTGTTTCCACAGAACAAAGTGCTAAAATTTCACTTTACTCCACTTCAGTGGAAGTAGAATTAGGCCAAATCTGAAGTTTTAACACTGAGTTCTGTGGAAGCAGAGTTAAGCCAATGCTGAGGGCTTTTGAAACTCCCACACTTTATACAAAATGTGCACGAGTACACTACACTGCAATAACTCCAAAGTTGCTTTGGGGTTATATTTTCTTTTTTTGACTTGGCTGCATATCTAGGTTTTGTTAACTTACCCAAGGTCAGACCTGTTAATTTAAACTAAAAGTAATTTATTTAGAATTAGATGTACAAAGTTGTACACAAAGGAAATGTAAGTATCTGAAAATACAGCTCATGGCATATTATATATTGCAAAATGATTGAACTTACACTCATCAAATCTTACTGGGGATATTAAACTATCATTTGTAATTATAATGTTATAATGTACAGTATATTAATCACATTATGTGCTATTTATGTCGTAACACTTCAAGTTATACTGTACATATGAAAAATTGCCTATGCAAGCTTATAAAAGCATCAAAATATGAAACAAAGCTGTTAATATAATCAAAGAATCAAAATAATATGTTGAATAATTGACGTTTTATCACTGATGTATTTTTTAAAATTTAGATTCTCTTAACGCTCAGGGCGAAATGCCATTAATTCAGTGGGATTGCGCAGGGCATAAATCAACATACCATTTGGCCCTAAAGGCTTTGTTTAATGCTTTCTTTGCATTTTATATCCAGCTTAATTTAAGATTGTTTGCTTCTCTGTGGTGTATATAGGGGGTGTTACCAATTGGTGGATTATTGGGGTGAAGTAGGTCCAGTTTAGGTCCAGGGAAAAAATATGAATGAAAGTTGACAGGGTCTATGCTGATCTCCCTTCGAAGGGTGCATAGGATTGGGCCTTCTCGATTTTCCTCTTTCATTACACTTTTGGTATGAATATATTACCTGATTGACAGCCCTGGAGACAGAAGTCCTGTATTTATCTACAGACAATTAACGGAATGGGTGACAACAGTAAACTTTCCCCAAAGTATCATAATCATGATATGGATAGCAGGACCGCCTCCTGAGGCAGGAATATAGGTTAGTCTCCAGTCCCAATCAATGCCTGGCCATTCTGCTCATTTCAAAAAGGCCACCAAACAGCTTTCAGAGGGAAACAACATTCCATTACTACAGAACTGATCAGAGAGCCTTAGTTTTGGACACAACAGGGTTACGTACTGGAAGAAGAAATAAAAAATATGCACACTGACCAACATACACCCATTTTTTTCCTGGCTCCACATTACTTATCTATAAGCCTTACCCTTTAATGTAGGCCTAGCCCTGTGATTGTGTAGGGATATTAAAGAAGGTACTAACAGTGATTCCCCCAAGAGACAGTGACCCCCTCATAATTTGGCCCCCACACTTTAAAATCCAACAGTTTCACCAAGTACAAAAATCTCTTGGGTCTTCTGTTAAAACTTGTAAACTACTGTCTGTAGAAACCATTGATTATATCTATCCTGTGAAAGATACTTTACTACTATGTAAAACTTACAAACAAGTTAACTGACTTTGTTCTTGAAGTAATTGATACAATGTAAACAAACACTATAAGCTGTTAAGTGACTTTCACTTCATTCAACGGCTCCTAGGATAGACCCCCCCACCCTCTGTGATTAAAGGGCCGGGAGTCTCAAATGAATTAGCACACACCCCGAAAGTGGTGGAGACAGTAAATTAAAATATGGTTAAGATATGGAATGTATGCTGATGAATGCTTGATATACATGGATGGTTAGGGAGGTGCCAGCCTAGAAAGGAAGTATCCATGGGCCGAAGAATGTGTCAAGTGGATGACCAGAAAACCCCCGGAGGGTAAACTGGGATCCACCCCATCACCTGGAAGGATGAGAAACACAAACTTTGGACAGTGTGGAGCCACCAGGAATGTGCCACTTTGGACAGGAATGTGTGCCATCTGCTGATTGAGTCAACAACAGCAGGATGAAACAGCTCCCATAGACTAACATAGGAATTAAATCCTATAAGAATGGACTCTCAAGACTGAGGACTTTGAGTCTCTGATTCTGCTGCCAACCTCCAGGAGCATCAGGTGCATCTGACACAGACTCGGCTCCATCCTCATGACTAAGCTACCTGGCCAGTAACTTGGCATGAGCAACTTCTAGGCTGGTAACTATAACACCTATACAAAACTTGAATGAATGATTGTGTGAATGAATCTCTCTCTCTCTCTCTCTATATATATATACATGTATGTGTGTGTGTATAAGAAATAAGTAGTCTAACAACGTTGTTTACTTTTATCTTTTGCTTTATCAGTATATTTACAATAAATGTGGCATCTTTGCCTTATCCCTCTTAATAAGATCCTGCTGGTTTTTATTTTATTGGTATAACAATTGTGAGTGCACATCTCTTCTCAGGGTCAGGCATCTTAGAGGCTGAACCTTAACCCAGCGCTCAGTTTGAGTTACCAGTCCAGGCACTGGGTCAGGAGCACTGGGTGCGGGGTGGGAAGGGTGGAAAGTATCTTCCCTCTAAGCCCATGGCATAGCTGTGGAACCATCCTTCAGAAGGCTACTCAAGTCCCACTGACTGACAACAGTCTGCAGTCTCCTCATGCATCCTTTCCCCCCCTACAAAGGGGGTCGGGAAGAAGAGGAGACTGAAACAATTGCTATAGCAATTGATCCACCAGTCCTGGCCCTATGTCACCTGCCTTTGCTCCATTCCCTGCATGCTGCCATGTTCATGAAGAGCTGGGTTTCACAGCACTCTGAGGCCCTGTGCAACACTCTACAGCGTGCCCTGCCTCAAACAGTCGGACTACACCAGTTCTGTAGATAAAGGGCCCCCTTGACTGCAGAGGAGAGATGGTTTTGCCCCTTAGCGCACTTAATATCAAGATGGGCCTTGTTCTTATACGGAGAACGCATGGAATTAGGATTTAAGAGGCTCTCCAATTAGGACTGAATCTATTAATCACACCCTGCTGAAGTATAATGCTTAACTTTAAACCAGCTCATGATATAAAAGGGCACGACCAGCCTAGAATATTCAGAGGACTCCCTGATAATTGAGACCTTTTCACAATAAAATAATTATAATCAAGCTCTTATAAAGTGTGTTATATTTGCAAAGTGCTGTGAAGATATTAACTTATTAAACCTCAAAATACCCTGAAATATAGCCACATGTTAGCCTCAGTTCACAGGTTGGGAAGCTGTTAAGTGGCTTGCCCAAGGACACCCAATATATCTGTGGCAAAGCCAGGGCCAGGATTAGGAATTAGAGCTTCCAGCCTCATGTGCAATGCATTAGACCACATTGCCTCTAATTATCTGTAATTAATTAGGTGCCAAAATGCCACTGAATTGCAATGCAATTTGGGTGACTAAAAATCCAGCCCTTAAAGGTATTTAAGTGCCTCAGTAGTCAGATAGGCACTTAGCTGTAGGGGCCTGTTTGCATCTTTACGCGTCTAAATACATTTAAAAATCTGTACCTAACTCCCTCCGGCTCCTTTGAAAACCCCAGTCAGCATCATTAATTACAAACACTATAATCTTGTGTGTTTGTCTGCATAGGGATGTGCTGACTAATAAGGCCCAGTTCTGGCAGCCTTACACTGAGCAGAGCCTTACAAGTAGTCCCATTAATACCACAATAAGTGTTTCACAGTAAGCTGTACTCAGTGGAAACAATTTCATTGGGACTAGTTGTGGAGTAAGGAAATATTCAAAGTGAGTAAGGCTTGCAGAATTTAGCCCTAAAAAGATTCTACTGCTATATACAGTTGAGATACAGGTATATGCTACAAAGGCTAGGGGGGAAATGTATCATGCATACACATTCTGTGTATATTTTAAATAGAGACAACTGATTGAGGATTTTCTGAAATCAAAATGCAGTTAATTTATTCCCAGAGTATTACCTATATCAAACACAAACATGCATATAACTTCAGCTACATTTTCAAAGGATGCATTTTAGCAATTAAAGGCAGGACTGTGAGCAGGCATAACCAACAGAACAAACTATCTAATAGGCAGCTCAATTTGTGGTCCTGTTCTCACTGAACTTAGTATTTCATGTCTATTATGATAAATTGTCCTCAAGGGGACAAGACAGCTGGGCAGAGGTGGAGTTTAATTTGGGAGACTAACGCAATTAGAGAATATAATTAAAGAATCTTCTTTCTGTCAGAAGATTTTCCACACACTGAGGCTATTGATCAAGCAGGATGTTGTTGTTTGTTTTTTCTGTTAAGCAAATTCTTGTGGTTCTTTCTGCTTTGTAGAGAACAGAAAATGGATGAAATGTTGACAATTTGTCTTTATGAGCAAGTTCTCAAGTAATTTGACTGCACTTGGTTTGGTATTTCATTACTATTCAGAGTAATTTTTTTGATGAAATTATTGAACTGGAAAGGAAAACTGCCATGGGATGTAAAAGACACACTAATCGCCAGGAAAAGTAAATCACTATACATGTTTTTAGTGTCTGAAATGTCATAAAAAGGAGTATGGCTTATCTCCATCATTGGAGGGGAAATGTTAAATGGCCCATTTGTTGTGAAAAACAAAGTTTCCAAGATAGATGTGAAATGTGAGCATTTCCCTCAGTTTTGTGTGCCCTGGAAGAACCTTGAAAGAAAAGCCCTGTCTCTAGGAGGCACCACCTCCCCATTGCCTACCTTGAAACTCAGCTGCACTCTGCAGCCACCTTTCATGTGGGAAGAGCTTGCTAAGAGGTTGCTCAGTCTCTCCTTGGCTGCAGTGACTCAGCAGTGTCCATCTGAGCATCTGCTGCTTCACGGGGTTGGAGAAAGAGCTTCTCTCGCTGCTCCCGTACCTGTTTCCCTGGTGAGCTTTAAAATACCTGGTAGCAGCAGGAATGGCTCTCCACTATCATGTCATGGGCTCAAGGAAGGGAGAACCCCTCTTACAGAGCCATTGAGGACCAAAGGCAAAAGGATTAAGAGAGCTGCTGGGAGACCACTACCCTCATCTGTTTAAAATAATATAGATGTGGGAGGAGGGGCGGTATTGTTGGTTTGTCATAGTAATTTATAGTGAATAACTTAATTTTCATATTGGAAATGAAAAAGGTGGGTTTTAATCATGTCAGTTAGTTGGATGTGTCTGGTTCCAGACTATATAAAAGTCATTGGATCAGGTTTGCACTGTGAATACTTGAACATTGGGTTCACCATTTGCTTTCCATAAATACTTACAGGTTTTTGTTTAACATTCACTGGCTTGATAAAAATTCCTGCTTGTGAGAGTGCTCTCAAGAATCTTCACAGGAAGCAAACCCCAAAAATGTGCCAATGCTGGAATTGGACTTTTTCCCCCAGTACATATTCATTTACAGTTTGATAGTATTTTCTTTTTAGTGGTGAGATCCCAGTTGTGCACTGTTATGAGTTAGTACACAGATGAGATATTATCAAAAAGACCCAAACAGGCAATCTGGACATAGCTTTGGACAATCTGTGCCAGATTTTCCAAACTGTGGGAGTTCATGTGCATGCAAAAATGCACATACCTTTGGTGACTAACGTGCAAGGGTAATTACTATGATTGCACATACATGGACAACACTTCACCTTACTCTAGTGCTTCACTGCTTGCTGATATACTCAGTACCGAGCCATGTTCCTTCTAATTTTTCCCATGGATGTGCAGAATGAATTTTGTCATGTGCACCAATATGGAGGTGATGTGTGACACCTCACCTCCATATTGGTGCACATAACAAAATTCATGTGGCGGGGGTGGGCCTGAGGGGTTTGGAGTGTGGGAGGAGGCTCAGGGCTGGAGCAGAGGGTTAGGGTGTGGGAGGTGAGGGCTCTGGCTGGGGATGCGGGCTCTGGGGTGGGGCTGGGGATGAGAGGCTCAGGGCTGGATCAGAGGGTTAGGGTGCAGGGGGGTGAGGGCTCTGTCTGGGGGGGGTGGGGCTGGGGTGGGGTTGGTGATGAGGGGTTTGGGGTGCAGGCTGCCCTGGGGCTACAGTGAGGAGAGAAGACTCCCCCATCTCTCTCTCCCAGCAGCAGCACCTGGGCTGGGGCTGGGTTGGGGCCAGGGGAGGGGCATCTCTCACCGCTGTCGCCTGAGCGCCTGCATGGCGCTTAATAGGCTGCTGTGCGGCAGGAACTTAGGTGCCAAGCCTACCTCCTTGGCATACCAAGGTTGCTACCTTGAGTAGCCATTCCACCGGGGGGAAAGAGGGGCAGGGGTTATACAGTAAAGAGGGATTTGCATAGGCCTTACACTGATGGGTGAATATTGATACTTAACAATACTACTTATATTAAATTGACATTATGTGCAGATGGTAATCTCCAACTGCCAAACAATAATGCAACAAAACACAAGAAAATTGCATGCCCAAGTCACACATTAATTACTCCGACGGCATAAAATTGACCAGTTAGCCTATCACTGATCAGTTGGTCCCTCCCAGGTCTTGAGCCCAGTACTTCCTTCTATGACTGCACATTTGGAGTCTATCTACATGCCAATCTAGCATCTGTATTATGAATGAAGCTGCTGCTCATCTTCACGAGATTCTGATAGAGGATAATCTTGCAAGTGGAAATTAGACTGCTTCAGTTGAAACCGCATGCATTTGTCCCAGTCCTCTGAAGAAAAAGCTTAAATGATTTGCACACAAATAATGAGAAACAGAGATGCACCATCCAGTACAAATTCAAAACCCTCTGGAGCTGAGATCCATGATCAGATGAGGCAGCAAATGTCAGACTCTAAAACCCATGAGGCATGGCTTCTCAGTTACAGGCTAGCTCTTGTTAAAGTAATTCAGTCACTAAATATTATTATCTTAACTATATTGTTATTTTCTCTTGCAAGGCAGGAAAAGTCTGGATTAGGAATGGTTAAGTGAGCAGCAATGCCAACCATAGTAATAATAATAATCTTCAAACCCATACGAGTTTGATATTCTCTCAGGAAAAGTAGTTTTAAAATATATTTCATACAGTACAATAAAGAGAACGAGTAAAAATGAACTGATATTCATAAATGGAAATCTAAAATACTGAAGATTTGTAGACTTCTGCTGTAGGGCCAAGGCTGAGTACGGCAATTTCTTGATAATGATCACGTCATTGCAATGCAGTCCTGCAGATGCTATCCATTAGGAGACTGTTGTTTTGTTTGTTTTAACCATTTCAGTGCCATATGGGCATTCAAAACAATTTGGGTACTTAGAGCTATATAAGCCAATATTGATAGGAATGGTCAAAATTTTTCCATGAAAGCTGTTTTGATGAAAAATTGGATTTTTGACTAAACAACATTTTTCATGAAAAATGTCTGCTTTCCATGGAAAATGTTGATTTTGGGCCAAAAAAAGAGCCCCAAAACAGGAGAAGTTTTTTTGTTAAAAAACAACAAATAATTTTGGCCAAAATCCATAATATTTGAATTCATATATGCACACTGTGTAATTCCAGTGTGCCTCATAGTTACAGTTCAGTTGCCTCATGTCTCTGTTCTCTTCTATGGGTCTGACTCCTCAGCTGGACGTTATAACCTCAGGACAAAATACATGATTTAGAGTCACTCTAATCCATCTGTGTAGTCACTTGAAGAGGATTTATTACTGTGCTATCTAAATCCTGCTCCTGGATTCAAAACCACCAGTGAGGGCTTTGTATAAGACTGTCAATTAACAGTCCTACTTCTAAACGTAATAATCAAAGCCTCTACTGTTCTCTTTCCCAGTCCAGGACTGGTCAAGGGCTGTTATTTTTTAACTTGGTGCTGACATTTTCCCTTCCTAGTACTTTTGGGGATGCTGTAGAACAGAAATGAGTCTTATAGTGTGTCTTAAAGCTGTTGAGGGAAGGACTTTTCCTGATGTTTTGGGGGCAGTTGTCATAGAGTCTGAGGCCTTGTCTACACTACGAGAGTACTTCGATTTTAGTTAATTCGACTATGTGGAATCGATATTACTAAGTCGAACGTGTGTGTCCACACTAAGGACAGTAATTCGACTTTGTGAGACTTTGTGAGTCCACACTAACGGGGCAAGCGTCGACATTGGAAGCGGTGCACTGTGGGCAGCTATCCCACAGTTCCCGCAGTCCCCGCTGCCCATTGGAATTCTGGGTCGAGCCCCAAATGCCTTCTGGGTAAAAAAATGTGTCGAGGGTGCTTTTGGGCGCCTGTCGTCATCCGTCCGTCACTCACGCCCTCCCTCCCTCCCTCCCTGAAAGCGCCGGTGGGAAATCAGTTCGCGCGCTTTTCTGATTACTGACAGCGCGGACGCCACAGCAGTGCGAGCATGGATCCCGCTGCGACCATCGCTGCAGTTGTGGCAGTTCTCAACGCCTCGCAGCTTCTCCTCCACCTGTACCAGAGGCAGCTGCAGATCAATCATGAGAGGAGGCTACGGCACCACCGTGACGGCATGAAGTCGGACACTAGCTCCGACCTCTCTGAGAACATGAGACCCAGCGCCCAGGACATCTCGCTGTCACTGGGTCTTGTTGATACTGTTGAACGGCGATTCTGGGCCCGTGAAACAAGCACAGAATGGTGGGACCACATAGTGCTGCAGGTCTGGGATGAATCCCAGTGGCTGCGCAACTTTCGCATGCGGAAGGGGACTTTCCTCGAACTGTGTGAGTTGCTGTCCCCTGCCCTGAAGCGAAAGGACACCCGGATGCGGGCAGCCCTGACTGTCCAGAAGCGAGTGGCCATAGCCCTCTGGAAGCTCGCAACGCCAGACAGCTACCGGTCCGTCGCTAACCACTTTGGTGTGGGCAAGTCTACCGTGGGGGTTGCTGTTATGCAAGTAGCCAGGGCAATCGTCAAGCTACTGCTATCTAAGGTAGTGACCCTGGGAAACGTGGAGCTCATCAGAGATGGCTTTGCCGAGATGGGATTCCCAAACTGCGGTGGGGCTATAGATGGGACTCACATCCCTATCCTGGCACCGGACCAACAGGCCAGCCAGTACATCAACAGAAAGGGGTACTTTTCCATGGTGCTGCAAGCACTGGTGGACCATCGGGGACGTTTTACCAATATCTACGTTGGATGGCCTGGCAAGGTTCATGACGCTAGGGTGTTCAGGAACTCTGGTCTGTATAGACGGCTGCAGGAAGGTCTTTACTTCCCGGACCACAAAGTAACTGTTGGGGATGTGGAGATGCCTACAGTCATCCTCGGGGACCCTGCATACCCGCTAATGCCCTGGCTCATGAAGCCCTACACTGGCGCACTGGACTCAGGGAAAGAACTATTCAACTACCGGCTCAGCAAGTGCAGAATGGTGGTGGAGTGTGCTTTTGGCCGTCTCAAGGGGAGATGGAGAAGCCTACTCACTCGCTGTGATCTCAGCGAGACCAATATCCCCATTGTGATAGCTGCTTGCTGTGTGCTCCACAATTTGTGTGAGAGCAAGGGGGAGACCTTTATGGCGGGGTGGGAGCTTGAGGCAAATAGCCTGGCTTCTGATTACGTCCAGCCAGACAGCCGGGCGATTAGAAGATCCCAGCGGGACGCGCTGTGCATCAGGGAGGCTTTGAAAGCCAGGTTCCTGACTGAGCAGGGTCTCCAGTGACTGTTCACTTTGTGGACACAGATACTGAACCTGCCCCCGTTTCTTTACCCAGTTACTGTTGACTATCCTTCCAAGTTACATACCCCCTTCCCCACCTTCCCAACAAATAAAATCTGTTCCGTTTTGTTACTGAACAAGGTTCTCTTTCTTACTGTTTTCGCGGGAATGTTTTAAACCGGGGACGCAGACTGTGGCGGGGGGCTGGTTTATTGTTTTGATGCAAATGATGCTTCTAAACTCCGGGAATGACAGGCTCCGCAGTGCTGGATTGGTTGTTTCAACGCAGCCTGCCAGCAGTCCTGGGCGGGACTGCATGTATGTGTCGGCCAAGTGACTTTCTGGCAGGGGGCGGAGGGTAACAGATCCCCTGCTGCGTGGCTCTGTGATCCAGGATAAGGACCGCGGCAGAAGATCTGTAACTGCCCTCCCCCGCCACAAAGTCACAGATCAACCCCCTCGCACCCCAGAACATGAAAACCGCCTCCCAGACTGACCAGGGTAACTGGTGACTGTACTGTGTATGTGTCCTGATGCTGGACCTGCCCCCGCCTCTGTAGCCTGCTACAGGTGACTGTCCTGTCCAAGTAACAAACCCCTTCCCCCCCTTCAGACAGAATCCCCTCTAAAAGACACTCTCGGAAACAGTACTTAACAGAAACAGATGTTTTATTATGAACCGCACATGAAAAGGGGGGGAGGAAACTTGGACGTGGGCTATTGTGAGATGGGTAGGAAAGGGCTTTTCAAACTTTGGAACGAGAGCCTTCCATTGCTGCAGCAGTGTGCAGGGGCCGACTGAAAGTTTTAACGGCCCTTGCCGCCCCTCCTTCTTTGGACTTTTGGTGAGGGGGGTGTGGGACTTGGTGGCGGGGGAGGGCGGTTAGAGATAGACAGCAGCAGGGCTCTGTCCTCCTGCCTCCGGTCTTGCAGAACATCCACTAGGCGCCGGAGCGTCTCCGTTTGCTCCCTCATTAGTCCAAGCAGGGTTCGAGTAGCCTGCTGGTCCTCCTGGCGCCACCTCTCCTCCCGTTCCATGACTGCTCTGTGCATTTGTGACAAGTTCTCCCTCCACTGTGTCGTCTGGGCTGCCTGCTCTCGTGAGCACTCCATAAGTTCATAAAACATGTCTTCACGCGTCTTTCTCTTCCTTCTCCTAATCTGCGCTAGCCTCTGGGAGTGTGATGCCAGGCTGGGTTGGGAGACAGTCGCAGATGTGTCTGTGGGAATGGGAAAAAGGGAGTAAATTCCTGAGACAGATAAATGAAGTTGCTAACAAAGAACATAGTCTTTCTCTGTGAACAACACCATGCACTGGACCTTTCACATGCGCACACAGGACAAGGTCGAATTTTCGGCCCTCGCCTTCAGTGCCTGGGGTCTTGCAGTTGCGATCAGAGAAGCGTGGCAGGACACCTCTACTTTTGTTGCAGGAAAACATGGTAAGCCGTAGACTTGTGGCAGCTTAAAAATGTAATAGTAGCACTGGGCTCCTTTCGCACTGAATGCAAGGCCACTCTCTGCTGGCAGCAATCAGGGAAGCATGAGCTCTGCCCCTGTCCCACCACCTCGCGGCTGTCCCCGGGAAAGATCACTGTATGCTGCCCCTCTGCCGCCTCCACCGCGTGGCTGTAAAGCAGTCCCAATACTAACATTCCCCTCCCTAATTTAAAGCAGGGCGTCATGTGCGATATAACTCTAATGAGGATCTCGGAGAGCGAGAGGGGAAGAATGCTTCGGGAGACCATGCAGAGGCCAGGGCCGTATGCCGCCATGCTGTGCCGTGCCATGATCCCAGACTACTTACTGGACTCATGGCGTGGGAACGTGTGTTACCACGGTGGACCAGTTATGTTAAAATTACATGTTTAGATGTTTAAAGCACTCACTGCTTGATCCTTCCCCTGATTCGGTGTCCGGGGTAACGGCTGTGGATGGTTGGTAGGGGATCTCGGTAAGGGTGATGAAGAGCTCCTGGCTGTCGGGGAAATCAGTGGTGCAAGCGCTGTCGACTGCCTCGTCCTCCTCATCTCCTTCCTCATCTTCCCCGTCCGCTAACATTTCCGACGAGGAACCGGCCATGGACAGTATCCCATCCTCTGAGTCCACGGTCACTGGTGGGGTAGTGGTGGCGGCCGCACCTAGGATGGAATGCAGTGCCTCGTAGAAACGTGATGTGTGGGGCTGGGATCCGGAGCGTCGGTTTGCCTCTTTGGTTTTTTGGTAGCCTTGTCTCAGCTCCTTGATTTTCACGCGGCACTGCGTTGCATCCCGGCTGTATCCTCTCTCTGCCATGGCTTTAGAGATCTTCTCGTAGATCTTTGCATTCCTTCTTTTGGAGCGCAGCTCTGAAAGCACGGACTCATCGCCCCACACAGCGATGAGATCCAAGACTTCCCGATCAGTCCATGCTGGGGCCCTCTTTCTATTAGATTGCACGGCCATCTCTGCTGGAGAGCTCTGCATCGTTGCCAGTGCTGCTGAGCTCTCCACGCTGTCCAAACAGAAAATGAGATTCAAACTGCCCAGACAGGAAAAGGAATTCAAATTTTCCCGGGGCTTTTCCTGTGTGGCTGGTCAGAGCATCCGAGCTCGAAGTGCTGTCCAGAGCGTCAACAGAGTGGTGCACTGTGGGATAGCTCCCGGAGCTATTACCGTCGATTTCCATCCACACCTAGCCTAATTCGATATTGCCATTTCGAATTTAGCGCTACTCCTCTCGTTTTCGAGGAGTACAGAAGTCGAATTTAAGACAGCTCTATGTCGAATTAAATAGCTTCGTGGTGTGGACGGGTGCGGGGTTAATTCGATGTAACGGCGCTAAATTCGATATAAACTCCTAGTGTAGACCAGGCCTGAGAGTTTAAGGCCAGAGGGACCCACCAGATCAACTACTCTAACCTCCTGCATATCACTGGCCACTAAACACCACTCAGTCACCGCCACACAAGCTCAACAATCAAATTATTACAGATATGAGGAGATTGGACTATTGCAATGCAGGGAATTGATGAAATGAGATATATCCAGATAATTCTCACAAATGACCTGCACCCCACTCTGCAGAGGAAGACGAAACACCTCCAAGGTCACTGCCAATCTGAGCTGGGGGGAAATCCCTTCCCAACACCACATATGGCAATCAGTTAGACTCTAAGCATGTGAGCAAGAAACAGCCAGCCAATCACCCGAGACACAATTTCCAAAACCCGATGTGGCCCTCAGGCCTAAAAGTTTGCTCACCCCTGGTCTAGGAGTACTGCAGAAAGGGATTTGGGGGTCAGAGTGGATCACAAGCTAAATATGAGTGTAACACTAGTACAAAACAAGCAAACATCATTCTGGGATGTATTAGCAGGAGCGTTGTAAGCAAGACACAAGAAGTAATTCTTCCACTCTACTCCGTGTTAATTAGGCATTAACTGGAGTATTGTGTCCAGTTCAGGGTGCCACATTTCAGGAAAGATGTGGACATATTGGAGAAAGACCAGAGAAGAGCAACAAAAATGATTAAAGGTCTAGAAAACATGACCTATGGGGGAAGATTGAAAACATTGGGTTTGTTTAGTCTGGAGAAGAGAAGACTGAGAGGGGACATGATAGCAGTTTTCAAGAACATAAAAGGTTATTACAAGGAGGAAGGAGAAAAATAGTTGTTCTTAACCTCTGAGGATAGGACAGGAAGCAGTCCTTAAATTGCTTAAATTGCAGTAAGGGGTGTATAGATTGGACATTAGGAAAAACTTCCTAACTGTCAGGGTAGTTAAGCACTGGAATAAATTGCCTAAGGAAGATGTGGAATCTCCATCATTGGAGATTTTTAAGAGCAGGTTAGACAAACACCTGTCAGGGATGGTCTAGATAATACTTAGTCCTGCCATGAGTGCAGGGGACTGGAATAGATGACCTCTCAAGGTCCTTTCCAGTCCTACGATTCTATGATTCTTAAGGAAGGAGACAAAAAACCTATCCCCCTGCACCCAAAAAACAATCTAAAAACAACAACAGAAAATATCAGGGGGAAAACTGTTCCCTCCCTCAATCCCCACAGGTTACTGGCTGAAGCAGGAGGGAATCCTAAGACATAATGAGGAAGGGACCCTGAGGGCTGCCAAAACCAGCCTCCCCGCACCATCACAGGCAACTCCATCATACTGTTCTGAGTTTTGGGCCTGAAACTTACTGCTGGAAATGTTCTGCTTCCTGCTCCCTTGAGTTTGTATCTTGGTTTTTATGATGGTCACCATTGTGGGGAATACCTGAAGGACAGGTAGTCTTTGAGGTAACAAAGGCCTATTCCATAAAGAGCTTTATATATTAGTGTGAAAACCTTAAAATATATACAGCAGTGAGTGTGAACAGCAATGAGTGCAGGTTGTGGAACATTGGTGTGATATGTTCTTTGTCATATGCTATTTAGTAGGAAATGGGTTGCCTAATTCTGTACCCATTTTTTGCTTCTTCACAAATTGTATAGAGTTTACGGCCAGAAGGGACCATTAGATCATCTAGGCTGACCTCCTGTATGCCACATTAACTTTCACCAAGTAACCTTGTTTTATGCTCAATAACTTGTCTTTCAACGAAGCATAACTTGTGTTTGGCTAAAGAATAACTTCTGGAAAGCATCCAGTCTTGAATGTATTCAGGTCATGATCACTGGTCCTTAGGCTACCACCAGCTTCTAGTCCAATGATTAATTCATCTTTATCCATCATAATGAGGTTCAAAATAGTTACCTCATTTGGGGTACAATACCTTTTGTGTTAGAAAATCATCATCTATAATTTTAAAGACTCTAATGATATTTTACTAGTGACAGCAGGAGACCTCTAACATATGTATCGCAAATTGAAGTCCTCCATAACAATACAGTTTTTCTTTCCGCACACATTACAGATGAGTGCTAAATGAATAACTCATCCTGTTTCTGGTTTGATTTGATAGTCTGTATCATGCCCCCACCAATATCTGCTCCTCGGCTTTGTTGGTTAATACATTCATATGCATTCAAGATCCTGTGCTTACTAATAACTCCAAAGCAGGTAATTGTGTCTTTAATGTAGAGTGCCACCCCCTCCATCCTTTACCCACAGATTTGAACCAAGGTACAGAGCATTGCAATAGTTCAGTCTGGAGATGATGAATGCATGATCTTTTGTGACCTGGTTTTGACTGAGAGAGGAGGCTGCAGTCTTCTTGCTAGTCACAAAAGGAATAGGATGCTTTTAGTGACACTGGTACTTGATTTTCCAGAGTTATTGCTGAGTCCAGTCTGTCACCAAAGCTATGTAACATCTTAATGTCTGGGGTGCATAGGCCTTTGAGTAAGGCGTGGGGAGCTTCTCAAGATATTTACCTCCTTTGTCTGTCATTATTCAAGACTTTCTTGTATTCATTTTAAATCAGCTGGTGTTCACCCATACGCTCCTGACCCACACACACTGTTTCATCTTTGAGTTAGCTATGTCTATCTGGATGAAAATGATACATAGAACTTCAGGCTTCATTAAAGAGACATTTAAGTTCAACAACTAACAACCATACATCAAAGAAGCAGATAGATTTAATGCTTGAGAGGAAATGCACTGAGATAAGCCATGGCTAGGTGAACAATATGCACACAAAAAACCAAACTCATCCATATGAAAGTATCAGGTTTGCAAAAGTTCAATTCGTATTCAACAGGCACTCTTTTGTCCAATTGGTTCAATGCTTAACTAGTTAGAATACAAATATACAAGATTTCTATAATGTATGCAAAGTTAGTCTTAGGGAAAAGCTATTATCAGGACCTTACCAAATTCACGTCCATGAAAAACACGTCACGGACCATGAAATCTGGTCTCCCCCCATTAAATCTGGTCTTTTGTGTGCTTTTCCCCTATACTATACAGATTTCACAGGGGAGATCAGCATTTCTCAAATTGGGGGTCTTGACCCAAAAGGGAGTTGCAGGGGGTCACAAGTTATTTTACAGGGGGTCGTGGCATTGCCACCCTTACTTCTGTGCTGCCTTCAGTGCTGGGTGGCCGGAGAGTGGCGGCTATTGGCCAGGCGCCCAGCTCTGAAGGCAGCGCCCCGCCAGCAGCAGCGCAGGAGTAAGGGTGGCAATACCATACGGTGTCAGCCTTACTTCTGCGCTGATGCTGGCGGTGGCGCTGCCTTAAGAGCTGGACTCCCAACAGCAGCCACTGCTCTCCAGCTGCCCAGCTCTGAAGCAGCGCCGCTGCCAGCAGCAGCATGGAAGTAAGAGTAGCAGTACTGCAACCCCCTCTACAATAACCTTGTGACCTCCCAACAACTCCTTTTTGGGTCAGGACCCCTACAATTACAACACCATGAAATTTCAGATTGAAATACCTGAAACCATGAAATTGACCAAAATGGACCGTGAATTTGGTAGGGCCCTAGCTATTATGAAGCCTGCACATCACAGGTCTATGAGGATATCGTCTACTAGCTATTTATTTATTTATTATTATTGGTTAAGCACCAACAATGTACTTTGTAAAGTAAATGGCTATCTGGCCATCTGACTAAATAAACACTAACAGAACCATAAGAAAACATCAAAACTACTCTCTGGCTATGGTTTTTGGAAATCAGCTTTGGCCCATTGGTCCTAACACTGTCTAGGGTTGCCAGGTGTCCGGTTTTCGACTGGAACACCTGGTCAAAAAGGGACCCTGGTGGCTCTGGTCAGCACTGCTGACCGGGCTGTTAAAAGTCTGTTTGGCGGTTCAGCAGGGCTAAGATAGGCTCCCTACTTGCCGTGACTCCACATGGCTCCCCAAAGCAGCAGCATGCCCCCAATATGGCTCCCAGGCATAGGGGCAGCCAGGGGGCTCCATGCACTCCCCCCCCCAAGTGCCAGCTCCGCAGCTCCCATTGGCTGGGAACCATTGGCCAATGGGAGCTGTGGAGGCGGTTCCTGCAGACAGGGCAGCGTGCAGAGCTGCCTGGCCACACCTCCGCATAGGAGCTGGAGAAAGGACATGATGCTGCTTTCAGGAGCTGCTTGAGGTAAGCGCCACCTGGAGCCTGCACCCCTGACTCCCTCCTGTGCCCCAACCTCCTGCCCCAGCCCTGATCCCCCTCCCACCCTTGGAACCCCTCGATCCCAGCCCGGATCACCTTCCTACACCCCAAACCCTTCATCCCCAGCCCCAACCCAGAGTCTGCACCCTGAGCTGGAGCCCTCACACCCCCCTGCACTCAACCCCCCTGCCCCAGCCTGGAGCCCCCTCCCACACTCTGAACCCCTCAGCCCCAGCCCGGAGCACCCTACTGAACCCAAAATCCATCATCCCCGGTCCCACACCAGAGCCCACACCCCCAGCCCAGAGACCATACCCCCTGCCTCATCCAGGAGCCCCCTTCCATACTCCCAACCCCTCAACTCCACCCCCCAGCCCAGAGCCCCTCCTGCACCCCAAACCTCTCATCCCTGACCCCACCCCAGAGCCCACACCTCCAGCCAGAGTGCTCACCCCCTCCTGCATCCCAACCCACTGCCTCAGCCTGGAGCCTCCTCCCATTCCCTGAACTCATCATTTCTGGCCCCACCCCAGAGCCCGCACCCCCAGCCGGAGTCCTCACCCAACCCCTGGAGCCAGCTGGGTGAAAATGAGCATGTGAGTGAGGGTGGGGAAAGCAAGCGAGAGAGGGAGGGGGGATGGAGTGAGTGGGGGCGGGGCCTCGGAGAAGGGACGGGGCACAGGCAGGGCCTCAGAGGAGGGGCGGGGCAGGGGGCGGGGCAAGGGTGTTTGATTTTGTGCGAGTAGAAAGTTGGCAACCCTAATACTGTCCCTCCCAATAAACACGTTACGTACTTATAGTGAAAAAAGAGAGTAGTCATTCTTTCCATGTCTAGTATATGCTCTGAAACAAACTGTCCCACTACCTTTCTATACTGGATACCTGGAGTAGATGTTTGTCCCGTCTACGTCCCACATCATAGGAGAAGGAGAGATAGAGAATGCAGCAATGACTCCAAAATATTAACACTTTACATAGTCTTTTCCATGTTGGACATGAGCTTACAAAATAACACATAGATCCTAAGTGTTAATTTTTCAAAGCTGCCTATACCTATCTCATAGAGCTGGAAGGGACCTTGAAAGGTCATTGAGTCCAGCCCCCTGCCCTCACTAGCAGGACCAAGTAATGATTTTTGCCCCAGATCCCTAAGTGACCCCCTCAAGGATTGAACTCACAACCCTGGGTTTAGCAGGCCAATGCTCAAACCACTGAGCTATCCCTCCCCCCGACTTAGGAGCACATGTCCCATTAATTTGTGCTCTTAAATCATTTTGTTTTTTTGCAAATCCCTCCCCAAGTCTCCTCGCATATCCATGAGTGTAAATCAGTATTAATTTAACTGAAGTTAATAGAGTTACATTGATGTGAAAGTAGTGTGAGAGGAGAAAGAGGTCCATTGTTTGAAAAAGCAGACAGAGCACATGACAGAGACTTTGGTATTTTTTAGGGATAGGTTAACGAGGGTATCTCAGTGGTTATAGGTGTAAATGATACTTGTTGCAAATAGCAGTACTTACTCATCCTCCCATCTCCAGGAAGCTTCCTCGTGACTTAGGAAATGGAGATACATTTGGGAGAGCCACCACCAAAAGAGCTGCAAAAGAATATTGAATGTGTGGTAAAACTTTACATGTAAACTGTTGCAAATGAAAGAAAAGGCTGTAAGAAAAATGATGTTGCACAACTTGCCCTAAGATTGTGATAAATCAAATCGAGAAGGGCCTGCACTATTCTTACTGTATTCCTGATCCCATGTCTATTGAAGTCACTGGGAGCCTTTCCATTGACTTTAGCGGTGGTATATCAGTCCCAAACTTTGTAGTGCTTGAGGTCTAATAAATTACAGGTGAGTTAATAAAATATTCTATATCAGGTATAAAAGAAGTTTAATATTTGGGAACACTTTTGTGCATAGATAATTGATTTTGGCCTACAGACTTCTGCGTAAATAGTAGCTCCCACTTTACTCAGGAAGGTAAGCTTAACAACTTTCTGAGCATACTTTTATTTTAAAAGCCACATTTTTTCAGTCCTCTCACTGCAGCCAGCCTCGCTTCTTTTATACTGCTTTCCCCATTTATATCAGCAGTTAAGTGGGCAATAATGCTATCTTTGAGCTTCTGACAAGACTCTCGCTTTCTGATGCAATTTTGGAGATGCAGTGACGAGATACATAGGGACTGGACAGAGACACTTGGCCAATATATTTGACCCTTCTGTTTAAATTCGGGAAAAAGTCATTAATTGTAAACATATTTTAACAGTTGAGTCTTTTCTTATTTCATGGATTATCTATGAATTAAGGTACTCGAGTTTCTAATATTAGTGGACTAGCATAGACAGTGCCATAACCAGGGCAGGGTGTGTGGGGCAGATATCCAGAGCGCAAAGACACAGAGGCGGAAAAATGGGGTGGAGAAATGCCAAAAAACAAAAACAAAAAACAGCAGGAGGCACAAATACGCTTGCTTGCTCTGGGGGCTAATATGCCTAGTTACAGCTCTGACTACAGACATAGGAATTAAGAGTTCTTCCTGGAATTCTACAAACAATAAGGTATTGTAGATACTATATAACTATCTGTGTTAGTTCTGAAGGAATGGGAATTATTCTTTTTTCCTTTTTCTCAGTACCCTATAGCATCGAGTTCTCTATTGCTCATGCAGTTTGCTTCCTATTAAACTAAATTGCTATTTTCTAACTTGCCTCCAAACTCTTAATTATGTCTACTCAAAGCACGATGTTATATGCATTTGCTAGCTTGTTTATTTAAAGCTGTGTATGTGTTGGATGTGGGAGTGTTGGGAACTAGCATGTGTTTGTTATCAGACAGGCGCTAATATGTATTATCAACCGGTAGAATGACCAGAGGAGGCTGAGAGAGATGGCTGAGTGCAAGTTAAAGCTGGCATGCATACATCCTCTTTTGATCCTAAAAACTACACACTGGAATAGGGATATAGGAAAACACCATTTTGAAAGTTTTTGGGTATTTGCACACATGGGGTGTAAATCCCGGCAGATGAAGCATTTTTTCTACCTCTGGTGGATGCTATCATCTTGAGTTCCATCATTTTCAAAAAGCATAACGTTTGCCATAAAAAAAATATAATTTATCAATAGTCAGCACACAATTGAGTTACCACAATTATATACCATTCTAAATATAGAGGTTAACAGTGGTATCCCAGATACCACTGTGAAAAACTTGGCAAATACTGACTTTTAAATGGCAACCACTGTCCCAATCCTGCTCTGATAGTTGTACAACCAGCACATAACAGGATTGGCTTTATTGGCTGTTCCTGTGACATTACTTCGTCTAAAACAGGGCTCGGCAACCTTTCAGAAGTGGTGTGCCAAGTCTTCATTTATTCACTCTAATTTAAGGTTTCGCGTGTCAGTAATACATTTTAACGGTTTTAGAAGGTCTCTTTCTATAAGTCTAGAATCATAGAATCATAGAATATCAGGGTTGGAAGGGACCTCAGGAGGTCATCTAGTCCAACCCCCTGCTCAAAGCAGGACCAATTCCTAACTAAATCATCCCAGCCAGGGCTTTGTCAAGCCGGGCCTTAAAAACCTCTAAGGAAGGAGATTCCACCACCTCCCTAGGTAATGCATTCCAGTGCTTCACCACCCTCCTAGTGAAATAGTGTTTCCTAATATCCAACCTACACCTCCCCCGCTACAACTTGAGACCATTGCTCCTTGTTCTGTCATCCGCCACCACTGAGAACAGCCGAGCTCCATCCTCTTTGGAACCCCCCCTCAGGTAGTTGAAAGCAGCTATCAAATCCCCCCTCATTCTTCTCTTCTGGAGACTAAACAATCCCAGTCCCTCAGCCTCTCCTCATAAGTCATGTGCTCCAGACCCCAATCATTTCTGTTGCCCTCCGCTGGACTCTTTCCAATTTTTCCACCTCCTTCTTGTAGTGTGGGGCCCAAAACTGGACACAGTACTCCAGATGAGGCCTCACCAATGTCGAATAAAGGGGAACGATCAAGTTCCTCGATCTGCTGGCAATGCCCCTACTTATACAGCCCAAAATGCCGTTAGCCTTCTTGGCAACAAGAGCACACTGTTGACTCATATCCAGCTTCTCGTCCACTGTGACCCCTAGGTCCTTTTCTGCAGAACTGCTACCTAGCCATTCGGTCCCTAGTCTGTAGCTGTGCATGGGATTCTTCCGTCCTAAGTGCAGGACTCTGCACTTGTCCTTGTTGAACCTCATCAGGTTTTTTTTGGCCCAATCCTCTAATTTGTCTAGGTCCCTCTGTATCTGATCCCTACCCTCTAGTGTATCTACCACGCCTCCCAGTTTAGTGTCATCTGCAAACTTGCTGAGAGTGCAGTCCATACCATCCTCCAGATCATTAATAAAGACATTAAACAAAACCGGCCCCAGGACCGACCCCTGGGGCACTCCGCTTGAAACCAGCTGTCAACTAGACATGGAGCCATTGATCACTACCCGTTGAGCCCGACAATCTAGCCAGCTTTCTATCCACCTTACAGTCCATTCATCTAGCCCATGCTTCTTTAACTTGGCGGCAAGAATACTGTGGGAGACCGTATCAAAAGCTTTGCTAAAGTCAAGGAATAACACATCCACTGCTTTCCCCTCATCCACAGAGCCAGTTATCTCATCATAGAAGGCAATTAGGTTAGTCAGGCATGACTTCCCCTGGGTGAATCCATGCTGACTGTTCCTGATCACTTTCCTCTCCTCTAAGTGTTTCATAATTGATTCCTTGAGGACCTGCTCCATGATTTTTCCAGGACTGAGGTGAGGCTGACTGGCCTGTAGTTCCCCGGATCCTCCTTCTTCCCTTTTTTAAAGACGGGCACTACATTAGCCTTTTTCCAGTCATCCGGGACCTCCCCCGATCGCCATGAGTTTTCAAAAATAATGGCTAATGGCTCTGCAATCTCATCCGCCAACTCCTTTAGCACCTCGGATGCAGCGCATCCGGTCCCATGGACTTGAGCACATCCAGTTTTTCTAAACAGTCCCGAACCACTTCTTTCTCCACAGAGGGCTGGTCACCTTCTCCCCATACTGTGCTGCCCAGTGCAGCAGTCTGGGAGCTGACCTTGTTCGTGAAGACAGGCAAAAAAATCATTGAGTACATTAGCTTTTTCCACATCCTCGGTCACTAGGTTGCCTTCCTCATTTAGTAAGGGGCCACACTTTCCTTGACTTTCTTCTTGTTGCTAACATACCTGAAGAAACCCTTCTTGTTACTCTTAACATCTCTTGCTAGCTGCAACTCCAAGTGTGATTTGGCCTTCCTGATTTCACTCCTGCATGCCTGAGCAATATTTTTATACTCCTCCCTGGTCATTTGTCCAATCTTCCACTTCTTGTAAGCTTCTTTTTTGCGTTTAAGATCAGCAAGGATTTCACTGTTTAGCCAAGCTGGTCGCCTGCCATATTTACTATTCTTTCTACACATCGGGATGGTTTGTTCCTGCAACCGCAATAAGAATTCTTTAAAATACAGCCAGCTCTCCTGGACCCCTTTGCCCTTCATGTTATTCTCCCAGGGGATCCTGCCCATCTGTTCCCTGAGGGAGTCAAAGTCTGCTTTTCTGAAGTCCAGGGTCCGTATTCTGCTGCTCTCCTTTCTTCCTTGTGTCAGGATCCTGAACTTGACCATCTCATAGTCACTGCCTCCCAGGTTCCATCCACTTTTGCTTCCCCTACTAATTCTTCCCTGTTTGTGAGCAGCAGGTCAAGAAAAGCTCTGCCCCTAGTTGGTTCCTCCAGCACTTGCACCAGGAAATTGTCCCCTACCCTTTCCAAAAACTTCCTGGATTGTCTGTGCATCGCTGTATTGCTCTCCCAGCAGATATCAGGGTGATTAAAGTCTCCCATGAGAACCAGGGCCTGCGATCTAGCAACTTCTGCTAGTTGCCAGAAGAAAGCCTCGTCCACCTCATCCCACTGGTCTGGTGGTTTATAGCAGACTCCGACCACGACATCACCCTTGTTGCTCACACTTCTCAACTTTATCCAGAGACTCTCAGGTTTTTCTGCAGTTTCATACCGGAGCTCTGAGCAGTCATACTCCTCTCTTACATACAACGCAACTCCCCCACCTTTTCTGCCCTGCCTGTCCTTCCTGAACAGTTTATATCCATCCATGACAGTACTCCAGTCATGTGAGTTATCCCACCAAGTCACCAAGTTATTCCAATCGCATCCTAGTTCCCTGACTGTGCCAGGACTTCCAGTTCTCCCTGATTGTTTCCCAGGCATCTTGCATTTGTGTATAGGCACTTAAGATAACTTATGGATCGTACCTCTTTCTCAGTATGAGACAGGAGTCCTCCCCTCATGCGCTCTCCTGCTTGTGCTTCCCCCCAGGATCCCATTTCCCCACTTACCTCAGGGCTTTGGTCTCCTTCCCCCGGTGAACCTAGTTTAAAGCCCTCCTCACTAGGTTAGCCAGCCTGCTTGCGAAGATGCTCTTCCCTCTCTTCGTTAGGTGGAGCCCGTCTGTGTCTAGCACTCCTCCTTCTTGGAACACCATCCCATGGTCGAAGAATCCAAAGCCTTCTCTCCGACACCACCTGCGTAGCCATTCATTGACTTCCACGATTCGACGGTCTCTACCCAGGCCTTTTCCTTGCACAGGGAGGATGGACGAGAACACCACTTGCGCCTCAAACTCCTTTATCCTTCTTCCCAGAGCCACGTAGTCTGCAGTGATCCACTCAAGGTCATTCTTGGCAGTATCATTGGTGCCCACGTGGAGAAGCGGGAAGGGGTAGCGATCCGAGGGCTTGATGAGTCTTGGCAGTCTCTCCATCACATCGTGTATCCTAGCTCCTGGCAAGCAGCAGACCTCTCGGTTTTCCCGGTCGGGGCGGCAGATAGATGACTCAGTCCCTCTGAGGAGGGAGTCCCCGACCACCACCACCCTCCTCCTCCTCTTGGGAGTGAAAAGCAACAGAGGGTCCTGTGGCACCTTTAAGACTAACAGAAGTATTGGGAGCATAAGCTTTCGTGGGTAAGAACCTCACTTCTTCAGATGCAAGTAATGGAAATTTCCAGAGGCAGGTATAAATCGGTATGGAGATAACGAGGTTAGTTCAATCAGGGAGGGTGAGGTGCTCTGCTAGCAGTTGAGGTGTGAACACCAAGGTAGGAGAAACTGCTTCTGTAGTTGGATAGCCATTCACAGTCTTTGTTTAATCCTGATCTGATGGTGTCAAATTTGCAAATGAACTGGAGCTCAGCAGTTTCTCTTTGGAGTCTGGTCCTGAAGTTTTTTTGCTGTAAGATGGCTACCTTTACATCTGCTATGGTGTGGCCAGGGAGGTTGAAGTGTTCTCCTACAGGTTTTTGTATATTGCCATTCCTGATATCTGACTTGTGTCCATTTATCCTCTTGCGTAGTGACTGTCCAGTTTGGCCAATGTACATAGCAGAGGGGCATTGCTGGCACATGATGGCATATATAACATTGGTGGACGTGCAGGTGAATGAGACGGTGATGTTGTAGCTGATCTGGTTAGGTCCTGTGATGGTGTTGCTGGTGTAGATATGTGGGCAGAGTTGGCATCGAGGTTTGTTGCATGGGTTGGTTCCTGAGTTAGAGTTGTTATGGTGCGGTGCATGGTTGCTGGTGAGAATATGCTTAAGGTTGGCGGGTTGTCTGCGGGCGAGGACTGGCCTGCCTCCCAAGGTCTTTGAAAGTGAGGGATCATTGTCCATTGATCATCAGTGATCTACAACCCATCTACAACCCATCTTACAGCAAAAAAACTTCAGGACCAGACTCCAAAGAGAAACTGCTGAGCTCCAGTTCATTTGCAAATTTGACACCATCAGATCAGGATTAAACAAAGACTGTGAATGGCTATCCAACTACAGAAGCAGTTTCTCCTACCTTGGTGTTCACACCTCAACCGCTAGCAGAGCACCTCACCCTCCCTGATTGAACTAACCTCGTTATCTCCATACTGATTTATACCTGCCTCTGGAAATTTCCATTACTTGCATCTGAAGAAGTGAGGTTCTTACCCACGAAAGCTTATGCTCCCAATACTTCTGTTAGTCTTAAAGGTGCCACAGGACCCTCTGTTGCTTTTTACAGATTCTGACTAACACGGCTACCCCTCTGATTCTTGGGAGTGGTGGTTGTGGAACCCCCATCCCTAGGACAGTGCATCTTTTGCCTGCCAATCGGTGGAGTCTCCTTCTGCTCCCTTCCCTCAGATGGGTCATCTAGTCCACTCTCCGCATTAGTACCTGTAGAGAGAACATGGAAACGATTGCTCACCTGTATCTCCATTGCTGGTACATGGACACTCCTCTTTCTCCTTCTGGAGGTCACATGCTGCCAAACTTCTTCACCATCCTTCTGTCCCTGCTGCGCCTGCTCTGAATATTCAGAACATTGTGGCTGTAGAAGCATCTCCTGACGTCTGTCCAGGAAATCTTTATTTTCCCTTATGCAACGCAGAGTCGATACTCGTTTCTCCAGACCTCGAACCTTCTCTTCCAATATGGAGACCAGCTTGCACTTTGTACAGACAAAGTCACTTCTGTCCTGTGGAAGAAAGACAAACATGGCACAACCTGTGCAGGTTACAATAGCTGATTGCTCACCTTCCATATCACCTTCCTCTTAAGAGCTTCCTCAGCTGTTGCAGGAACTACTCAGAGAAACCTGCAGATGAAAGCCTCAGTGAGCTCTCCCCAGGCGAACTCCCTCTGTTAGCCTCTGCTGTTCGCCGCTCAGCTGGTTCGCTGCTGACTGCCCTTATATACCAGTCAGGCCCACTCAAGGCCCACCTGGAACAAAGCACTCCCAATTCCCACTTTTCAAACAAACAAGCAAGCAATCAAGCACACAGTCAAACTGACAAACTGTCCCAACAACAGACACTCAGATACTCACCAACACAGCCCCCCTAATGCAGCACTTAGCGTACCTCCTCTCGGACAGATCCCAGGCAAACTCCCTCTGTTAGCCTCTGCTGTTCGCCGCTCAGCTGGTTCGCTGCTGACTGCCCTTATATACCAGTCAGGCCCACTCAAGGCCCACCTGGAACAAAGCACTCCCAATTCCCACTTTTCAAACAAACAAGCAAGCAAGCAAGCACACGGTCAAACTGACAAACTGTCCCAGCAACAGACACTCAGATACTCACCAACACAGCCCCGCTAATGCAGCATTTAGCGTACCTCCTCTCGGACAGATCCCAGGCAAACTCCCTCTGTTAGCCTCTGCTGTTTGCCGCTCCAATAGTAACTAAACTATTGTATATAAAGTAAATAAGGTTTTTAAAATGTTTAAGAAGCTTCATTTAAAATTAAATTAAAATGCAGAGCCTCCTGGACCAGTGGCCAGGACCCGGGCAATGTGAGTGCCACTGAAAATCAGCTCGCGTGCCGCCTTCGGCATGTGTGCCATAGGTTGCCTACCTCTGATCTAAAAGGTGGCATTTAAAGGATATCTTAGGGAGGAAATGAGGAAGTATTAATAACTATAGACTTTTTATTGCAGGTTTGATGTGAAAACACAGCAAACCATTCAGCATGGGACAAAATGGAATGCAATTTTCCTCCCTCACCCTCATTTATAAATTCAGAGATTTTGATACACTGGGAACTTGATCCATCACACCTGCAGTCTAGATTTTAAAAAACAAAAATACATCTGATGAAACTGTGTAAAACCTAAACCATTCCTAGATTTTACTTACATCTTTCGAAAACAGACATAGAGACAGGCCCAAACCATTATATTTAACAATTACACTTACACTTTGAAGGTTCAAAAAAAGATCTGTTTTCCTTTGGCTATTTCAAAAGTTGACTGACAGGTTTTCAACAGCCACCACATAATTTTGCCTAATTTTATCTCCCAGATTGTTTACTTGTGGATAAGATAGATATTGAAGAAACAGGTATACAGGCAGGCTAGCAGGAAAATTCAGCCCTGGCTCACCTCTGGTTATGTACTGAACTTATCGGCATTTCATCATCATTGTACCACGTAGCACCATTACAATCTTGTGAAATGTAATTTAACCAAAAGGCAACATCTCACATATGTTATCATTTATGATGAACTGAAAGACATTCTACTTCTTTGAAAAAGAAGCAGCTGTGTGTTTCTTAAAGCTACAGTATACTAGCACCACACTATTGGTTACTGGTGCTGTTAATAAGTTGAAATTTGCAACGAGTTAACCTGCGTATTGGCTGTGGACATACAGTGTCCTGTTACCCTACTGACTATTGTCAGATACCACAGTTCAGAGTTACCTCTTTACAAGTACCAATGAATGTTACGGGAATTCCTTTTCTGACATATTGCAGTTAGAAAGATTTGAATTGGACCTAATCAATCTGGTCAACATCAGATATATATACTCACAGGCCCAAACACTGGTTCATTATTTTCCTTGCCCAACTTAACATTAAACTAATAGTTGCGTGGATCCTGAACTTTATAATTTCTGATGGAAATAGCACTGTGTATAGGTGCAGTAGAGCCATGCATGAGTTCTAGGAGTCACACGAAGAGGGCAGTCCTTCATCCTTGCTTTAGTGCCTTTATAAAAGTATATTTTGTAACAGCCTTACTATAGTGCTTTGGGTCATTAATGTAGAATACTGTAATCATTTTTTTAATAAGGATCTAGAGCTGAGCAAATAATTCACAATGAATAATTAATCTGTTGAATTTAGGCTCTTTCTGCTCGTGGAATATCCATGAGCAGATTATGATTTCTTTTAATCTATTCATTATTTAAAGTTATTCATGAAATTTTATTTGCAATTTTTAACTCTATGGATTGATCACAAAGACAGTATTTAATATTTGACATTCCAGTTCTGCGGGTTAGCTCTTCAGATAATCACACAGGGCTAGAATCTGCCACTCTTATATTGAATAATATCTTTCTCTTTGAGTAGCCCCCCTGACATCAACTGACTCAATATGACCAGTCTAAGTAAGGTACTAGTCAATGTGAATAAGGGGATAGAATCTGGCCATAAATGAGTGCCTAAGCTCTTTTGACGCAAATACTCACATATACAAATTCAGAGTTTATTTTCCATCAATATTCGCACACATGAATGACATTGACCTTCCACAAACATTGGTGTCAGTAAAACTGTTGCACTTATGTTCAATGAAAAGCAAATCCAAAAAGGCCATGGCCATGCCCAAAGCAGATTCATTCAAAAATTCAAGCAACTATTAATGGAACACTATTTGCAGGATTTGCCCATCTTTGTCAGAATTTATTTGATGAACCTGCAATTATTAATATTATTTGTATTGTGGTAGTGCCCACTCATAGACCATAAACCCATTGTGCTAGGTGGAACAAAGATACAGTTCCTGCTCCAAAGCACTTACCATTTAATTAGTTATAAATATCATATCTATTATAGCTATATTTAGGGCACTAGTCACGATATTATTTAAGTGGTAGGAGCTTGTACTTGGGGGCATGGATACTCTCGACAGATATTTCTGTAGATAACTAAGGAATTTTAATACATACCCATCTGAACTATAAATATAGTTAAAAACCAAGTAATGCAGTATAAACAAATGAGAATTCATGCATACATGCTTTTCTCACCTTGCTATTTTTTTTAAATAACCTTCACTGATATAGAAGCTTCAGTTTCACTGGAACATAGATGTAAGGTTATCTGAAGATGTACTTAGTTTGTCACAATGAAGTCATTACAATATATTATGCTGCTCATCAATCATTCAGGTGATGTTTATAGGCCTATGAAGAAAAAATTGAAGTGCGGGATTCAGAAGATTAGATGTTGAAATGCCATCAACATAAAACCAAAACAATTTTACAAAATATTTGCATGCATTAGACAAAGCAACGGCTCCCAATTAAGATGATATCTCCATCCTGTTTACAAAGAGGCTATGTCTTCACTTGGAGCTGGGGGCGTGATTCCCAGCCTGTGTAGACATACTCACGCTAGCTCTTATCAAGCTAGTACACTAAAAATAGCAGCATAGCTATGGTAGCCTGTGGCAGTGTAACCCACACACCTTCTGGGTGTGGTGTTCTGTCCCATCTAGTGGCACCGAGACCACTTAGGCTTTGTCTTCACTACCCGCCGATCCGGCGGGTAGCAATCGGTCTATCGGGGATCGACTTACCGCGTCTAGTGAAGACGCGGTAAAATCGATCCCTGATCGCTCTGCCGTCGACTCCGGAAATCCACCTCGGCAAGAGGCGGCAGCGGAGTCGGCGGCAGCGCGGCAGCGGTCGACTTTCCCGCGTCCTCACCGCCAGGTAAGCCGACCTAAAATACGCAACTTCAGCTACGGTATTCACGTAGCTGAAGTTGCGTATCTTAGGTCGGACCCCCGCTGTAGTGTAGACCTAGCCTTAGAGAGAGAGATAAAAAGAGTCTGCTCTACAGCCTTAGCTAACAGCCAATTGGCTTTTAGCTCATGTGGTAGAGGCTCATGCACTAAGCTCCAGAGGTCCCTGGTTTGATCTCGATCTGGGGTCTGTCAGCATTACAGCAGGATGGGCCAGCTGCTCTGAATATAAACCCACCTAGACCCCAAGAGTACATATTTGGGGCAGCTAGCCTGTACTTGTGCTACCAGGGCCACACTGCTATTTTTAGAGCTAACCTAATGAGAGCTAGCGGGAATATGTCTATGCAAGCTGGGAATAATACCCTTAGCTCCAGGTGAAGTCATCGCCTTAGAGACGCTGCAATGATGACATGTGATGGGAAGACAAGGAATGAAAGTAGGATTTAGTATTTTCTGTCAATTTGCCTTCAGTGGCAATATGGCATATTTAAAAAAATATCGAAGTAATAACCAATGGATTTACTGCTTTTTTCAGGTTTCATAACTGGAAATGCTGACTGGTAGCTCTAATTGGTCCTTTGACACTCTGCAGGATACATTATTTGTTTTAATCAGGGAGGGTAAGCAATCAGATGCAGAATATAGGTGCGCCTTTAAAAAAGCACTACAGGCATTTCACAACAGCAATAAGTCAATGCCAAAGGTTGCCTTGAGATGACCCACCTGCCGGGGTTCTGCATTCTGGTAATGCCTGGTGCATTATGAGAACTGAAGGGAATCTGCTACTTTTTTAAATGCAGTTTCAGCAGAAAAAGAGCTGGGACTGATTTCATGTTACAGGACCCATAATGATAAGTCATCCGTTTATGGAGATCCTGAAGTTGTAAGTTTCACAGGATAAATTCAGCCCGCCTGCTAAAACATGTTAAATGGGATTGTTTATGTACCCAAAAACCTATTTGCTGTACTTAACTGCTTTATGTACAGAATAGTCAGCAAATCCTCAAAGTTCTCATACAACATCTAATTTAATGAGATTACTTGGGCCATTTCTGAAGTCACTGTTAATGCACCTGGTGGGAGAGGGGAACTGAGAGTACAGTATGCATGATTTAATTTACTGTTGTTTAAATAAATCTTTACAGAAACCATTTTATTTTAGTGTCAGAAAGCTGGCATATCTGTGAGGAAAGTTTATGGGAACAGAATAGGACTTGGTTTGAACTTGTGGAAAGGTGATACCTGTTCCTAGAATTGATTTTTCAACATTATTTGCATATCTCACAAGATCAGTCTGCAGTGGTAGCACCAAAATTGGTTGAGTCTTGGCTATGAATAAGAAACTACTAAATGACTTAGCTTATGCCATAAACTTAACTGAATTTTTATTTTATGAACACAAAAGGATTAAGGTTACATGCCTTGCAGAGCATTTGAGGCATAAAGATGTCCCAGCATGCCACTCACCATATTGGGGGTCTTCTCCTTGTGATTTGTGGTGTTTAATGATCATCTTAGAATATTTGCTATACAATCAATGTGTCTTAATATATTGAGATATACCTATCTCATAGAGCTATCCCTCCCCCCTTATTAGTTGAAATGTGGAATGCTAGAACACTGATGCTGGAACTGAGATTTGTTGGAAATGGGGATGAATTCTAATCCGATTTAAATTAATAGCAATACTCTGACTGAATTTAATGGATGCAAGATCAGACTCCAGGCCCTTGGGAAGTTTAAAGTAGAAACCAACAGCTGTGCCCTCCCCCCCCAAAAAAGAGATACAGTATTTGCCTATATCATAGCATCTATATACTGCTAACTTAAGTGAGGTATCTATTGGCTTGAAGTAACATTACTAAAGCTAAAAAAATTTAACACTAAATGTATGCTTCCTTCCAAGCATGTTAGAACAAACAAAACCTCCTGTATCAGCAAAATACAGTGTATCATACATTGTTTCAAAACTAAACCAAATGTATGCTTCCCAGCAAAGCATGTTAGAACAAAACAAATCTTTCTCTATCAGCAAAATGCAGCTTAACAATTAGGTTTGTAAAAGACTGAAAAAGATATTTAAATAGATATAGGTGTTTACTCTGAGCCTGAGCACATGTTTAAAGCTACAGAAGGAAAATGTTGCTCATGCAAAAATGGCTTAACTGTTTTCAGCATGAGATTATCAGACAAAGATGTAGCAGCAGAATCTCTCAATATCTGCAAAGTATAATAAATTGCAAAAAAGAAACCAAAATGGGCACTGTGAGGATAACTGTGTAGAGAGTTCCAGAAAGTAATGAGCTAACAAGTTGGATGGAATAACTTGGGGGTATGGTAATAGGGCACAGACCCTTCCAGCTGTAAGCTGGTTGTCTGAATATGATACAGGTCAGTAGTGACTAAAAAGTTATTTCCACCTCACAAAAGTTCAGTGCACTAAATGAAATGAGTTATATACCTATCCCACACCATTCCTAGAGACAGGGGCCGGATCCTCAGCTGGTATAAACCAGCATAAATCCATTGACTACATCAATTTGCACCAGCTGAATATCTGGCCCCAAGTGTCCCCCATCACAAAATTTCTCCTTATAAGATTGGATTGTGTCTAGCTACTGAACCAGTGTGCAAGAGATAAACAGGGCACAGGACTTCCCCCAACCCCACCAGTGCACCCTCTGTGCAGGAACCAGGTATGTTTGCAGTCCCCTCCTCAGCATCCTCTGAGATGATAGCATGTGAAGAATGTGGGGTTGAACTGCAATAATGTTATGTGCACCTCACTTTACCTTTTTGACATTATTTTGACTACATGGAATTCAATCAAAAGGAACTGTTATGAAGAACAAGCAGGAAATGACACAGTGGCAGGAGATAAGACACCTGGGGTTCTGGCCCATACTCTGAGGTGTTATGATAATAAAAATAAAGAATAATAAATAATAACCTGGGTAAACTACTTCAAGGGAGTTAAGAGAATAATGGCTGGGCCGTTGATTGGGGAAATGCTATTTCCACGTGCCAGGTAGAGTTACACAGCTAATTTACCAAAGCCGAGGGCCTAAGATCAAAAGGACCCTGAACAGTTAAAAACTCATTCTGTAGAGGGAGAAAGGGGTTCAGTTGTACGGCGGCTGCTTGTGGAGAGCAGACAGACCGAGACATAGGCCCTGCAGGATGGGTCTGGGGCAGCTAGGCTGGCCCAAGCTTTGAAGGAAACTCCAAAAGAGCCCAGCATGTAGTCCTTTTGTTGGGTTAGCCCTTTTCTTTGATTGCTATGTATCGTTGTGTGAAAAAGCAATACCTTTGTTTTGAAGAAGCTATTTTGATTCACTTTAATCAGCTGCTGTTCAGGCCCCTGGAGGGAAGTTTCTTCCAGGTGATAAATACAGTTGTGCCTGCCATGGAAAACAGGGACTGAAACACAAAGATCCAGTCTCAGAGAAAGGTTGCCAATTTTGCTTGGATGTATTCCTGGAGATTTTATCACATGATAATCTTTAATTAAAGATTAATCTTTAATTCCTGGAGACTCCAGGCCAAAACTGCAGGGTTGGCAACCCTATCTCAGAGTGGCTGAACTGGTAGGTTCTACCCTTGAGAGAGGTGAAAGGAGCAAAACCTGTCACCTGCAGGGTGCACTCAAGAGGCGCAGGTTACCCTGTAACCATTATATAGCAACTACAAAGAGGATAAGTAGGAGCAGGGCCATAGCCCCACCCACCTCTGCACTAGCTAACAGAAATGGCAGGCCACAGACACAGGAGCATGATGCTCCCACAGAAAGTATGTAGCATCATTCAGAATTCCTCTGCACCCCTTCAAGCTCCAGACGGGATTGTGTCTCTCTGAATGGGCACAGAACTGGACGTCCCTCTCATATTTTGAAGTGAGCTCTCCAGATCAGAATGAAGGCATATCAATGGGGCAATGTGCGGAAGCTTGCTACTGCCTGTGCAGTGGGTGTACAAGACAACAATGTCAAGGGCTTGTGATTTTGCACTTTTTAGAAATACTACATTCAATAATTCTTTTTCTAAGCACCAGGCAGCTATCATGCCAGTAAGCAAATAGCATATATTACCTTTCTAGTATATTCCATTCTCTGCTCTGGTCTTGCATCAGTAGGGAACCAGTCCTGTTACTCAGATTTCAGCCTGAAGACTTTACAGATCTTGGGGATAGATTGTTAAAAAGTGACAACAGGAAAAATGAATATAAATGGTAAAAAAAGCATCTGTCTCCTTCTCTCACCCACCCACAGAATCAGTTCACTTGTAAAAAGAGGCTAGTTCTTAGCAAAAGCTAATCTTAATTTTATGTGAACATATTTGTTTTTTCCCATTACATTAAGCTTAACTAACAATTTCCATATATACAAATTCAGATCATCCATATACAATCTTATTCAGAAACACTGAGCATTTGACTTCATAGATCAGATTTTCTGACATCCCACTCAGCCTCTGACTTACATGTCTACTTTCATGTTATAACCTACCTCATTAAAAAGAAATGTGCTTTTATTTTTTCAAGGAAAATGTTTTGTGCACTAAATGGGCACTGGACTTTGAAATGACAGATTTATAAGTAATATGTGCAATGATCTGGATACAGAAGACATGGCAAATTCAATACTAAGGCTGAAAATTTGGCTCGATAACCATTTGCACAACCAGGTGGTCAAATCATTTGTAATGATCACGCTCAGTTAATCTGAAGTAACAGCCAACATTCTAGTTCTCATTAGATGCTAATGAACCTTACCTGTCTAATTTTGGACCAGAGTGTTTAGCTTTGGGCAACTTACTTTTGGATCTACAAGTTTTGGTTCTGAACTCTTCTATGAGATAAGCCTATGCAGAGTATTGCAGCAGGCAAATACATATGAAAGGAACATATATTGTTTCCTAAGAGAGTGTTTGGTCTCGAGGGTAAAATACACCAAATTTCTCACTAGTTGTTTTACACTATAAATTTATTGATTTTTGTTCTCTGATATTTCATTTTAAGATACATAGGACATTATTTTTCCTACACTTTTTACGAAGGTAGAAGATAGGAACATAGGAATTGCCAGACTGGATCAGATCTGTGATCCCTCTAGTTCCAGGGCCGGCTCCAGGCACCAGCCGACCAAGCACGTGCTTGGGGTGGCACCTTATAAGGGGCGGCCAATGTTGGGGTGGCGAGGGGCGCTCGCGGTGTTTTTGTTTTTGTTCACAGGGCGGCGCTCGAGGTTTTTTTTTTTGTTTTGGTGGCATGGCGCAGCGCTGGGGGGGGTGGGGGCTTCGGCGGCACGGCGCTGGGGGGGGCGGGGGTTTGGGTGGCCCGGCCCAGCCCGGCGCTCGGGGGGGGGGGGGTTGGGCGGCCCGGTGCGGCGCTTCGGGGATTTGGACGGCCCGGCCCGGTGCTCGGGGCGGGGAGGGTTGGCCGGCCTGGCGCGGTGCTCCAAGGATTTGGGCGGCCCGGCGAGGCGCTCGGGGGGGTTCGGCAGCCCGGTGCTCCGGGGGTTTTGGGTGACCCGGTGCTCGGGGGGGGGGTTTGGGTGGCCTGGCGCGGCGCTGGGGGGGGGGGGTCGGCGGTGCGGCACTTGGGGGGGGGCGTGTTACAGCGGGGCGGCGCTCTTCTTTTTTGCCTGAGGCGGCAAAAAAGTTAGAGCCGGCCCTGTCTAGTCCTGTATCCTGTTTCTGACTGACCAGCACCAGATTGTACACAGATGATCTGAAAATAGCTAGTTAATAGATTGAGTGCCAATAGATGGCACTCAAGAATATGTAGCATTGTTCCTGGGTTTTGTAGGACCAACCAAACATCTTGGTATGCACTACAAATGGTTTCCTCTAACTGCTTTTCACATCAGATCTTACAGCAGATATTTTCCAGGAAGCTGCACAAAACACGACAGGAGGCAGATGTGGAATGATCTGCCCCCATTTAGAGATTGGTTTAAATCCTGAAATATGAGGTCTACATTTTTTAAAGCATTGGCTATTATAGAAATAGAATAAACATAAATTAACCTATGGAGAATATTTTGAGAGCATTTTTCTATAATATCTTTGCATAGTAATGGAAAATGGTGTATTATCTTTTATTCCAATCACAGCAGATTATTTTATTGAAATATTTTATATTTTTCCCTTATCAGGAGACAGGGCTGATAATTTTATTATGAAAGCTCTTAATATGCATTCTAACATTCTAGGTTTGGAATATTTATTTTAACAGAACATGAATAACTGTTAGCATCTGTCCCTATGATACAATATTCTATAATTGAACAGGTACAGGGATTTTTGTTTTGTTTTTTTGCTTTCCTCTGAAGCGTCCCATTCACCGCTGTTGGATACTGGAAATGCACCTGCCTCACAAGCCAGGGAAGCATTGACAATAGTGAAAAATAGTAGGGAATGCCCCTGTATTTCTTGCTTCCAAGAATTTCACAAATCTGGGTAAAAAAAGACTCTACCCTTCTCACTGCTCTTTATCTGCATGGAATCCAGTTAGGTGATTGTATTAATAAATTATGGCAAAAATTTCTAGGGCCAGGATTTTAAGGTATTTAGGTGCCTATCTGCATCTTTAGGCACCAAAGTACCTTTACACATCTGGCCCCTAGAGACTAAGAGAGGGACTTTTAAAATATATTTTATAAATCAAAATAAGTAAAATTAACAATAAAAAATGAACAATCAATAGCATTAGCCAAGCTAGAAGTAACACAGGGAACAGAACCCATCTGGTGTGAGAAGCAAGAGCCACATACTGCACACTGGATAGCGAGAAGACAGAAAGTGAGGGAAGGTTATGGGGTGGGGTCTTTTCTATCCTTTATACTCTTGGTTCCAACGGCAGTTCTGACAGGCTGCAGAACCTGTAGTCACAGAGGAATCTGAGTTAGGAGTGGGTTTTAACCCAGAGGTAAAGTTCTGTACATGCCTGTGTAACCCATATGCCTAAGAGAGAGAGAGAACTCTTTGTGAGGTCTAGAGAGAAGGGGGAAGGAGTGAGTTGTGTTTGGGTCATTATTATTATTATTATTATTTTGGATGGATAAAGTGCTTTAATGTGCTTCAGATAAGACATCAAGGATATTTTCCATAAGGTTTGCAGAGAACAGCCTCACCAGGATGCATATAGGAAAAACAATGACAGGATGAATGACCAACTGAGGAGGAATTTCACAACCAGCTTTGAAAGGAATTAGGACATCCATAGCACTATCATTCCCATTTTGTTGAAAATCTCATTTGAAGGAATCAAAGGTGTGAGCTGGGAGTTCTCTCATGAGAAACATGGAAGATTGCCACAAGGCACTCCTCAACCCACCTAGTGGTCCAGCTGGGTGGAATGAAAAAATTCTTCCTTCCCATTGAGTCAGGTAGCCAAGAGGACATTTTTCATCCCTTCACAAGAACTAGAGAAGAAGTATTCAGGTAGTTTTTCTCCACGCCTTACCGGATCCGGTGTCCAGGCCGCAACGCAGGGATCCAGCCTAGGGTCTGTGCCCACAATGCCAGCCGGCTGCCTTCACTACCCGCAGCCCCATGTACCAGCACTGCGGAGCCAGTCCAGGCCCGGCTTAGCCCCTCCTTACCACACGCACCTCTCACAATTATTGCTAGGCAGATGCACAATTAGCATTCCATGTCCAGAATTTTCTTGAATTAAGGGTGTGTGGGGGGGGAGGGGTATTTTTGGGCATACTCAATAGATTCCCTATAGCTGGACTCAGACTCCATTGAGGGCAAGTAGGGCAGCTGCTTAACAAAAGGACTGTGACCTACATGAGTTGGGACAAGCTGAGCCCCAGGAGCAGGAAAGCAGGCTGCTTTCCCCTAACTCTGAAGAATTTTGTTGCAGGGGGTAACTTTCCAACACAGAAAGCCCTGGCACTGCTAGTTATAGGTAGGGGAAATTGGGATGGAAAGCTAATTTCTTTCATTTTAATTGTATATCTTGAATGTTATTTTATTTTAGCTTAACTGTTTTAGTCAAATTGCCTTAACCAGTCTGGTTTGCCAGCTCTTCTCTTATTTAAATGTGATGATGGAGAAAGAGTCATCCATATTTTGCTATTCTCAGTTTTGTACTTTCTTGTAATGGGATTTTTCATTTATATGACTAATGCTGATTGGTTGGCTAATTTGTTAGCTGATTAGTTAACTGAGTGATTCCACAGTTTCCTTTCCAACAGAGGAAGAGAAAGAATCTGCGTGGGTACGAATTGGAGATTTCTGCAAGTAAGAGGAGGAAAGATATTGTTGCCGTGCTTTTGACTGAGCAGATGGTATAGAGTTGATGAACAAAGTCTCTAGCTGAAAATCCTCAGTGACTGAACTCTGGATCTCCATATGCTTTTGTACAGGAGTTGTGTTTAAATACTAGGAGAGAGGTGGTGAAGTAAACTCTAGCCTGTACTGCATCTCATAGATCTGAAGTCTGCTTGCCTCCCAGACCCCACCAAGACTTTAGATCTAGTCAGTGGTGACAAAACCTCCCTGCACCCAGTTAGTGAGATATGGCAAGCATGAAAGGAAGTGCTAGTGGAGAATGGGATATTTATTGTTTTGTTTTGAAGTAGTGGTGGGAGAGGGTCAATGTTCTTCCTAGGTCCCAGTTTTCTTACTTCCTGATTCTAAATAATGGCTTTCTCCGGGCCCTGCCATTTCTTCTGGTCCCCTCTAGCTACTTCAAGCTACTTCCGCAAGGACTCCCTCCCCTTCTGACCAGGGCGCTGACTCCACATGGAAACTGCCTTTGGCTCTTGACCTCCTAGCTGCTCCTAATTAGAGGCTTCTATAAGGTTCCTCATCTACTGCTTCTCTTGCTGCTTGTTCTGACCCCACATACCTCCTCATCTCTGGCCAGCCTGTTCCAATGCTTGTCTTCCCTCCCCACTACCAACCTGCCCTGTATGCTCATCCCTGCTACCAAGTCAACCTATATTAACTTATAGAACCTCCATTTTATAAAATAAAATGGATAAAACATATAACTCTAACTATAAGGAGTGGTTGGAGAATAATGATTGATTATGAGTGTACCCCAGCTGTTATTGAACCAGCCATGCTTGGCTCTGAAATGTTTGGAAATGTAGAAAATGCATGTGGCCCATAATGGCTTTATATACATTTTCAATCCATCTGAAATGAGCATCATCTTTGGATTGCTGGCAAATAACATGTGTTGAAAGACCATTCTAGCAACTATCCCAGTAATAAAAATATGGAAGATGGTCATTTTATTAAATGAATGAACTGAACTCTATGCTACTGGTTTCTCAAGTGGAAGTCTAAATGGAAGATACATCACTTCTTATCTAGATGAAACCTTCTGATGATAGAATTGAATGATAAGTAAATTATTACATCAGTCCACTTACATGAGCATAATTATCTACTTCCCTGGTTAATCTGCTGGCATCACAGTGTATATAACCCAGTCAGCTAGTTTGGTGGAAAATGTCTTCAGTACTTCTGCTGTTGGTGAGAAATGGCTGTGATTTTATTCCTGAACTATTGGATTATTATAATAAATTGGACTCTTGATTAAATGATTTTCAGAATATCTCTAAGACTAGTTCACTCACATTTGCTGTAAAAATAATCACCTTGATAACACAAGCACAAATCTAAGATGTGGTACCCATTAGTGCTTATTTGTTGGTCTCAGATCTGTCTTTGCTATAGGATAATCTACATCACAAAACCATCGGGTAACTTTCAAGACAACTGGCTGTAGCTAATAGTCTTTAGTGAGGGCAGCCAAATGATTGAAGGACCAGAGAAACCAAATTACCTCTGACCCTGAGAGATGGTAGCCTCTACATCACAGTTCATTCTTCTGGCGGAGGAGTAATTGGAAGCTCTTGCTACAGCAGAGTGTATAACGCTGTCTGCTTGGTGAGTAAAGGTCTTTGGTTTACTACTTTTCTCCTTTCTCATGACATATTCACCTTAATTTAAAACAGTAACTGACTTGGAATCTCAATAGCAGCAGAGAGCAAGACAACCAGAAAGGAGTTCTGAGACATGCCAGTCTGCCCTGTGAAAATGATAGCACTCTTGTGTTCATTGTATTTCAATTAAGTTTAAAGAGGTTTCTTTCTCTTCTTTTCTACTTGTTTTCCCATGTTGGCAGGTATTGATGCTAAGCCATGTTTTTTTCTGGCACTTGTGCCCTAAATGTTGTGTCCCTACCCATAATTCCCATAGAACACAAAGATTCTATGACCTATTATGCTGCTCCTCTCACTTAGGACTGCTTAGTACACTGTATTCTGTCCCCCCACTGAGCCCCATTTCCTCCCATGCTGCACTGAGAGAGAGGGAAGAAGGAAGGAATAGCAAACTCCTCCTTCCCACAAAGGCAGTAGCAGCACCAGTTTTTCTGTGCATGAAGAAAACAGAAATAGCTTCCATTCTAAGGCTTTTTGGGTGGTGCAGCAATTGTGTGGTAGAGGCCTCCTTGTGTTTAGGTATCCATTAGAACTCTTGTATGTTTCTTCAAAGTGATTGCTAGCTACAAATCTCCCATCACTGGAGTTCATGGTTGTGTTTTTTGCAGCATTGGATTGTGTTCCTGTGGTAGAACATCATCTTTAGAGTTGGTTAAATATCTTCCAGAGTTTAAATTTTTGATGAAAATGTTTGCCTTTTTTATTTTGATAGGTAACTTACAGATACTATGGCTATCTTCTATGAAAGTGCTGTTCCAGCAAGACCACCCTTGCTGGTTCCAAACAATGCTACAACAGCCAGTGCTGTTCCCTGCTCAGTGTTGAGTATAAATGGCCTGACCTGAAACATGGACATTGATATCAAAAACAATTCTATTTGCCAATTGGAGTTTTTTTTTTAAAGAAAAGGGTCATTTGTAGGGTTAAACCATTTAATTGCAGCCACGTCACACACATTGCTTTAATGAGTTACAGATGGGGACTTAAGGACACGGCACTGCTATAGGATGGGGAACAAATATCTGCATAGCAATTTAATACTAAGATGTGGGGTGGGGTGGGAAAGTGATCTGAATTTGCATAAATGCCCACAAAACCTGAATTCATCTCTGCATATGGGGGAAAGCAGTTAAAGTAGCATAAAAATTGATAGTTTTGTCTTAAAAATTACATTTTACCTAAAGAGAGATTAAAAATCTCACATACTAACTAGATGTTATTATTATGCATATTTTCCAAGAGAGTAATTCTTTTTATTTAACTTAGTGGGGCATTACTATGACAGGGAAATGCAAATCTTTATTTTATGCTTCAGTGATTAGACTCTTCCCTATGTTTCACCACTCCAGGGATGTTATCTCTTTCACTCATGTTATTTGTTCCTTTTATCCAATGGTGCGAATAAGGGAAACAAAGATTAATCCATTCTAAGAATAAGCAGGAAGCTAAGAGTACAGAAGCCCTGAAGAAATAAACAAATACCCAGGAATATGACCAGACATATAAAAAGAGAGAACAAAATGTTTGAGAGAGATAATGAAGGTCCCTTACATCAGCACATAAAGTAGGTCCTTTTCAGAACGTAGGGGCAATTGGCAACAAATGTATATACCATATATACTCGTTAAGTGATGCATCAAGAGCGGGGGTCAGCTTATAAACGGGTCTACACCAAAATTTGATGATTTTAAACTCTATGGAAGCATTGAATTGACTATCTAATACATTGTCGTTTTGTTTACCCACGCCACTTCCCGCAGCTCCCATTGGCTGGGAACGGCGAACCGCGGCCACAGGGAGCTGAGGGGCTCCATGCCTGCAGACGCTCCAAGTAAACAAAACGTCCTGCCAGCGGCTTCCCCTGACAGGCCAGGAGCCAAAGTTTGCCGACCCATTTATTGATGTCAATACTACAGCCTTTTAAAGTTGCAAAGGCTTTGTTTAGTGGACTAGATTGGCTTGAAAGGAATACTAAAAGAGCAGTGCTGCAGAGCTGCATGACATTTGACCCATGCATTTCACAAAATGCTATGCCTTACAAGCCAATCAGAAAAATACAATGAATGATAGTACTATAGCACTGGTGTCAGTCTGCTACTGTGTAATTTGATCTCTTCATGCATTTCTACCAATGGACTTCATAAGTCTCAAGCCAATATGAAAATATAACGTGCAGAATCGATGGAATCTTTAATAAAATTGAAATAGCCTGTTATCCCCACACACATGTCAAGCTACAGGGCTGCTTTGAAATAAACAAAGAACAATAATAATTTGACAGTGATAAAGCAGGTGATCACTTCCCGCAGCTCCCGTTGGCTAGGAACGGCAAACCGCGGACACTGGGAGTTGAGGGGCTCCGTGCCTGTGAACATTCCAGGTAAACAAAATGTCCAGGCCTGCTAGCGGCTTACCCTAATGGGCCAGGAGCCAAAGTTTGCCAGCTCCTGAAATATAGGGTCGGCTTATAAAAGGGTCATACAGTTTTTGCTATTTTTACCTTGGGGGGTCAGCTTATAAATGAACAATCTAAGGAACGAGTATATACGGCAATATTATATATTACTGAGTCAAGTTTCCAGCCTACAAAGTGTTGAGCACTGTGGGCTTAAAGCACTAAGGATAAATTTTTCAAAAGTGCCTAAGTCACTTAGGAACCCATGTTCTACTGAAAGCCAGTGACTTTCTCTTAAGCATGTACTTAATTTTTAGCTTCTGAGTAGTTTCATTTACAACTCAATGAGACTACTCACTTGCTTAAAGTTAAGCACATGCTTAAGAGCTTTGCTGGGTGAGGACCAAGGTGCCCAGCACCTTACATGGTAAACGCAAAATGAGCATCTTTGTCTAAGCACTCACTGGAAAGAGTAGAAGAAACATGCCAAATCGAAAAGTTTCCCATGGAATAAATGTAGAATTACTGAAATTGAAGGTCACAGGTAAAATTGAAGGTAAAGCAAGGGAAAACAGAGATAGATCAAGGTGTATTGATGGAGATGGGTTTTGTCACCTCCTTCAGTCCTATAAAGCGTACTATGTCAACTTTATTCAGCATTTCAAATTGTGATTTTCATACATCCTGCAGGAATGTCTCCTGAAAGCTCACCCTCAGTTCTGATATGTATTGTATTTTGCCACATACTTGAATCTGTTTTTGAGAATGACACCTTTACAGATGGGAACTGCTCTGTAAATGGTTTGTAAGTACTGGAGCTGCAAAATAACTATCCTCCACACAATACTGTTGATTTCATTACAAGCCCTTGTTTTCCTCAGCTGACTAAGGCAGGGCTTCCAATAGTCTGTTTATTTTCCTTGTATACTAGTATCACTTTATGATGAAGCAAAAGCAAAGACCAGAGAAAAATTAACAACAAATTAAATTACAGTGATATAGAGGTCAGTTGTAGTTCCATGACAGGACCCAGTAGGGAATAGAACACATTGTTGCTGTATATAAAAGCCCCCAAAGAACAAGTGCATATTAAACATTTTTATTATATGATATTTTAAGGTGTCCCTCGGGACAATACAAGCCTGTGCCCCAGTTATATGTTTAAACAGCACAATTGCAGGGGAAAGTGGCTGTAATATACCATGTGTTGGTAATTCATAAAAAGTAATGATCAGAGAAGAATGAGTAGCTGTAAATCAAGAGCTGCATTATTAAAATGAGAGAAATCCATGCTAAATATCACAAAATAACAAGACAAGAGTCATCCCATTTAAGCCAGTTATACTTTTATTATTTCATCAGTGGAGGATACTAATATTGTTCCCACAGGCCTGGGTTAATTATTGTTTTGCTTGTTAGCATATTTCACAGTCTAATTAACTGTTATGAAATAGAGATCTGAAAATTTACTAATAATTGATAGCTCCTAAAATCTTGCCCTTTGATAGATGCAAGCAATATCGTGTAGTCTGAGATTGGACATGGAAAGAGAAAATGTGATGATTTTTTGTTACCTTTTTTATCTTTACCTTTAAATCTACAATATGATACAGGAAATTAAACCAAAGAGACAATCAAATTTCACAAAGAGAATGTATAAAATGCTTTCCTCTTCCAATTCCATTTCTCAGAATTCAACCATATGCAAAAATAATCCAATTCCATGGAATTACACCACAGTATGGCTGTGTAGATATGACAAAAAGACAACATTCAAAGTGTGGAGATACAGCACTATGTATAGAAGGACAGAATTTAGAGACGCGTACTGCTGTGAAAAACCTTCAGCGGAATGACATGACTGATTACACTCTGCCATGTATTGCTTTTCACACTGGTTACTAACCAAATGTTATATTACTACAGCACATTAGGAAAAAGAAACTGACATTGGATATATTCACAAGTATTAAGGTTCATGTTTTCAGGCAGTGTTATTGGCACATCTCCTTAAGGAAAGATTCTATGGCAGTAAGTCCATCAATGTGATCATTACTATGGTGATTAACACATTTGTTCATTAAATACAGGACCGTATTATGCAGTGAATGCCTGTGTAAACCAGAATATTTTCCTGCTGTAGCCATCTTTCTCACATGAGAGCATTGCACAGCATTTGCATACATAACTGTTTCCTTAAAATGAGATCTAGGAATTACAAAAATGTATACTTTGTAGGTCAGGCCCAGCTATGCTAGAGAAGCTCTTGATTGAAAATTAGAATTAATCTATGGAGTTTTCAGCCAACAGACAGAATAATTCTGATCTCTGTGTTTTTATTATATGCTCAAAAACTCTGACCCTCAACTAGCCAGTCAGATGTTGTGATTAATCATACCCATTTGTGTACACAGAGAGAAAAACAAGAGAGAGAGAACGGAATCATTTCCTCATTTCTAGGTTCTTCTTGACTATAAGGCAGAAGACACAAAAGACTCAACATTACTCAAACCTATACTGGGCAAGATAGTGCTCTCAGTTTCAGTGTGTTTATTTTAGGGACTTTTAAAGTGCCTGGAGTTACTTTTTTATTTTGGATTCACACCAGTTTACCTGAGAATTCAAACTGGCCCATTATATATATATTATAGATTTAAGATAGTAGTCTGAATGAGCTCTCTCCTGCCATCTATTGATGAACTGGGGGGAAAGACTTCAGGAGTAAACTGTATTTACATAGGCATACCTGCTTTGCCAAAGTGCTCAATTATGGCTGTTTTGGGTTAAAATTCACTCAAGTCTTGGATGCAGGGGTGATGAAACATTGTTATCTTCATTGCATGACTAAGGTCAGCAGAATTGTTCTTAATATGCCTTAATTGGGCGGTCACCCTAATTTAACCTCACTTGCTGAGCATGGGGTAGTAATGCCAAATGCAAGTGACAGGGAGGTAGATGTTTCTGTGCAATGCTATGGTCTCTATTTAAAGGCTCCTAGATGCTATTTGACTCTCCTTCTGCAGCGTTCAAAGACAGAACTGATGAGACTCAGTTGAGTATTGTTTCTTGTTTGTGATCACTACAACAGAAATCACTGAGAAGATGGTCTAAGGGACTGGTGTGGGGATGATGTTGTGGTGAAAATGCAAAGGAGGCAGCATCAGTGAAGTTCCCTGCTACTCTTTTAAATCATTAAGAGCTGAAATCATTAAGGACTGGGCTAGGTGGTGGATCCTCAGAACATGGCACTGCAGTTAAAAGCAATGGCAGAGATAACTGTAAGCGGTAACAGAGGTGGTGGCATTACTCGACTCCTCCCCTCCCCCCAACCTTCAGTGACTTTGCTGACCTTGGACAATAAATTGTGAGTGGGGTGTAGTGTGGTGAGTGGGGGAGTGGCATGTTAAAGGGACATTCATCCTTTGGACTTTCACACTGCAAGGGGGGAACTGAGGCAAAGGATTACTGCCCAAGATACTCTGGAAAAGTACTTATTGTTTGCATACTTTTGAAGCATAGTTGTAGTGTTTTCCCAAATTTATGCTGTGTCCCCTCTCCTCTTAATACAAGTTTTCTTTTGTTATATGCAGACTCTGTGCTTGTGAGTGGGGAAATATTGCATCTTAGAGGTGCCCAGGGCTGGTGTTCATTTTGCCAGATTTCTGGGTGAGGGCAGGAGACAGTTTTGTTTTGTAATGTTATTGATCCTTGATATTGAACCTGGCCCTTGTTGCTGTTGACAACACCTGGCCAAAGGGTTTATATATGTATATATAAATGGAAAAGTAACATTTATTAGTTGTGTCAGCTTTCTTTGACAGTAAAGTAATTAAGACAAGAATAGTAATATAAGGAGTAAAATATTATGGTCAAAGTTTTGCAGGGCCCCTTTATGGGGCCAAACAGGATTGAAATCCTTTTCTGTGGGCTGCACTTTGAAGAGTAGGAATTCCACTGGCAAGCTGTAGAGGCCTTACTGAAGCGAAACCTCAGTCTTCTACTGAAGAGAGACACACACTGTGCTTTTCCAGTGACAGCTGACTTTCTCATTTTGTTATTTTCTAAATATAAAATATAGGTCTTTCACACTGAACATAGATGGTGTATAGAAAAGTACAATGAAATTGTTTTGTTTTTTTTCCTTTCTCACTAGTTCAACAAATTTTGCTTCAGGTTCTGGAAGTTCTTGCAATCCCATCACAACCAGAACCCAACTCACAACTAAGGCCTGCCTATCCCACTCTGACTTTCATGAACAGCAAGTGAGCCATTAGTTTGCATTGCATAAGCAAAGGCGAGTAAATGACCTTCAGAAATACCATGTTGAAGCCAGCTTCACCTTTTTCTCAAAGCAGAGATTTAATACAAACCAATCTAATCCTGTAATCAGTCAAGGAAATCAATCTAGGCTCTTGCCTGTCAGCAGGCAAAACAGCATCATTCTAATAAACTTCATGACAAATATTTACTCAACATTTGGAACGAGATCAAAATGCAGTGCTTGCTCCACATTTAAAAATATATTGACCTACTAAACTCCATAAAGTCTACTGTAGATGTCTGGTTTTTTCTCAGTATTGCAAGGAATGCTGCACTCTTTCATGTGGCATCTCTTTTTTAAACAGACAACAGAGGTTGTCACAATACTTCCTTATATTTCACAGACCAAGGGTCAAGTTGGAGTGATTCAAGAAACTATGTGTGCATGCTCTCTCTCTCTCTTAGTTTCTAACTCTTGCAATTTTATTGTGAGTCTTGTAGTATTTAATATTTTTCTTAAAGCCCCAGCACCTGGAGTCATGTGAATACATCAGAATCTTTGCATTAATCCTGATTATTATGATAGTGCCTAAGAACTAACCAAGAATGGGACCCCATTGTGGTAGTCACTGTACGGACACAGAGTATCAGACAGTCTCTGCCCTGAAAAGCTTATAGTCTAAATAAACCAGACCAACAAAGGGTGGGGGGAAAGGGTAGAACATGCAAGCTGAGTGAAAAATGTGATGGTAGCAAACATCATGTTAAATCCATCTACGTGGGGCATGCTCCAGGCAGGTATCCCATCCCCCTTTAGTGCTCATCCACATAGAAGATGACAACCATTATTTGCTCAAGTAATAGAGATATTTGTTCAATAACAGATTTACAAGTAGCCATCCTTCAACAAAAAAACTTCAAAAACAGACTTCAAAGAGAAACTGCAGAGCTACAATTCATTTGCAAACTTAACACCATTAATTTGGGCTTGAATAGGGCCTGGATAGTGGCTGGCTCACTACAAAATCAATTTTCCCTCTCTTGGTATTGACACCTCCTCATCAATTATTGGGAGTGGACCACATCCACCCTGATTGAACTGGCCTTGTGAACATTGGTTCTCCACGTGTAAGATAACTCCCTTCTCTTCATGTGCCAGTATATTTATGCCTGTATCTGTAATTTTCACTCCATGCATCTGAAGAAGTGTTTTTAACCCACGAAAGCTTATGCCCAAATAAATCTGTTAGTCTTTAAGGTGCCACCGGACTCCTTGTTGTTTTTGTGGATACAGACTAACATGGCTACTCCCCCCCCCCCCGCCCCCGAGATATATGTGGTGGATCTAAGGGTTTCAACTCTGCTGATGAAATACGTGAGTGTCAGTATGATGCCACATGATGACTCTTTTTTTCAGTTAGCTTTTCTAAAAATGTAGAAAATTACACACACACACAATGTTAGAAGAACACTATTAAGGTGACAAAGTCAAACACTCAAGTTAGGAACCGCCAGAATTAAGGTTGCCTGTGCAACCTTAATTTGACCCCTTGTGCATATGCATGATTATGATATAGTCTTAATTACATGATCATATAATGCTTTCCCCACAGGATCCCTGCCTCCTTCATAGGATGGACCTGCTCAGGGGATGTTTCAGTTCTGTACTGAAGGAGAGTGTTATCTGTAGGACCCCTGCCTAATGCGTTGCAGCCATTGGAAGGTATGTGATGAATGAGACAGGGGACTGCAGAAAAAGAAATGATGGTCTTGTGCTTAAGGCAGTTGAATTCTGCCCTAGGGAATGGGATTCTATTCCCACCTCTGCCACAGAGTTCATATGTGAGCAGGGCCGGCTCCAGGCACCAGGCAACCAAGCTGGTGCTTGGGGCGGCACCTGGAGGGGGGCGGCGCGGCGCTCGGGCCGCCGGGGAGAGCGGGGCCACAGCCGGACTCGCCGCCCTCCCCCCGGCGCTCTGGCCGCCCTCCCCCCCGCGCCCTCCCCCCGGGTGCCGGGGGGAGAGCGGTGAGCCCGCCCTGCGCTCTGGCCGCCGGGGGGAGAGCCGAGCCCCCGCCGGGGCTCGCCGCCCTGCGCTCTGGCCGCCGGGGGGAGAGCCGAGCCCCAGCCGGGGCTCGCCGCCCTCTCGCCGCCCTGCCCCCGGCGCTCTGGCCGCCGGGGGGAGAGCCGAGTCGCCGCCGGGACTCACCGCCCTGCCCCCGCCGGGGCTCGCCGCCCTCCTCCCAGGGCTCCGGCCGGCCTCCCCTCCGGCGCCCTCCCCCCGGCTCGCCACCCTCGCCCCGGGGCTCCGGCCGCCCTCCCCCCGGCGGGAGAGCGGAGCCCCCACCGGGGCTCGCCGCCCCCCCCCCTGCGGGGGGGGGGGGGGGCAGCGGAGGCTTTTTTGCCTGGGGCGGCAAAAAAGCCAGAGCCGGCCCTGTATGTGAGGCTTGGCAAGTTACCTAAACTAAGCTTTTCACAAGTGGTCACTAATTCTGTGTTCCTCATTTTTGGGGTGCCTGACTTGAGACCCTAGTGTCTGATTTGCAGAAATGGTGAGTGCTCAATGCTGCAGCTGAAGTCAATGGGAGTTGTGCTTTGAGCATATGCTATATAACTCTAAGAACGCTGAAAAAGTAGGTCCAACTGGGCACCCAAAATGTGTGGATATTTTTCATCTTAATCTCTCTGTGCCTCAGTTTCCCATCTTAAAAAGGGATAATGCCCCCCTCTTACTTCACAGGTGTATTATGAGAATAAATTCATTATCATTTGTGAAGCACTCATGTAACCCTCCTGTCAAATGGTGTTGGCAGCAACAAGGGCTGGTTTCAAATGTCAGCAAGTTCCTTTAAAAAAATAACACACACCACCAGTTCAAGCTCCCACCCAGATAACTTTGGAAAACTAAATACTGGCCCGGGTGCCCTTAATAGGCAACACATCCCGGTGTGCAAGCACTGCATAAAACATGGATGACTGTATTAGAGGGAAAGAAGACACCAGAATCAGCTTGGGAAATAGTAATAAATCAACAATATCTGGAATATATTAAATAAAATACCCCGCTCCCCTGTAGGTCATGGCAATAGTCTTACACTCAGTCCTCTACTCATAGCATGAACATCCAATAAGGAAAATGTGTTCCTGCAAAAACCACTTCCCTCCTCCACTGCTGTACTCCTATGCACTGTTTGTTTTCTGGGGTTGGTCAAGAACAGAGTTTGGGCAGGTCCATCTCACAGCCATTAAGGAAAGTGCTGCTTGGTCTGCTCCAGGGGCTCTATCACCTATCCCAGCTGTAATTATTCCAGATCAAACTGTTATAAATGAGATCACAATTTGGCCCATAATAAATATTTTAATGCATTAGATTAATTCCTACTAGGCTAAGGAAAAAAATAGAAAATGGAAGGCAACTTTGCCCCTTGATTGACACTTAAATTGCAGATTTGTTCCATGTGATTCCACTGACAAGAAAGGGTTTTCCTTCATTCTTATTAACTATTTATTTTTGCAGAGCCTACAAACCATGCTTATTTGATAGTCTGATACAAAAATTGGGCATTGTTATTTTTGAACTGCAAATGAAACCTGCAGTTTCTCAAAAAATAATGTAAAAGTATTAAATATTATGATGCATTGGCTTGTTTTTATGAAAAAAGGATTCTGGTTTCCACCTGCTAATAGAAAACAACTTAATAATCTGTCAGCTCTTCAAATGGACACAAATAGTTTAATGGAAATATATTTTGTCCCACAAAAGCCTTGTATTGATCTCAATATGATCAACAGTGGGTAGCATCAAGTAACACAGGAGAGAATTACAGCCAATTAGTCACATTATTTTGTAGTGTTATCCCATTCCGCAGCTTCCTTCTCCTACATAAACTTCATGTTTTATTTATCTCAGCTATTGTCCTTTGTATTGTTAATGCATCTTGGTTTTCCTTAAGCTTATTTATGACAAGAAATAAGAGCACACATGACAAAGGACAATCCATTAGCTAATAGCCATGATATCTATGAGATTTCCCTATAAAACATACATGTGCTACTGAGTTAGTTGGTGTAAAAAGGAGGGAAACATTTATTTGTGCTCTCTACAATCTCTAATACTGTATAAAAGAGACTATTTGGACCAAACATGGTAATAAGGCTCTCTTGGGAATGCTGGTTACCAGGTTTCAAGTTCGCCTCTCATCTGATCAATTTAAAGTAATCTCTGCCTGCAGACAGAGCACCTCGGGCTGTTTTTTTATCAGTTCTCAGAAGCCTAAAAGGTCAGGTGTAGTCAGTGATTGGAGGGAAAACTCCAAGCAAAACAATTCTCCAGCAACTGGGATTCAATAACTACTCCCCCAGTAAGTGTGGGGGGGTAAGGGTGGTAGGAGTGCTGACTTTGAATTTATATGTTAAACTGACATCCCGCTTACTTATGGTAAACAGAGATCCAATACAACTTTTTACAAGACTAAGGATATCCATCTCTATGTCCTGACTAAATTCAAATATGGGTACAGTAATTACACGTTTCCTATTTAGAGTTCCCCTGCACTTCAATGTGTCTGTGAACTGTTAAGTAGGTGTCACATTCCCTCAGAGCCAGCTACATTTTGGCATTGAGTGACACAATTCACCCTGTAAACACAGTGGAAGAGAGCATTTGCTTGGACCAGCAACAATGGAACCCAAACCCCTGAAAAGGGGGGAAGGGAGAAAGTGGAGTGGCATGGGCAAGGAGGTAATGGAGCCATGCCCCTTTTGCATACCTGAAGATGTAAAAAATATACCAGTGGGGGAGGGGAAGGGATCTCTCTCCTTCCATTGGCCAGACAGGGGAAATAAATTAACTGATTTGCCCTGTCACTCCCCCATCCTTCTCCTGGAGCTTTGATGGGCAATTTTGCCTCAATTTATTGCTGTCCTGCCCTCCCTTCCTGTATTTGAGGTATAGTGAGCTGCATTCCCAGGATGCGATGGGTCTGTAGTTGGGATTAGGAAAGTATTTTTCCCTTCTGGACCAAATTGGCTGAGATATGGTGGGATTTTAACCTACCTGGCAGCTTTGTGGAGGCACTGTTAGGTTAAAGGCAATAAGAATGGGAAATCTAACAGTAGGAGCATACAGGAATGTTTTAGCTCATCGCAACTTGCAGCCAGTACCCAGTGAAGATAAAGCTAAATGAACCAGTTCCTAGAGGTAAATGAGAACTGGAATTTTGCTGGTGGACCTTCTGCCTTTGAGAAGAGGAGCCCTGAAGTCCTCACAGGCTGAAATCCCCCTTGATACCCTCTACCACCCTCACCAGGGGAAAGGCAAGAGGATTCAGGAGCAGTGAACTGAATCCTAGGAGTAGATGGAAGAGGATCTACTCCGACTTTCTGCTTACATGGTGGGATCCCTGTAACCCTGCACTGGACCCAGTTAAATGTCTGACATGTGAGAGTGGGTGGCATATACGAAGTTACAGCCTGTTGCTTAAATCCATCTATGTGTCTGTCTTTCATTCACCTGTGTGTCCTGATTAAACAATGTGGTATATACACCAGTATGGTCCCAATTCAGCAAAGGAATAGGCAAATGCGTAAGTGCTTTCCTATGTAAATATAAAATGATTGTTTCATCCTGCCCGTACTGTTTCTTTAAAAAAAAAAAGGCTGAGAAATGACTATTATGTACATTACATTGTGCTGTTTCTCTGTCGGGGATATTTAATCTTCATCATTTCTTTACTCTTAGAACTCCAATTCTTTAGCAGGTTCCCTACTGCAGAGCCAGGACCTGGCAGCCCTGGAAGACAGCAGGGAGCCTGGAAGACCTGAGAATGCTGGCCCAAGCTCCGAGGTCAGCTGTGGCGCTGAGGGCTTCCCCGTCAATCTGTGTTTCCCATCAATCCACTAGGGCTGATGGGGAGCCATGGCTCAGGAGGAAACCTTGGAGCTGGGGCTCCCAGTCCCAACCAATTTCATTTCAATTTTTTTTAATGATTTTTTTTTATTTTCTCTTCAGTGGGGAATTTTAAAAAATTCCACATTTATTCTGAAATGGAATGAATTTGTTTTCAGAATTTCCTGAGGAACAGAAATTCCAGCTTTGGACCAGTTCTAGGCCTGAATATCATGCATGTGAGGAAAGGCCAAAATGAAATCAAGAGTTGATTAGTTTTTTAAAACTATCCAGGTGCTATGCTACTATCTCCTCTGGCATGTCTTATAGCAGTGGTGGGCAACCTGTGGCCTGCTGGCCGCCCGTGGCCTGTCAGGATAATCTGCTGGCAGGCCACCAGACAGTTTTAATTTTACTAGGCTTCTTCCTGTGCATTACTTTCTATGTATTTCTAGTCTCCTCTTCAGATGGTTGATGACAAAGCAATGGCAGTAATCAATGAGTGAAAAGATGAAGCCATCTCCTTGATGTTGAAATATGCATCTTCCTGAATTGGGGACTGGACAATCTACCTTTCAAAGCAAATGATAAAAGAGCACTTTCTGGAAAAAGAGAGAATTTGTGTATATGTACTACATCTGAGAAGAAGAATGACTGACTGCCATTGTGACGTTCCTGATACCAGCAGAACCAAAAGATGGGATGAAATTAGTCGCTACTGCCAACCATCCAAATAGAATGAGAAAAATTTAAAATCTGTTCTTACGTTTACAAGATCAAATGGTTATGAGAGTCTCTAACAATTATATGATTACTAGGAATAATATATATCATTCCATGCCAGTTTTACAAAAATCTGAAAAATCTTCTGCTATTCGTTTTCAAAAGGCTTATGAAACTATTATTTCAATCGCAAAATAATAGATCATCCAAGTTTTAAATACAATCTTCCCAATAGCCTCTTCCTACGCCAGTCATTTAAATTAATAATAACACAATGGTGTGGATACTCTGTAAAATATATATAAAAAACCACAACTTCTCCTTTAAAAAAATAAAGATAACTAATGAGGGTTATTGCAGTTTAATGCGATTTATTACCATTAAAAGCGATAATGAATAAACCCTAGAGAGTAATAGCCAGAAATATTCTGATCTTCCAATTGTAAAGGTCAAAAGTGGGATAAATTGTTTAGGTCAGATCCCATTTTGAGTAAAAAAAGACACTAGCTGTAGTTCTAATATGGCTCTTGGGAAACGTGTAGTAAGGCACATTTAGAAAGTGGACAAATGATGTTTTCAGATGTAAAATGATGGTGAGATAATGCCTGGAGAACAAAAAAGAACTTCTCTGATCATATTTCAGATTAAATAGAGATTATTCAAATGAATAGGGAAATAAGGAGCCTTGCATTTGAACCCTCATGTGTGACTAATTATATTCCATTCTAATGTTGCAAGTTGGATGCTTACAAAATACGATTTTTGCAGGGCACTGATAGATGATGTTGCTCTTGTGTCAGCAAATGCTAGTAGCCCTTTTAAAAATAATGCCTATCATTATGATGCAAAAATATGACTCCCCTTTTTGCCTGACCTAGTTCCTTGAAACCAGAGATTAAAGTATGCATTGTCTCCATACCAACAAAATGAAAATGGCCAGTATTCAGCCATTCCTTAATTGTATTTAACTGCTTGCTCATGGCTAATGGCTTTTAAGTAAAGGCATTACATGTATTTGTGGCATTGTCTTCCATTTCACTGTCATCAGCGTGTACATGCTCAGATTTAAACTTTCATCCTGTATCCTGCATAAGAAAGCAAAAGTGAAATTGAAATAGTTTATTATGCAGAATCTAGCAAAGAAAAATCAGGAATAGCAAGGGTCTTTAATAGACTAATGACATGGAAAGCACATTCTATTGGCTCTTGATTTTTTATTCTCTTTTTAATATCACAGCAGGAGGCTTGTCTTCAGACTGACAGTGGTGTAAATGATTAACATTTGATTTTGCTGCGAGTTATCAAGGCGTATTCACTGGATGTTACAATAAAGTGTGAAAAATATATTTATCTTATTGAAGGGTTCTAGGTGGGAATTTTGCTGAAGCCTCAGTTCACTTTATTCAGCGTGGAAGAATTCAGACCTCACTATGAATTAGGTCACTTAAAAATAAATACATCAATTAAAAACAGAGTCTTTTTGTTGTTTGTGGTGGTTTGTATTTTTAGTTTCCTTTTATGGCTCAAAACAGAGTTTTATAGCTCTTACAGTCCTTAACTCTTTGGCCTTTTAAATTATTTTTCCAATCAGGCCATTGAGAAATAGCTTTTTAAGACTCTGCCTCTTTCTGAAGATTGCTGAAGAGGAGAAGTTACTACAACAGTTGTCAGTCATTTGGCAATCAAAATGAGAAGATAATTTGTGCAGACAATGGTGCTAAATACAATTTTAAAATACATATTTTTTAACATCTACCAACTGATTCCTACAGAGAATTTAAGTGTTCGGGCACTAGAAGAGAATGATTAATGTTATGGCAACTCTCCTGTGTGATCAAAAACGAGTCACGTTTCCTGTCTCTGCCAGTGATAACTTGGGCAAGGCCATTAATCTCCCTGTGCCTGTGCAATGGAGATGATGATACTGCTTCCTTTCTCCCACCCTTTGCCTGTTGTGTTAATTTAGGCCCTAATCTTCCAGTGAGAACTGCATGGGCAGATCGTCACTGAGGTTTCAGATTATCAGCACTTTGGGGGTGGGGCTCTCTTACGAGGTGAATGGCACAGTGGGACTACTGTCTTGGTTTGGACCTCTAAGTACTATTGTAATTGAAATAAGTAATAATAATATTTGTTAAATGGAATATCTCTAAGTCAGAACCGGCTACATGAACTAGAGAGATATTGATTAATTGCTAAGAAGATGGTGGGATATTATTTTTATTTCCATTCTTATATGAGGTGGACATAGAACTAGAGAAAGAGCTCCAGCCCACTGATATAACTCAAGGACTGTGTTTAGATCATGCTTTGTAAACACGTGTAGAACCAGAAATCAGTGAACCAAAATTGGTTTGTTAGAAACTAGACCTAATTGGTGGACAAAATAATGAGAGGATGAATATTCCACCCACCACTCCCTTTGTGGGTCCTTAAAGAAAAGAAACAGACTTGGAGGAGAAAAATTAGCTACTGAAGCAAGCTTGGCTGACAACCCTGCCATCTCCTGGGGCCCTGGGCTTTTGTCACTTTGATCCTGAAAGATGTCCTCTCCAGACCAGGCCAGAGAGAGGGACCCAGATGACCTCGGCACCTCTACTGGATCCAGCTGAATCCCAAACACTATCTGGGATGAAATGGGATTGGACTATAACAACAAAAGTAATAATTACAATTCCATTCCATCCCATCTCAACTAACTTCCTCTCTTTTCCCCAAAAAGGACAATTATTATAATCTTTGATACCATCTAAAAGACTGTCTGAAAAGGGTTTTTTTCCTCTAAAAACTCTGTCCAGTTAAAGGGAATGGAAACAAGTAATGTTGTTAAAATTAAAGCCTTATTTAATACTTTACATTTCAAATGCTTTAACTGTTTTCCCTTCTTTTCTTTATCTTTAATAAAAGGTTAAAAGGATTTTTAATGCTGGGTTTGCCATGCTACTAAGCAGCTCAGTCTCTGGTTACCAAACTTCATTTAACGCTGTTTAATGTTGGCCAGTGTCAGGGTTACATTAACACTTTTGGCCCATTTAGTCCATCCAAATTAATACAACAGCCCTGGCAGTTGTGGACTAAAATTGACATGATTCTTGTCAGTTGCATGTCTGCCCACCATTGAATAGCAGTTATGAAACTGACCAGACTCTTGCTGTCAACAGCCTTGTCTGGGAGCCATCAGAAATTCATTAAAATGAAAGCATTCCTGCAAAACATTTAGATTCCGACAAATCGGCAAATTCCGATGAAAAATATTTGGAAGGAATTTTTCAGTCCGACTTCAGTCAATACAAGAAGACATCTTCATGATGCAGTAGTACTGGCCTCTGCCTTTATTGATAGAGCAGGGATCGGCAACCTTTGGCACGCGGCCCGCCAGGGTAAACACCCTGGCAGGCCTGGCCGGTTTGTTTACCTGCCTCGTCTGCAGGTTCAGCCGATCGCGGCTCCCACATCCCTCAGCCCGCGCCACTTCCCACAGCCCCCATTGGCCTGGGACAGCAAACCGCGGCCAGTGGGAGCCGCGATCGGCCAAACCTGCGGACGCAGCAGGTAAACAAACCAGCCTGGCCACCAGGGGGCTTAACCTGGCGGGTCACGTGCCAAAGGTTGCCGATCCCTGTGATAGAGCATAGGAAAAGGACAGAAAGAAGATGAAGGATGTTTTTAGTTTAATATGTAAGCCAATGTGAAATATTTTTGAGTAATAAGGCATATATACACACACACACGAGCATCCAAGCAATCCAGCATTATTAGCTGACTACTATTTTCCAGATGACTTGAATCACCACTTCTGGAGGAATTTCTGAGGGTGAGGCTATGAGGTCATTCCTGGAGGGTCTAAGGGAAGGACTATGTTGACTTGTCCCATGAAAACCACTGGGCTAAATTCTGCACCTATTGCCCTTCACCCTTCAGAAATAAGGCCCAAGTGCCTTATTTCTCAAAAATATATCACTAGTCCCCATAGTAAATCAAAAATTGTATGTTAATCTTTTTCTTTTTCTTTCTCATGCTTTGAGGGTCATACTATAATATCAAGTTATTGTATTCCCATATTAGTGTACTGACCCTTTTTGATCTCTGGTGTTCCAAGTTCAAATCACATGTGAGGGTTCAAACTAGGAGAAATTTCATGACATTATTCTATATTATGCAAGCCAAGAGGAAAATCCAATCAGTGATGCACAAAATAATTGCCTTTAGGCAGCGAGAGGGGAATACCATGCTTGTCCATGCAGGTATTGCTAGTCACTTGCCAATGGAAACATTGTTTTTTCTCTCCCAGCAGCTATCAATAGAAGATAAAGAAAGACTTGAGACATAAAGGAAAAATGATGACAGATGGAGCAGCCACATTCATAAAAGCGAAAATAAACTTGATTTCTGTCTGTAAGTCCTATTTATGTTTTCAATTCATAGGAGTGAAAGGAAATTAATGGGGTTTTAACTTTTAATGAGCAGACACTGAGCAACCCGGTTTAAAAATAATAACGCTGATTTTAAGTTCACCTAGCACATTTGGATAATCAAAGCTGGAAAGGAGAAAAAAATAAATAGATCTGTACAGATTTAAAACTAATGTGGTAAATAAGTGTAGTAAAATGTAAAAAAAATGAAATCTCCATTAAGGATTATCATTTGGTTGCTTGTTTCCATCACTCTGAGGAAAATTTCAAATCAATTTAAGCCTTACTGGTTAGAAATTCTAGATGTAACCTACTACATTGGGTTGGATTCCATTGAGTCTGTTCAATTAAAAATGACCTGCCACAGTTTTTAAAAGAGAATTTTAGAATTGTGTGCTGAAAGTATGAGATGGTTCATTGTAAGGATTGGTGGGGACAGGGTATGGAATCGTTCATGTTGATGGGTTCCCTTTTCCAAATTTGTTGCCTAAATTTAGGCATCCAAAACTGTATTTTTGCACTTAAATACCTGTTTTAGCAACCCAAGTGCTGATTTAGGAGAATACAGCAAGAATTATCTTTTGTAGAGCTCCTCCAATACAGTTCTCACAGGGCTGCGTGGTTTGCTTCGCACATAGACTAGACAGTGCCGTAACAAGGGCAAGGCGAGTGAGGCACTTGCCTCGGGCGCGCAAAGCGGAGGGGCGCAGCTCTGCCAGCCAAGCGGGGTAGAGGGAAAAAAAAAAAGCTGCGATCGGCGGCGCTTCGGTGGCAGCTGTACTGCCGCCGCTTCTTCAGCGGCAATTCGGCAGCGGGTCCTTCTCTCCGAGAGGGACTGGGGGACCCACCGCCAAATTGCCACTGAAGAATGAATGAAGCGGCAGCAGCAATTCGGCGGCAGGTCATTCCCTCCGAGAGGGACTCGGGGACCGGCCGCTGAATTGCCGCCAAAGAGCCTGGAGCCGGCCCTTGCCTTGGGCACAAAAATTCCTTGTTACGGCTCTGAGACTAGAAGTAGGACCCACCTTCAAATCTGGTGGATTTCTGCAATATGTCAATTGTACAGGTCCTGTTTTTCTGTATTAGCTCTGGCTCCCATACCGTCCCTCCCTTATTCACTTCACGATAGCTTCACTGGAGCCAGTCTACCGGGGACTCACACCAGGTTAGTAGTGGGTGGGAGGAAATCAGCCTCGATTATAACATCTCTTCCGCCTGAACTCTGCAGGGCCAGAGGGAGATAATATGTCACTCCCTGAACCCACCCAGTCTCCACTCCTATGCTCCCCCACAACATGCACTCTGGACCCACAAAGCAATTTCTGTAAATTCTCTGATGGGGAGAAATGGTCCCACTGAAGTAGTTTCCAGACTGGATTCTCCTTGCACCAATCTGAGGGAGCTGATCTGGGGCATTGAGCATCACTGTCACAGGTCTAGTTGAGGTAAACAGCATCTAAATTTCAGTTTGAAAAATAAACCAGAAAAAATAGTCCCAAGGACATATAACAGGTTGCTTTCCCTATCGTGGCAAAAAAACCCACTCAAAAGTCATGCAACGCTATCAGTGGTGTTGAGAAATAAATTGCTAATGGAAGTGTGTACTGCAGAGTCATCAATTACTTTCCTCATTTAAAATCTCAAATCTGGCTACACTATATGTGGTCCTACTCTATCACGTGCCTTTCTGAGCACCACAGTTGTTAAATTTTTTAGCTTGATTGCACAGGGTCATAACCCTTAGAACAAATCAATGCAAATAAACCTCCATTTCTAGAAAATGATGACCTGCAAGATCACTAGTGGAGCATCATCATATGCTCTGCATTTCTTCAGATGTTGATTCTTATCCAGATTATTCAATTGCGCTTTACTGTAAAAATGAAAAATGCCTCAGTCACTTGAGGAATGGGTAATTTATGTGGATTTACTTTACTCAAAAGTTGATATGTCTATCTTAATTAAAAGAAAAAGCACCTTATTTGCAAAACACGGAATTTCTTACCGTGTTTATTTTTTCAAAGAAAATAATAAACCTGATTTTTTTGGAGGTGTTGAGCATCTACAGCTGCCATTAAATTCAGATGCAGTTGTAAGAGCTCGGCATCTCTGATAATCAGGTCCTAATGGGCCAAAAGCTGCCTTGAATTACATCTGCCCAAGTTTGTCAAATTCTTAACCAGTGTAACTGAGGGTAGTATTTCCTTCACTATGAGAAATGTTCACAGCCTTTCCATACACAACATGAAATTTCAAAGCACGAGAATATTTGTTCATCGAATGCAAAACAAAACAGCAACAAATACAGGCCCCAGCTCTAACTGTTCTCAGCTCCTATTGACTTTAGTAGAAGCTGATGTCCCATAAGCCCCACACAAGATGTTCTGCATCCTGAAGGATCAGACCCAAAATACCTTGCACAAATGAGAATGTGTGTGTTTTTTTCCATTATAGATGCATTTGAAAAAAACCCTAGACTTAGTGGTCTTGAAATTTCTTTGTTATATTCCTCTAATATCTTCCTCTGCTAATTGCAACAGTTACCACCATTACATTCCCTGTACGATTTATTCTGATTATTAATTGTTGTTAGGACTATTTAGTCTCAGTAATAACACCTGTTTACATAGCTAGTATAGCATGTGGCTCTGAAGGAATGCAGACCTGAAACACATAGGGTCAAAGTCTCCCTGACTTACTTCAGTGAACTTTTACCAGGCGCAAGTCCCTGGAGGATCTATATGAAACAGATACTACCGTACTTCCTACAGACTCCTCCTTGAGCAAGCAAGCAAGGTCCTCAAAGCAGTGAAATTGCCAGGGTTCTGCTACAAGTAGTCTATGAAGAGGCTGCATAGAGGGACTGTACAGATCCTGCAAGTTACAGAGTACTGCTCTGTGGTGGTTTACAGCAATCAAGTAAGAAGAGTTGGGGACACATGAGAGGCCATTTCAAATGATCTGCTGACTATGGAGATCCAATGGCTAAAACTCCGGATAGGGTGTGTATAACAGAACCTTTCCACCTAGTAAAGAGTTCAATAGCAGCCATGGATTGACTGCAAGCTACTGTGCACTCTAGCCTCAGGAATTCTGGTCTACTCAAACCACAGGGAGTTTGTCCATATAAACCCTCTTGATTCAGGCTTTGCCTTCGGAGCAGAATTAAATAAATCAAGGCTATTATTTAAAAACATCAGAATGCCCACATTTTTCTATCACATACATAATTTAGTATTTGTATTCAGTTGGCTTCAGTGAGACATTAAGGGTATATCTACACTGCAGTTAAAAACCTGTGGCTGGCCCATGCCAGCTGACTTGGGCTCGTGGGGCTCAGGCTAAGGGGCTCTTAAATTGCAGCGTAGATGTCTGGGCTCAGGCTGGAGCCTGGGCGCTAGGACCCTGCGAGGTGGGAGGGTGCCAGAGCTTGGGCTGCAGCCTGAGCCTGAACCTCTACACTGCAATGAAACAGCACTTTAGCCAGAGCCCCGCAATCCTGAGTCAGCTGGCACAGGCCAGCTGTCGGTGTCTAATTGCAGCATAGACATACCCTTAGTGGAATACTCTTGAAGAGACTTTAGACTCTACCTATTCCCATTAGGGGAATTAAAAGGCAAATACTAACATGTATAGATTATACAAAAGTGTCCCATGCTGACATTTTTCAGTACTAGCCTTGTTTTATTTTCAGTTTTGTTCTAGGACAAAATCTGATTCGTACTCTCCAGAGTTTTAGGTGGAGTCAGCAAACTGAGTTGGCTTCTACATCATTCATAGAATCATAGAATATCAGGGTTGGAAGGGACCTCAGGAGGTCATCTAGTCCAACCCCCTGCTCAAAGCAGGAACAATCCCCAACTAAATCATCCCAGCCAGGGCTTTGTCAAGCCTGACCTTAAAAACCTCTAAGGAAGGAGATTCCACCACCTCCCTAGATAACCCATTCCAGTGCTTCACCACCCTCCTAGTGAAAAAGTTTTTCTTAATATCCAACCTAAATCTGCCCCACTGCAACTTGAGACCATTACTCCTTGTTCTGTCATCTGATACCACCGAGAACAGCCTAGATCCATTCTCTTTGGAACCCCCTACAGGTAGTTGAAAGCAGTTATCAAATCCCCCCTCATTCTTCTCTTCTAGAGACTAAATAATCCCAGTTCCCTCTGCCTCGCCTCATAAATCATGTGTTCCAGCCCCCAGCATACCTTGGTAGATTTGAATTCCTAAGCACTTAAACTGTAGAACCAAAAAGAGAAAATGTAACTTGGCTTGATGTTCAAGTTATACCTGTGATTTGGTCTCATCAATGTACAGACCAGACAGCTGCATCTATTTTGGATGGTACCAAGAATTTTTGGGAGCATTTATTTTAGGGTTGAGCACAGAGAGTAAAACACTATCTACATATAGCAAAACAACACTAGGGATCATTATCCCACAGTCCAGGGATTCCCTACAGACTATAGCTGCCGGTATAATCAATGAGGATCAATGCAAATAAAATTGGTGGTAGGGTAGTGCATTCTCATGAACTATGCGTATTCCTGTCACATAAACATTAGGAGAGGCCATAGTATTTGTTTGCTATCATGGCTTGCATGTTATCCTCAAACAAGCATTTACCATGATTGCCTAGTACCAGCCAAGAGGCGCCTTCCATCCCTTGATAATACCAAATTCAAATCTCCAATACTTGTAGAAGTTCCATTTTGCTAAGTTAGTCAACTTCCTATCAAGAATGGATAATGAAATAGGTTCCTGGGGCTATATTGGTGTTACAAAGAATACTGATTAATGAGCAGCCTACTAAAAAAAATAGGCTCTTCCCAAGAAGCTGTCAAGCACTGAGGAATAGTACCAGAACTCCCTTGCTGTACCCTCCACACTTCATTGAGCCCAAATTGTTCAATTATTTCTTGCAGCTTTTTGGAGGCATGGGAGGAGTTTTTACGTTTAGCAGTGGATCTGTCAAACAACTAGTCTCCCTCTCCCATCCCTGAAAACATTTTCTCCAGGTAGGGGTATAAAGCCTTGAATACTTTTTCAAAGAAATGGCCTTCTTTTGCATTTGGGTCATAGCTGTTGACAGTATATATTAGTGGGCTTTCTATCAGTGCTACTTAATGACTGTGTGCGTGTCAGAGATTACCTTCTGTGTTTGAAATAGTGCAGTGAACCCCCAGCACTACAACCCAATGCATAGATCAGAGAAAGAGCAACTCGGATTTGAAAGTCTCATAACAGAATGAAATGCACCTTGCTTCTTTTTATATATAAGAGCCCGATGCTCAGGTCTGGCAGAGCTCACGTGCTGCAGGACCCAAGTGGAGGCAAAGGTGATCTTATGCCACTTTTCCTCTCCCACAGTCCCTATAAGCTGCTGAGGAACTAGCTTGGCCATAATATATATTACAGCAACCACATGGTTGATCGAATCTACATCAGCTTGCAACGGTTCCCAAAGGTATGATGGCCAGGGTGTAGCACACTCTGACCATGCCTCTATACCAGCGAGAGATGGTGTGGAGCTGACTGTAGCCAAGGATTCTCCCAGAGCAGGGAAAACCTCAACTGCCCATTTAAGGCAGCTCTATGGTCCCTTTGTACTGCTGGAGTAGCACAAATGAGCCATGGCATGGGCTAGAAACAGGCCCGAGATTTATGGGTCTTCCCTGTATTGTTTATAGCCTGTATATTCCAGGTCAGAGATCTGCAGTTCTCATCCCCAGCACTAACTTAGGTTCCCACAAGCATTACTCAGTGCTCGTGTGTTTACCATTTTGTTCCACATTAAAAAAAAAAAAATAGATGACACTGTCTCATTCACAGAACTGGTTTCCAGTGACGGCGGCCATGTAGGAAATGTGTGACTCCAACAGTGCCAGTCTGGCCTGTAGTGCTGAGCTGTGCTTTCCCCATCTCCCCCTCCACCATTGCAGGCCCACGTAAGGGACAGACAGAGTTTCTGTCTATGGGCTCAGAGGAGTGCAGGTGCTGCTCAGTCCCAACTTCCCCAGATGTGCACGCATCCCAAAGGGAGCACGGCAGTGCAGGGACCAGGTTGAGCTAAGACTCCACCCCATCCCTCCATGGTGGCCGGCAGAGTGTTACTAGTGGGGGAAGGGATAGGAAGGAGTAAGCTGCACTCTACCAAGAGGTGACTATATAAGCAGACATGCTTTCTCTATCCTGGGGAATTCAGGGAGCCTCCCAGTGTTCCCCTTGTGTCATTGCCACTCCCCAATGCCCCTTACTTGGGCCTGTTTCTACATGCCAAAAAGTAGCTTTTAGAAGGCAAGAAAAATGGTATTTTCTTTCCTTTTTAACTGGCTTTTGCTTTTTTGCATGTTACAGTTTTTTGAACATTGTGATGGATCTGCTAGACAGGGCTTACAGCTCCCATCAGCCCCCACCTTCCTTCCCTTTCCCCAGGCCAGGTAAGGGGAAGGGTCCTGAACCAGGAAGCGGCCAGGCTTTGTTTGGGAAACAGCAGCTGCATGGCGAACCAGGAGCTGCAGAGAAGCTGGATGCAAAGAGGGGACCCCACAGACTGGAGACAGAGCCATGTGTGTAACATGCCACACATTAGAGCTGGGCGAAGGTCTGTGTGTGGCTTATGGGGGAACAGCAGTGGCTGGGCAGGAATCAGTGCAGTCTCCCAGTGAGAGAGACTAACTGAGCCTGCCCACAAAACCTGAAAGCGCCTATTTGCCTGGAATAGAGACTGGACTGAAGAGGGCACCCCGAGCACTAGGCCTGGATTACACTGCCCCAGGGGCCCAAACAAGAACCACCATTGCTCACTTTGAACTGTAGCAGTTTAACCCTCTCAACCTAGGCTGTTTGCAACTGTTCCCTTTCCTGCCAGCCATAGTAAAATACCCTTTCACTCAGCCATGTGTCTGAGTGGTTATTGGGACCTACCAGGGCTAGTGCCTATAGTGCTTGCGTGAGAGCTGCGTCAGACCTGGCATGTGTCTGGCACCCTGGGGGTTTGGGGCACTTCAGCACTGAGCAGCCCCAATAAATACAACTGTTTATAACAGCACATTCAATTACACCTGCATAGCACAGTTGCCAACTTTCATGCGGTAAATAAGCACCCCGACTTTCACAATCAGCCAAAAGTCAAGCTAATACCATTTCAAAACAAGCCCAAAACAAGCCAGTCCCTAAGAACCCCAACACTCTATGTGACTAGTTCCCCCCGGCGTGCAGTATGGGACCTGCAGTGCTCCCCTGACTCTCTCCCCCACTTGCCCCTGCTTGCCAGGAGCCAACAAAAAAAAAGAAGCTACAACAAGCAACAGGCTACAAGCAAAACAAGCAACAAGCTACAAGCCAAAAACTAGCCAACAAGCAACTCACATGCCAATTAAGCCAAAACCAAGCCCAATTTCTGCATTTTTTCCCGCAGGTTTGGCATGTCTGCTGCATAGTTGCCTACCATCCTGCTTTTACTTCATATTCTCCACATGAGCATTGCCTTTAATTACTGCATGGCTACTAGAGGGCAGTACTGAGCTAGGAAGGGAAAGGAGTTACATTGAGATAGATGCCTGAAGACCAAAAGCAAAGAGACTAGGCTGCTTGTTCATACTAAAAAAAAACCTTTAAACCCAAAGCATACAAATTTCATTTTGAAGCCACGCAGCTCCCTTAATAAATAATGACTTTGCACGTTAATAGTTAATATAAATAATAACAAGGATGTTGATAGTATGAATAATACATGGTAATAAGAGAAGCTGTTAAGGATTACAGCGTTCACTAGATTTTGTCTTCATTTGAATTGCTGTTGACTTCACTTAGTCTCTCAGCATTATTGGCCCAATCCTGCTCCTTGTGAAGTCAGTTGAGTTTGGCCATAGACATCAGCAGAAGCAGGACTGGGCCCAGGGCCGGCACTTCCACTAGGCGACCCTAGGCGGTAGCCTAGGGCGGCAGGATTTGGGGGGCGGCATTTTGCCGCCCTCGGTGGAAATTCGGCTGCGGTGGGTCCTTCCGTTCTGGATTTTCAGCGGAAATTCAGCGGCGGGTCCTTCACTTGCTCCGGGACCCACCGCCGAAGTGCCCCGAAGACGCAGAGTGGAAGGACACCCGCCGCCGAAGACCCCAGACCCTCTGAATGCTCAGAGGAGGAGCGCTGCCGCCTAGGGCGGGAAAAACCCTGGCGCCGCTCCTGACTGGGCCCTATATCTGATCTGTGACTTGAGATCAAATTTTGCTTGTAGTTACACTCATGCAATTCCATTGACATGGGTATGATGGATAGCAGAATTTAGCCCCAGCCCCGTAACCTACATTCACTTTGATCTAAACATCCTCTATTCAAAGACTTGTGTGTGCAGGGGGAAAAAAAGGAATTAACTTGTGTAGACTCCACCAGTGTAAATACTCACTGTATATTTTGGAGTGGAGTAATGCTCTGAAAGTATTCTGTACTGTACATAAAGCATGTAATTGTTTTTTCATTCTTTTCTGCCATAGATTTCCAGAATGCATGGAAAGATTTGCATGTGTGATGATCCCCTGAGCAGAATTCTGAGCTATGGACTATACTGGAAATGGGAGGTAGCTTTCATAAACACTCAGGATAAATTATTGATTACAACGTCTTCCTGCATTTTTTACTTTAGTCTGGAAGAAAGAAAGAAAGAAAGAAAGAAAGAAAGAAAGAAAGAAAGAAAGAAAGAAAGAAAGAAAGAAAGAAAGAAAGAAAGAAAGAAAGAACAGAATAAAAGGGAAATTCAGGTTAGGAAATGAGGGATAAAATGAAAGAGAGAGTGTATCTTCTCACATTCCTTCATCCATTACTTGTCTGACTGCTATCATTACATCTTGTCAGGGTGCACAAGTGAAATGGAAGTCCCTGATTGGTTTGTAACTCCCATAATTTGTCAGATCCTTTTCCAATGGTGAGAATTCAAAAGAGGAAACAGTATCAGTAACCAGTGTAGTTAGGGTGACCAGACATCCCAATATTATCAGGCCCATCCTAATATTAGGGGCTTTGTCTTAAATAGGCACCTATTACCCCCCATTATCCTCCTTCCTGTCCCGATTTTTCACATTTGCTATTTGGTCACCCTAATTATAACCCAAGTTTAAACCTTACTTTCTTCTCTTCTTGCAATATATTCCTTTGATTAAATACTAAGACTGTTGTGTCCAAAGCAGGCCAGAAACTCCAGCTGGTCTTAAGAACTAATTTATAGGGACTCTGAAAAAAATAGACAGAGACATACATATGGAGTCAGTGATTTCTCTTGGAAAATGGAAAGGCCCTGGAGCATACTAAGAACATAAGAAGGCCATACTGGGTCAGACCAATGGTCCATCTAGCCCAATATCCTAGCATCTGACAGTGTCCAATGCCAGATGCTTCAAAGTGAATGAACAGAACAGGGCAATCATCAAGTGATCCATCCCCTGCTGTCCAGTCCTTGCATCTGGCTGTCAGAGGCTTAGGGACACCTAGAGAATGGAGTTGCATCCCTGACCATCTTGGCTAATAGCCATTGCTGGACCTGTCCTCTTTTGCATGCACCTGCAACATGCAGTAAAATGATTCTTAAGTTAAATCCTCTGAATTAAAATGATAAAGTTCAATCAGGTTATAAAAATATAAAATAATGGCAAAAATTATACATTTTAAAAGATCATATATTCTATCAGGCAGTAATAATTGTGCAACCATGTGAATATTGTTAATTTAACCTTTTCTCTATGCAATTGTACTATGGCCACTGTGATTACTCTATATTAAATCTAACTTTAGATCCATGACTTGATATTAGAAAGTAATAGCAGCAGTATTTTTTCCCCCCTCAGAGTGGTATCCTGACAGAGAAAATAATCATCTTTTAAAAGACAACATTTCATTAGCCTCCCCTCACTCCCGCATTATTCATTTATCTCATCTATGGATTTATTTGATAAACATGAAACACTTTATCAGTGCAAATGTTTGCTCTTAGTTAGCACTATGGAAATACAGATGAAAAAAATGCTGCCTCGATTTAGTGGGTCAGGTCAGGGAATGAATGGTCCCTGTGGATGCAGGAACCCCAAGCACGCAGGTGTGTTGCTAGGGAACCATATTGATCCTTTCCAGTGTCTTCACAGACACCCTCATCTGCATCTCTGTGATTGAACACCATCATTTGTAGCAGTGGGGGTAGTTAGAAGCTTTGCCTTTGCTTTAATATTTATTAAATAAACATTTTAACCATTGAAGCCTTAAATGTCTAATGCTGTTTTCTTTTTCTCCAGCAGTTGTCTACATTTGGGAATATCTCTATCACCCTACTAGGTCCAGTCAATTCTTATAAGGGTGAGGTAGGCTATTTTCCTTGGCTAATGCAACAGTAGGAGGCTTAACAAAAACAAACAAAAGTATATATTTTTTATTTCTCCTTCATTTTTAGACAGTGCTCTCTCTAATTCATGTGTTATTTCAATAATTATGCTTAAAATACATAGCACTGCAACAATTTTAAGTGATAAATAATCCAAAATATATAGGTCTAGTTTGAAAGTTAGATGGGGATATTTGACACTTTATTTCTAATAATAATTAATAATGCATATGTATAAAAATGGTAGAGAGAGAATATCTTTCTTCACTCATGTATACATTTGTAGGCCCTGAGCCTGCCTATATCAATGGGACTACTTGAGGTGCACAAAGTTTAGCAGATAAATATATCTTTGCAGGGATCTTAGATTGTAAACTCTTGGGCAGGGACTGTCTTACATATGTATTTGTATAGCACAATAGGGCCTCAGTTTTGATTGAGGTTGTGGGGCACTACCACACAATAAATAATAATAATAATAAGGCAGCTGATTAGAAAAACCTGTCATCTATATTATTTGACAGTAATTCAGGGGCTGATGGATTTCCTGTTTTGTCATTTTTCCCCTCTAAATTTTAAATAGATTCATTACAAATAAAAAATTCTATCTAATAAGGTTCTCTGGAATGCTTGGGAAAAGATTAAATCTATAGAAAATTCAAGAGTTTAAAAACTAATACTGAGCTGATAAAATACCTGAGATCACTGCTATGAATGTTCAGCACTGGTGGAAAACATCAAGTTATTGGCCCTAGAAACTAAAGTAAACTCCTTAGTCACGTAACGGATATGTGACAGGCAGTGGCAGTGCCACCTATCCCACAGGGAAATGCCAATATGGCTCAGTCTTGTTAATTTAGGGAGGGGAGGGTACTTCTGTGTAAGGGGCTAAGAGTCCAGGCTCAGTCAATCTTTGACCTCCCTACTGTGATTGCCAATGGTGATGGCATTTTTCATGATGAGGTCACCGGTTTGCTGGGAACACTTTCTCAGAAGCCAGCGCATGATGACAACCTTTGGTTACTACAAAATGTAGGTGCATTAAGCAGGTTATTTGTAGATCAAAGATTCTCTATCCCTTTATCAAACTCATGTTGCATATATTACAGTTAAACAAGTTCCTCTGGTTGACATATGGCACGAAGAAACATAGAAGCAAACTTTAATTTATTTTTTTTCTAATTTTTCAAAGAAAATCTATTTAACAGTCATTGGTTTTGGAGTAAATAGCTGCAACTCTCATAGGATCCCTCATCATCTAAATCAAATTCAGGATTCTTCTACCCACCTTCAAAACCAATCTTCTCCTACTCACCTTAGCTATTAACATTATCATTTAAGAATCACTGACTTATTACAATTCCTTTTCATATATTGAAAAGAGGACTTGATTTTTCTTACTCTCTTATAAATAGCAACGTTATCATAGTATTTTCTGTAACACAATGTAATGCTTTCTGGGAAACTGCAGTATTCTCACTAAATTGCTGCTAGTACTCAGACTAGCATTCTCACTATTGTACAATGATGATGTGATAATGGCACAATATCTCAGGCCATTAAGTCTATTGAAAATAAATTATAATCATCAGCCACACTAAAAAAGTAGTCAGATGCATTATCGACATCACATTCTCTTTTGAAGAGAATGTACTTTGCGTACATATATTTCACCAACACAGATATGTGTTATCCATTTTTCCTTATGGGGAGTGGGGCAATACTTTGTCCTGAGTCATTACTCACATAATATTTAAGAAAAAAACAACTATAGTTTAATATACAATGACTTGGAGTCTGATCTAAAGTCCTTTGAAGTCAATGGGAGTCCTGTCATTAAGTTCAAATGGGCTTTGGATCAGGCCCTCAGTGTTTAGACTGGATCATGTAACAAATTTAGAGATATTAAAGATTTTATTTTTCCTCAGAAGCTGGTACAAGCCAGAATAGATGTGTGTGTACAGTTGGGCAGTTAGACATCATGTGTTTCCAAAAATATGAGATGCCATTTAATTTCAAAACAATTAGCGTTAGGTGTTTTTTTTAAATTTAGGACTCAAAATCAAATAATTATAATCAAATAAACTATAGATATGGCCCTGAATGGTTCAATCTAGGTATCACTGAATGTGGAATAGATAGATGCCCCAAGCAATCTGGATCACTTTTCAAAGCTAAAGATTTGCAGAATAATTTCTGTTTGCAGGGACTACTTTTTTCTATCAACAAATGAACCATACTTCATTTGTAGTCGCTGGGCAGTTATTCAAAAGCATATTTATCAGCTAGAACCACAAGCAGAAGGGTGTTTCCATCCTAGTCCATCTTCAGTAGATTAAAGTTCTTATATCGTACCTATTATGTATCTCAGTGACTGGTCATAGGTCACTGAGATAGTTTTCTTGCTGTGACTAGCCATTACAAAAAAAACTTTAATTCTCTTAGCCATGGAGTTCTGCTGTACTGTCTGGAGCCTCTGGTTCATACCCATAGAAAGGCATTATCCTAGCTCCATTGCCTTGTCAGGAGTTGATATCTGTCTGCCTCAGTAGATGGATTCTCTGGTAGATCAAAGCAATTAGTTTAGCAGTTCTCCACATTTCTATCCACCACATTATACTTATTCTGTGCTACCCAGTTCCACTGGGGTTGTTGTTGTCATATGTACTGCACTGTAATGAGACTCGATTGATAACATTTAGATTTTAAGCCCTCTCAGAGTGAATCTGTGAAATTATCTGACTGCTTACCTTATCAAGTAAGACGTGCTAGATGGCGTGCAGCTGTTTGAAACTGCATGTTAATAAGATGAGGTCATTTCATCTGGTTTCCAGGATCAGGGCAGGCATATTCACTTGTAGTCATTACATTTGACAACTTGTAGCCTTCACCTGATCCCTGTGGTTTTAGAAGCCTCCATTTATTTCTTGTCAGCGAGTTGAGCTGTAATGACTGTGCTCAGTTAGTTTATTTGCAGGAAGATTCTGTCTGGCTTACTTTTCATGCTAATAGCTAAGTTCTTCCACCTGCATTTAGAATGAGCTGCCAGAGGCATTACCGTACTTCATGCCTTTGGTGTCGCTTGGCTGGGTTACTATAATGCTCTGTTCCTTTCATTCAAAATATTGTACAGTACCTCACATAGATGGCAAATACACAAATTTGGACATTCACTAAATCACAAGTCAGCTTTACTCCCATTTTGCTCTCTTGAGACCATTCATTTTGAATGTTCTCAATTTCAAATGGTAACAGTGTCATGAAAACAATTCTACGTTCATAATTTGTCCATCCTGATGGTGCTGCAAATTTCTCATTAGTTCTTTTGAGTTGCTCACAAGCTACGTGCCCTCTATTCTCAAGGCTTCTCAGAGGGTGGTTCAATATTTGACTGACATGAGCGTAGTGGTTAAATTATTCTGTCATTCCTCCCATGACTGCTTGAGTGCATTTGGTGGCCTGACAGAACTGGAATATTGGAGAAATGAGGAGCGTAAGAACGTTGTGTGTCTACATTCAAGTCGCCATTAAAGGTTTTTCAAACCACACAAGAGCCAACTGGACAATAACTGGATCACCCCGGACAAACTGGAAGAGTGGCATACAATTAAATAAGGACCAAATAAACAAAAATAAATTGACATACAAAGGCCAAAGTAATGTGAAAATGTGGGTGTGGGTGTGGGTGTGGGTGTGGGTGTGGGTGTGTGAGAGAGAGAGAGAGAGATGTGGGGAGACCTTAAAGATTTTAAAAAGAAATGAGGTGAGCTATCCCAGAAATTAACTTTAGAAGAGCATTCATGGCAATAGTGGATGATGTTAACATGAAATCTAATTTTCCTAATATAGAGGACATTACTAGGCAACATTTCAACTAAATCATCGTCTTGTTAATGTTCACTTAATACTGAATAATTCCTGTGGCAGTACCTCTGACATGCCTATGAATACTGAACAAATGTATTGTATCTTGTACTATTGCAATGAATCCCCAATGAATTCATAAAGTCTAGACATTTAAAATAAAATGTGAACATTTTGCACATTAAAATAGACTTCTAGTTACTACTTGTGTGAGCCCAACTAAACATCGATGTGATTTCAGAAATCTGGCTAAACTTTTCAGGGAAGGAGAATATTCATAGCAAGACCCTGGGGGTGTGGGGGGGGAAGGAGTTCAGTTCTGGTGTAAGCAGGTGCTTAACTCATGTGCTGAGTCAGGCCTAGACTTCTAACAGGGCTGAATCTGAACCAATGTCTTTACCAGCCAGTATGATGTGCCCACTTTGGTTAGAGAGGTAAGCTGGGGGAGAATTCTAGCCATGTGACAATACTGTCACTTTGGCAGATATTCTTATGGGGAGTAGACTTTGTTGACAAAAAAAAATCCCGCAATTTAGCATTTTTAAATCATTCCAAATTTGCTAAAGAAGAAGTGAATAAAGTAAAAAAATCTGATGTTTTGAACACCAGGAAACAAAAATCAAATAGATCAAAAGGGTATGATTCTGGATGAAAACAAAAATGTATAGTACATGGGTACGGACAAAATTATTTAAATACATTGCCTTAGAGAGACAGGAACGTCATATAAAAATGTATCAATTAAGACTGATTCTACCTTTATGACTATGGTGCATGTACTGCTATAAAAGAATGAAAAAAATTATAAATGGATAAAAATGTGTGTGTCACATTGCCAGAAAAAGTTCCATTTTTTTTAATCTGAGAAATAGTGTGATCATGTTATTAAAGTCTACATAATAATCTACACGGAGAGCATGGCAGAGTTAAGGTGACATATGCATCTGTGACATTTCCTGACTTCAACAGTTAGCTAACTGTGCAGCATTAATATTCTCTCAATGTTATGTTTGTATGGAACTTCATTCATTAGCGATAATGTTGTAACAACAAATGTCAAAGTCATAGCCAATAGCTGACACATTGCCCTTACTGACAGATATACACTATGACATAGCTTGGGCTACATCTACAGAGGACTCACCCTGGGCCACTTAAAATCCTGGTCAGAGTGAGTGGTGATATACAGTAGATAGAGCACAATATTTCTATCAAAACTTGATTCAAAATAGTGATTTCTATGCTACTTTGAAATATGTGTTATGCACCCTAACAAATTATCTGATGTTTTAAAAAGCCGTTTCATCTTAAAATCCCTTGTAGATGCTACACTGCATTTCTTCTGAAAACTAATGGCCAGATGCATTATAAAGGCACAGCTCATGTTGAGGGTTGAGCAATCATAATACCTTCCAGAGCTCCCCAGTGCACACTCAACAAGTTCCAGGAACAGGACCACAGAGCACCAACAGTGCTTCACCAAGAGAAGGCAAGTCATATGGTGCTGGCTTCTCCTCTTTATTTTCAGCTGCTTCAGGGACCAGACTATTGGGCTGGATGGCCACAGCAACAGGGAAGTTGTCAACCAGACATCTGGTGAATGTGTGCATGGAGAAGGGAACCAGGCAGCTGTACAGTACAGTTGAGAAGGATACTCAGGGTGAAATCCCATCTCCACTAAAGTCAAGGAGAGTTTGCCACTGACTTCAGTGCAGGCAGGATTTCATCTTAAGTGCCTGGGTAGCACGTGCAGGGGAGAGGAGGATCTGATGGTAGAGAAGCACATGTAGAGAACAAGGAGGAAGGGGACAAAGAGGCAGAGAAAGTAGATATTGGAGATGTTGGGGATGGAGAGGAAGAGTAGCATGTATAATAGGAGAGCGGCAAAGAAGGGAATCAGCAGGGAACACACACAGGGAAATAGGGGGAAAGAGGAACAGAATATATAGGAGGGAAAGATGAACTGAAGAACAAAAGGAGAAAGTGGTACATTTTTTCCTCAAAGGACAAAACACTTGTCACAATAAACACACTTAAACTACATCAATATTTTCTGTTACTTTCCCCTATGAGTAATTGCTGTAGTTCCCACAAGGCTATTCCATGATACTGAATTAAGATAGCAACTGGGGAATTTGGAAAGGCTGAAGCTCAAGACAATCTCTGTTAAAGTGTGGTCTATAATATGAAAAGTTTGAAACTCCCTGTATGAGATCACTGAACTCTTGCCGTGAACATTGATTCATGGCTTTATTTAGAGAAGAGTTAGATTATAGCTCGACCCAGATTTGTTAACTCAAAGGTTGTAGCAGACTCATACGTGGTCCAGCCACTAAAGGGGGATAGAGAGCCACACCATGTAATGTAGCTTACACATGATATACTCCTGTACATTAAGATGTGTACAAATACATAGTGCCATATATGTGGGCAAATCCTGCTCATTTGACTCATGCAAATCATCTACTTGTGATCCACTTGTGTGGAGAAGCAGTAGCTTCTATTCTAGCCTATAACATGAAAAAGTAGCCATGGAGACTGCAACGCCTCTGGTCTGCCTGTGGTTTAATGGGGGAGGTGAATCCAGTATTCTCCATCCCGCAGAGATCTCAGCACAAAATCCCGTTATTCAGCAGGGTGGGGGGAGGGTGGATAAGTTAACCTGACAGGAATAATACATGTTGAAAGGTTAACTATCAGCCTGTCTACGCTCAGTGCTGTAGATATAGAGCTTGCAGGGGCAGATCAATTTTCATCTGAAGAAAAAGTCTAAAAATTGTGGCATAAAGAAACACTCCCACCCTTCCTTGATGCACAGATGTCCTTTGCTCTTTGTTTAGCATACGACCCCGCAGCTTTCCATGACCAATGCAGATGAGAGAGGTTCTTGGCTCATGAATAATTGAGGAGAGTTCAGAGTCATAAAAAAAACCCACTTCTTAATGCAACAGTAAAAAGCTTTGAGCTTGCAATGTGAAGGCATCTGAATGTCACATGTAAAGAGGATAGAAAATTGTGCAATCAAGCAATTTCAGTAGATGCCTTGCTAATGAAAACCAGAATAAGTCATTTAACAAATGATACAAACATTTCCTGGGGACATGACATCATGAAGTTTTATGGTTCAGCTGATAAGACAGAAAGCACTTATTGTAAGGATCACTTACCATTGTTTTTGTATCACACCAGCAGGATGGTAGTTAGAGTGAGATGGCCTTTCCTTTTTTCTTAAGCCTTCCATTGACTTATAATTTTGCCCAGGAATGCTCCTTTTGTTATGAATTACCAATACCATTAACATGCCCCACACCCAGATCCACATAATAAATCCCTCTGCAACAGACATCACATGGCTATGAACAAGTGTGAGGCCTGAGAGCACCCAAATTCCCATAAATCTCTCATTACATTTTATAATAAACTCACAAATGCTGTATGCCATGCAGTACTAGCTTTTATAAAACAGTTCTGCTATCAGTGCACACCGATTCCCCCCACTTCAAAGTTGAATTCTGAAATAGGCCATGCACAGAATAGATACAAATGCTGCCAAACTTCTGAGGGCATGAGACAAAACTCCCCTCAAATGCATAGGTGCTGGAACAAGGGGTGCTGGGGGTTCTGCTGCACCCCGTGGCTTGAAGTAGTTTCCATTATATACAGGGTTTACAGTTTGGTTCAATGGCTCTCAGGCCCCCCGCTCCTCCCCAGGTGACCAGATGTCCCATTTTTAAAGGGACATTCCCATATTTAAGTTCTCCTGCAGGTGTACTCCATTAGCACTGTGGGTCCTGCTGCTGGCTGGACCCCTGCTTGCCAGTCGCCATCCCACCAGTTGTGAGTCGGCAGACCCAGTGGCCGACAAGGGGGCTGGGTGTGCAAGGCTGGTGGCGGGGCGAAGCTGCAGCTCGTGGGGCCGGCCACCCCTCCCGCCCCCGCAGGTCTATCAGTGCAGCCCCCGCTGCGTGCTGGCTCTCGGCCAGCAGGGCCCCATCCCTGTCCCATTTCCAGCTGGCGCTGGCTGCGTGCTACAAGCTGCAGCAGCTGGTGAGTGCAGACAAGTGCCCCCTTCAGCCCTGCTCCTCCTCCATATACCCCTGTTGGGACGCGTCCCGCTCTCAGCGCTGAGAACCAACCCCTGGTCAGAGTGCTCAGCTCACCAGCAGCCTGGCTAGCAGCCTCCTTACTTCCCCCATTGCCTCTGGCTGGGTTGGCGCCCCAGGAAAGCCCAAGACCCTCCAGCCTAGGGTGCTGGCCAGGAGGAGCCGAGCCCTGCATGTGCCAAAGCCTCTCTGCCCCTCAGCTAAGCTCTGGAGTGGTGCGGGGGGTTGGGGGAAAAGCGATTTCCAGCCTGTTCCCACCCTGAACCTGCAGGCTCCACAGCAGTCTCCTGGCTTAGCACCCTCTTTGCCCACCCTCTCCCCCACCACTCTGGGTCCTGCCCCCAGGGAGAAAGGGACTGCTCTGTTCCCTAGGCAACCTCCTCTGCTCAGGTTCCCTGGGCCCTGGTGAACAATGCATCCTTAGGGCTTAACCCCTTCCTGCCTGCGCTGTAGCGGGGGGACAGGAGGCGGCTGGGTTATGTTGGTGACCAGCAGCAGCCTGCAGGTGTCAGCTCCTTTCGACACTGTGCAGGCAGGAAGGGACAAGCTGCTTCCAGCCATGGGAGAGAGGGGGAGAAGAGATGAGCTCTGCAAAGACACGGGCCAGGTCATCCCTTCCCCTTCTCCTCCTCCCCTGCGGCTGGAAGCAGCTCCCGTCCCTTCCCTCTGGCACAGCTCTGAAAGGCTGCTGCTAGCAACGTTGTTGTGATAAACCCTGGCAGAAATCTGGGGGGGATGCGGGATGTGACCCCGAATGCCCCCCCCCACTTTGCCTTGGGAAGACGCAGCACCAGGTACTGGGAGAGGCGGGTCTGTCCCGGGGGCCCAGCCAAGCATGGAGGGTGGAGAGCGCCGGCCAGGGAGGATTGGTCAGTCGGTCACCCTTCCTGTGAGAGAAGGGTAACGTGTGTGGGGGGGGGGGGATAGGGGTGTGTGTGTCACCCCGCCCCATATGAACCCTAAAGCCTTAAAGATAAGAAGGTAAATAAAAAGAATCCAACTACGCAGTATTTCTTTTTAACGGGCTCAGTCAACCTGATGGTCATTTGAATGTTTGTACTGCATAGTTCTGATCGATTGCTGTTGAACTCGCCTGAATACGAGTAATTTTACCAGGTGTCCTGTATTCAGCATAGGGAAATATGGTCATCCTTTCCCCCCAGCCCCATTACAAAAATTGTTCCAGCTCCCCTGCTCAAATCCCCTTAACATTAGAGGGGGACCCAAACCAAAATCTCAGAATCTAAAACATTCAGACTTTGGGAAACTTTGGATCTGAACCATCTATTTAATGTAATCTCCTGGTCAGGATTGCTAATAGACAACAGAAGTTCTAACACTGATTTGCTACAAAATTGTTTTCCAGAAGCTATCAGGGCTGGTTGTTGTCTTTATTCATCAACTCGCCCTCCGTTCTGTATTCCAACATCATATAAAGGAATCATACACCGGACCCTCGCTAGAACGCAGGATTTGGGATCCATGCGCGGTACTGCGTTAACGCGGGGACCGCGTTAAAATGAATTGCAATTAAAGTAATTAAATTTGGGATCCATGGCCACGACCGCGTTATATGCGAATCCACGCTATATAGATGCGCGTTCTAGCGAGGGTCTGGTGTACCACTAGGGTTGCCAATTTTGGTTGGATGTATATCTGCAGGTTTCATCACATGGTATAATCTTTAAAGATTAATCTTTAATTCCTGGAGATTCCAGAACAATCCTGGAGAGTTGGCAACCCTAAGTACCACAATACCTATGTGACAACCTAACAGTCTATCTCAGAAACTGCATCAAAAGCTTTGTGGAAATCAAACTGTTCCTTCTGCAATTTTCCAGAAATTCTGGAGGATCTCAAAAAACAACCAACAGGGTCACAAACCCACAGCAGCAAACCACAAAAGACCTGACAACAAGATCCTGGATGGACTCCCTAATAAGAAACTGATTCAGAATTACTTTACCCCTAGCTGAATGGAAAGAAAAATGGATGCTATTTTGGGAACTGAGCTGGCTCTGCTGCAACTGTAAAGAAAGTGAAAGTTTGAGCAGAGTTCATTTTCCTCAGAGGATAACTTACCATAGAATTGCTATTCAAGTACAGCACATGATAAAAGAACATACTAATTTGTACTTCTAAGAGCTTCTCTTGTGATGTTTAGTATCCAACTACAGAAATTTTAATGCTTGTCATTTCTTTTCTCCAACAAATCATCTCATATCCATGGGCTCCTCAGATGTGGCTGCTTCTTGACTTGGGCTTGGTTCCTTTTGGACTTGTGTGGTAGGTGAAAGTGGTGGTATTTCCCAAACCCATCCACGAAACTTCAGTAGGGGAGATTTGCTTGCAAAAACCAATAGCATGATAAAACTAAATAATGTGTCAGAAAGCCAATTATTCCATAAAATGCAGCTAACAAAAACATGTATTTGTTCATTTGTTCAATGTGGACCAGTATAAATGAATTAAGAAGGATTTTATCTCCCTCTGCCTCTTGCGGTAAAGCACTCTGCCTGATTTGTTTAATTTCTCCTGCCTGATTTTTAGTCTTCCACAAGCTGTAGCACTGTAGTTTATTGTGTACAATCAGCCATACAGACTCTCAGCTCTCCCATTGTTTGACCAGGATCCTTTTCACAATTTGTTCTGTGTTCTCTTCTCCATGATCTCACCAAGCATTAGTGTCAAACACCCTACCAAAAAGCTCAGAACAGGTGATCTAAATGAGATTTTGTTTAAATTAGCTGATAGCCATATAATTCCCCAGTCAAAGGAGCTATATTACTTTTGCTTGCTGACCTCCATTTTTCTTTGAGCCTAGAGCACTCTACATGATGTAGTGAAGAACACTCTAACTTTAATGTTCATGTATTAGTTTATCTTCTCAGGGGTTGTATTTTTAAAAAAACTGTGTGTCCATGAAGTATGCGCCATATTTTATAAGGTTCTGAATATGGGCACCACTTCTACTGCAGGATCTTGATTCCATCTTAGCCAAAAAACACGCCCCCTAAAAAAATTATGTAAATTTGGGAGTGGTCTCTTGTCAGTCATCTTTGCATTACCAACTTTGCTGTTTATCTAAAACAGTTTATCCAATTAATTTCTATGTCCCCCATTCTAGTGGGGTACATGGGGTGCAACAGTGCAGAATCTGCATGCATATATTTATCAAGAATGTAACCCTTCTGCGAGATGCCAATGGTGGAAACAATGGCCAGGTTCAATCTGTCTAGAGGTCTTTTTTCTAAAATAAATAAACTGATGGCTCAAGCCCCCACCCGGAGCTGTACTCCTATTTCTGGCTGTGAGAAATTAAAATACAACTTCCCCAGGCTTCTAAGTGGTTCACCTCACTCACAAGTCCTTGGGAATATGGAACCACAAATACTTTGAGGAAAAGGGAAAAATCAACAAAAGAAACATGCTAACCATATTTACATACAATAAAACGAACAAAACCCATTCTGTATGTCAGGAGTATGGCCAGCCCAGAGATCCAATGTATTAATTGTATGACTTGTTAAGATCCAGAACTTAGTCACAACACAATCCCCACACACCTAAATCCCCACTTACAGGTCCAGTTAGACTCAGTGGTAGTCAGGGGGTTGCTCTCCTCCATCTATCTACTCCAGACCAGAGAAGTCAGCAACAACAAATCCCACGCTCATATGCAGTTACCCAGTCCCGTTCTATGCCATCAGCTCTGCCACCTGCTGGACTAGTTCGCCCTTGCTGCAGAGCCTGCTTTATGCGGTCAGTCTGGTCTCGCTACAATGGCAGCTCTGCATCTCCATCGCTGGCCTTGTCAGGCCACCATAGAAAGTCAGCTCTGTGCTGCCAGTGATACGGCATGGTCCAGTCCAGTCCCAGGGAATGATTCCACCCAGGGTTCAGAAACTCCAGGTGGGGAGCACAGAGCAGAAAGGAACACTTGCACAGAGTCCCTATTCACTCAGATAGTGTTCCTGGTCTCTAGGATAGAGCCATCTACCCAGGGCTGGCCTTACCATGAGGCGAACTGAGGCAGCCACCTCAGGTGTCAGACTGTGTGTGTGTGGGGGGGGCACCACTCGGACCCAGAGTATAGAAAATTGTGTCTGCTGCTGGTGCATATGTATTCTCTCTGCTTCACAGAGATGGTGGAGTGCTGTGCTGGAGGAAGGAGGGCACAAGAGACATAACAGGCAGGCAGGAGAAAAGGTGAGAGGGAATAACAGAAAGCAGCAGGAGCTGCAGGGAGAGAGAGGAGTGGTGGAGGCGCAAGCAACAGCTGCTGCTGAGTTTAGTTCCTTAAGTCTAGATGATCCAGGACTGTGGACCCACTTGAGCAGTAGCCTGAGGGACTTCCTTGTACTGCATGAGCCACAGCAAGTTAAAAACTTCTTGTTCCCCAAAGACAATGAAAATAGAAGTTTCCATCCAACACATTACTGGCGTGAAATCCCCAATGGTGACAAAGTGGAGAGGCCAGGGCTCATGTACTCAAAAACCCAGAATGCTGAATACTGTTTTTGTTGCAAACTCTTCCAGTCTAATGTTCCAGCCATATTGGGTTCTAAAGGAACAAAGGACTGGAAAAATCTGGCTAACAATCTGGCATGCCATGAGAAGGCAGAAATCACCAGAGAGCATTCCATAGGTGGAAAAAGCTTGAGATGAGACTAAGGTTAAAGGCCACCATAGATGATCAGCATCAAGAGAATATTGCATCAGCGTCTCTTTATTGGCAAAATGTTCTGAAAAGGCTCATTGCCATTGTGAGAATGCTTGCTACCCAAAACCTAGCACTGTATGGCACTTCAGATCAGCTGTATCTGCCAAACAACGGAAACTTGCTTAATATTGTGGAGCTGATGGCTGAGTTTGATGCTGTACTCCAGGAGCATCTTAGAAGAGTCACCACCCAAGAAATGTACACACACCACTACCTTGGAAAAACAATTCAAAATGAGATCATACAGTTCTCATAGACTCATAGACTTTAAGGTCAAAAGGGACCATTGTGATTATCTAGTCTGACCTCCTGCACAACGCAGGCCACAGAATCTCACCCACCCACTCCTTTAACAACCCCCTAACCTGTGCCTGAGTTATTGAAGTCCTCAAATCATGGTTTAAAGACCTCAAGGTGCAGAGAATCCTCCAGCAAGTGACCCGTGCCCCACGCTGCAGAGGAAGGCGAAAAACCTCCAGGGCCTCTGCCAATCTGCCCTGGAGGAAAATTCCTTCCCGACCCCAAATATGGCAATCAGTTAAACCCTGAGCATGTGGGCAAGACTCACCAGCCAGCACCCAGGAAAAAATTCTCTGTAGTAACTCGGCAGCACAATATGGGGAGAAGGTGACCAGCCCTCTGTGGAGAAAGAAGTGGTTCGGGACTATTTAGAAAAACTGGACGTGCACAAGTCCATGGGGCCGGATACGCTGCATCCGAGGGTGCTAAAGGAGTTGGCGGATGAGATTGCAGAGCCATTAGCCATTATTTTTGAAAACTCATGGCGATCGGGGGAGGTCCCGGATGACTGGAAAAAGGCTAATGTAGTGCCCATCTTTAAAAAAGGGAAGAAGGAGGATCCGGGGAACTACAGGCCAGTCAGCCTCACCTCAGTCCCTGGAAAAATCATGGAGCAGGTCCTCAAGGAATCAATTATGAAACACTTAGAGGAGAGGAAAGTGATCAGGAACAGACAGCATGGATTCACCAAGGGGAAGTCGTGCCTGACTAACCTGATTGCCTTCTATGATGAGATAACTGGCTCTGTGGATGAGGGGAAAGCAATGGATGTGTTATTCCTTGACTTTAGCAAAGCTTTTGATACAGTCTCCCACAGTATTCTTGCTGCCAAGTTAAAGAAGTATGGGCTGGATGAATGGACTGTAAGGTGGATAGAAAGCTGGCTAGATCGTCGGGCTCAACGGGTAGTGATCAATGGCTCCATGTCTAGTTGGCAGCCAGTTTCAAGCGGAGTGCCCCAAGGGTCGGTCCTGGGGCCGGTTTTGTTTAATATCTTTATTAATGATCTGGAGGATGGTGTGGACTGCACTCTCAGCAAGTTTGCCGATGACACTAAACTAGGAGGCGTGGTAGATACACTAGAGGGTAGGGATCGGATACAGAGGGACCTAGACATATTAGAGGATTGGGCCAAAAGAAACCTGATGAGGTTCAACAAGGACAAGTGCAGAGTCCTGCACCTAGGACGGAAGTATCCCATGCACAGCTACAGACTAGGGACCGAATGGCTAGGTAGCAGTTCTGCAGAAAAGGACCTAGGGGTCACAGTGAACGAGAAGCTGGATATGAGTCAACAGTGTGCTCTTGTTGCCAAGAAGGCAAATGGCATTTTGGGCTGTATAAGTAGGGGCATTGCCAGCAGATCGAGGGACGTGATCGTTCCCCTTTATTCGACATTGGTGAGGCCTCATCTGGAGTACTGTGTCCAGTTTTGGGCCCCACACTACAAGAAGGATGTGGAAAAATTGGAAAGAGTCCAGCGGAGGGCAACAAAAATGATTAGGGGTCTGGAGCGCATGACTTATGAGGAGAGGCTGAGGGAACTGGGATTGTTTAGTCTCCAGAAGAGAAGAATGAGGGGGGATTTGATAGCAGCCTTCAACTACCTGAAGGGGGGTTCCAAAGAGGATGGAACTCGGCTGTTCTCAATGGTGGCAGATGACAGAACAAGGAGCAATGGTCTCAAGTTGCAGTGGGGGAGGTCTAGGTTGGATATTAGGAAACACTATTTCACTAGGAGGGTGGTGAAGCACTGGAATGAGTTACCTAGGGAGGTGGTGGAGTCTCCTTCCTTGGAGGTTTTTAAGGCCCGGCTTGACAAAGCCCTGGCTGGGATGATTTAGTTGGGAGTTGGTCCTGCTTTGAGCAGGGGGTTGGACTAGATGACCTCCTGAGGTCCCTTCCAACCCTGATATTCTATGATTCTATGATTCTATGATCCCACCCCATCTAACATCCCATCACAGACCATTGGGCATATTTACCTGCTAATATTCAAAGATCAATTAATTGCCAAAATTAGGCTATCCCATCATACCATCCCCTCCATAAACTTATCAAGCTTAGTCTTGAAGCCAGATATGTCTTTTGCCCCCACTACTACCCTTGGAAGGCTGTTCCAGAATTTCACTCCTCTAATGGTTAGAAACCTTCTAGCTCTGAAGCTTACACCCAGCCCTCAGCCAGAAATCCACAGTCCCAGTAAGTGTTGGAACTAAACATGTGCAAGTAAATTCCCCACTTTTCCATTTGGTCTAAGCATGCCCAACAGTGCTGCCACAGAGCTGTGGGCTAACTGGATTGGTACCTCACTCACAACCCCTGCTGAATCATCAGTTAAATGTCTCACTGGCCTCATAACTGTCACACCAATTAACAATGGAACACATTATGGGTGCAAGTTCAGCTACCTTTTGGATTAGTGCAGGTGAAGGCTTCCCTGAGGGCCCTACAGACGCTGATCTTGGTTCCCTGAGAGTTGTTCTGGAGAAAAGGGTGCTTATAGATAGAGCCCCTCATGGCTCTACACCATCACCCCACCTGCTATAGCAATTCCAGGGGGACCCTGAGAAGCAGGAGCAGCAGCATAGAACTCTTTTTCACCACAGGAATGGCTAGCAGCACACCCTTCCTTCCACTCCCCTTAAGAGCAGCAGAGGTGCCTCTCTCCCTTGCAGAGGTAGAGGTGGCAGTGGGGAGGCTACCAGTACTTACACCTGCAGCTGGGATTTATTTGTCTGGATGGGTCAGCAGAGCCTGGCCCACTCTTCTTGATCTGTGACATATGGAGTGCTCCTGCTGGGTGGTGTTGCCATGTTCCTCCAGAGAAGTGGGTCTTGGAGTTAACACCCCATTGAGATGATGGAACTGGTCACCTCTGTCAAAACTATTATTTCAGTCTTTGCAGATTCAGGCAGGTAACACTCCATCAGTTATGCTTGATTCACATTTTCAAACATTTCTTTGCCACAATGGGGGCTGGAGATTTAGACCCAGACTGAAATCAATGGAAGTTAGGAACCTAAATATCTTTGAGGCTCTGGGCCTTATTTCTTTTTAATGAAAGCTAAGATTTTGCTGCAAATACATGACTCCAAGATCTGGTGCCTTCATCATGGGTCTATAGTGCCTATGCCTTAATCTGGCCCTGTCCCAGATGCATCAAAGATGTGGCCCCATATAAAGCACATAGCAATAATCCAATCTTTAGGTAAAAAAAGGCAGAGATGACAGTAGCAAGGTCCATATCTGAAAGAAATGAATGCAACTTCCTGATCAGATGTAAACGAAAATAGCCATCCTGGCTGTTACCATCTAACTGTGACTGAGGCACTTTTGAATATTATCCCCTCAGCCTATTAGCTCTCATCCATGCCTCGATCCCACCCAAACAGTAGGTAAGACAGTCAACTGGGTGGAGTGAGATGGAGCTATAGAGTTGGGTGTCAGCAGCAGACAGAAGACACCCAAAGCCATGTCTCTTCACTAATCCTTTGGCCCATATACGTATTAAATAAGAATGGTGACAAGATGGAGCCCTTGAGTGGTGGCTGGGTGAGTGTGGGTAAGTGACGGCTGTCTGATAGGCGTCATCTGCCATTGAAAACATCATCAGCTCAGTCCAGGCCTCCGAGTCCAGGGTCCTGCTCAGGTGCCATTGTGCTACTTCTAACTGCAAGCGGCTGCCTACATCTTCTCCCAAAACAGCCTCTGACACCCCCGCCCAATGTGTTCTGGCAGCAGCTTGTGCAGAGCCACAAAAAACAAACACTGTCACCGTAAAAAGCAGCAGCTGTCAGTCCTGTAATTAGGGTGAGAAGGATCCATACATTTGGAATATAACAGCCAGTAAACAAATTTGGCGGGCCTAGGCCATTTCCTCCCAGCCCAAGCCCAAGAGTGAACAGAAAAGTTGCCCCACAAACCCGCACGAATGTGAGCATAGAGCAAGACAAGGAGTTGGGACATAAGCCCAGACACATGCTTGCTTGTCACAGCCACTTGCAGCGCTATGCAGACACGGGGTGTAACAACAATATGCTAACATTGACAATGTGGGCATGCAGTAGTGGAGTAGGCTACCACGTATTGACAAGCATGCAGCTACTTACCCAATGGTTAGCGCGCACTGAAGACAAGGCTCTAGAGGCTCAGCCAAGATTGGAACTCCACTGTTTGAGGCCCTGTACAAACACAGAGTAAGAAACAGTACCTCAGGGAACAAGTCTAAATAGACAAGACAAAGGGTGGGAGAAACTAAATAATATTATTAATAGCCCCATTTTACAAGAGGGAAATAGATGCACTGAAAGATTACATGTCCAAGGTCACACAGGAAGTCTGTGGCAGAGCCAGGAAGTTGAATGGATCAATAGAAGGGATTGCACATGTTGATACTCATGGTTAGGATGGGCTAACAAATATTTTTCTGGGCTGTTGAGTTTTCTTGGCTATTTTAAAAGTCTGATTTAATATGACAGTTGAAAACACCTCTATACCACACTGCACCGTCATGAACCTTCCCCTGTCTTGTCCCCGCACCCCCACCACACTTTCTCTCTGCATACATACACAGCAATGTATATAGGAAGATGCTTAAATCATTACAATTATGTTTATTTCTGTCAACTAAATGAGCTGCTTCTTTGTATAAATCTGTTCTTTTTAAATTATTCTGAGCCTTTTCCTCCCCTCAAGCCTTAGCTCCAATTGTTATTTTGGAAATAAATCTCTAAATCTCTCCTACAGGTTCCTTATGAGCACAGTATAATTTTATGAATAATTGAGCTGCTCTATCCTTTTGAGAGCGCTGCATTTCTGTGAACAGTTTATCCAGGATGCCTTTGGGGTGGTTCCACACAGCATATGATTTACCAGGTGTTTTATTGGGATGGCGATCATGCCGATGAAAACAAATTGCCTCATGACTGAGCCTTTGGTGGGCTGCCTTAGATTTCATTTTAACCTTGAGATGGATAGATTCGGTTGCCCTCCACTACAGTGTATCTGCATTTGTTTTTCAGTATCGTTGATGTAATGCACTATGCAAGAACCCCCTTCACTTGTCAGGAGCAGTAAATGTTTTAGAGTGTGCCATTGACAGACCCTAACACACGCATTCAAACTCCTTCTCTACAGAGAGGGAAATGCATCACTCTTGCAACAGGCACCCCCATTAGTCTCAGTCCATGTTAATTAGAGCTCTAATGAAGTTTTCATCCCTGGGGTGAACTGTAGCAAACAACCCTCATAAAACCTGCAGAGTTGTAACTATTTGCCCAGCACATTCACTCTTCATTGAAAACTTGGCTGAAACCTTAAGCTTGTGCAGAAACAAAGTCAAAATGTCCAGTGGAACTATAACATCGTGCCAGACAAAACTAGAGAATTGTGCCAGGATCTTTCTCAGTGAGGTGATTTTTGGACATTGTGTGGTGAACTTAAGAGAAAGTGATTGTACTGAAAACTGGAAAAGGAATTAAAGAGGAAGGAGGAGTTCAGTGTGGGACAGATGAACCAATTCATTCAAAGAATGGCCCCAAAGGTTTGATCATTTCGAGACCAAAACTCAACCTTACTTTTTTTTATTTAGAGATTCTGAAATATTTGCTTAATTGTTTTTTACTTTGATTGTCCAGTAGGACACTGTCCCTCTGCTGAAAAAAGTAGACCCTTTCTAGTCTGCATACTCTTAAACTTTCTTTCCACAAGCATTTGTCTCAGCAAAATAAATCACCTGAACATCCATAGAAACTGATCAAAGAAGGGGTATGAACAGGTTCACAACAGACACAACTCATTGAGGTTTTCAATGGAAACTCACTGAGAGAACTGCCAGGTCTATAATCTGGTGACTGTGTTCATGTCAAATTGGATGAAGAAAAAAGATGGACATAAAGTAGGTGAAGTCATGACATCCTCCTTCACACCAGCTGCATGGGGGAGTATGCTGCACCCCTCAAAGTAGTACAGCATTTTTGTGCTCTTTGAAATAGAATGTGCTTCCCCCGGAGATGTGCGACCCGATACCCCACCCAATCAAGCAGTGTGTCAAAATGGCATTGTCTAGACCTTACTCATCTTTTATTCCCCCAAACAGATGTTGTTGCTTGAAATCAGCTATGTCCTCACTGTTGGTTTTGAATAGCCCAGGGGATTTGATGGTATTTTATCGGTTAACTTTGTGCACTATGTTGAAGCAGCAGCAGCAATGGTCTGGCAGTTACAAACCTACAATGTGCTCATGTTCCAGGGAGAACCAAAGACAAGACTGGCCTGAATAAACTGTGGGTTTGGATTCAGAATAGAGATACTCCTCTTCTCCCCTCCTACCTTAATTAAAGCTGATTCTGTGCCAGTGGATCTTATTAATGTAAATTCCCATCATGCAGTTTTGATGGCGTTTTTTCCCCAGGAGAAATAAAAGCAAGTTAAACATTCTTAATTATTTTATTACTTCAGAAATACATTTTAAGCACAGTAAAAACAATTCCTTCAAAGTACATTTTCTTCAAAATCAATAATAGTTCTTAATGGCTCAGAAAAAATATCATAATACACCACTATCAAAGCTAATCTACCATAAGGAGAATAGTAACATCAAATGGCTTCTCCTATAGCAACAAATTGTAATTAATTACCTAATTTGTTGGAGCATTTGTGATATATATTTCATAGCTCCACTGCTTGGTATAACCTTCCAGACAGCTTTCTGAAGAAATATGATCTAAGCATCGCCTCAAGCTGATATTGTCAAATAACTCACCATGCTGTGCATAAGAGCAAAACAAAACAAGAGTATAGTGTTTCAGCTTCTAACGCCTCAGGAAACTCTATTCCTTACCAACATTTCACTCCAACAGTCCCCAGCATTTTGCCTTTATATCTGGAACATGCAGCAGATCCTTTAACTATTCGGCTTTCACTTCCTAATGCTTTCCTTGGTATCAGTTTGATCATTACTGCTAACCCAAAGCAAATGATGTCCCATTACTATACATCATACTCCAATCACAAAAGTCTCTGCCATGTGTCTAGAGTGTGATATATCCAATCTGTTAAGCTTGATGAGAGTGATGTTAAATAAAGGCTGAATGGATAGTAATTGAACAGTGAGAAGCCCTTGGGCAGCTTTGCATTGTTTCACACCGCTCCTATTAATGAGGTTATATCACTGTTTATGTCAACGGAGCCTTTTGTTTAAAGTCTTCCAGTTCATATGCCTTTTGTGCAGATGAAAAGGTTACTTACTGTAACTAGATTCTTCGAGATGTGATGCAGACATGTATTCTAAGTAGGCGTGTGCACGCCCCATGTGCCAAAGCAGGACGTTTGCCTAGCAGTACCCGTAGAGGGACGGTGCTCACACCTTGTTCCTACAGCATTTCCCATGGTTCCTTTGCACTGAATGTCCAGGGGAAGACTCCAGTGCAGAGAGGCAGTGGGTGGGTTGTGCAATACACATCTGCATCACATCTTGAAGAACCACAGTTACAGTAAGCAACCATTTCTTCTTCGAGTAGATGCAGATGTGTATTTGAAGTAGATGGCTAGCAAGCAGTACCCACAACTGAAGGCAGGGTTTGGAGGCTATCTGAGTAAGGATCGCAGGACCACTCTTCTGACAATAGCATCCGCTCTGGAAGAAGCAATGATCGTTTGATGGTCCGTAAATGTATGTATGAATGACTATATGGACGACCAGCAAATGTCTACCATGGAAATGTCATTGAGGAACACTACCAATGTTGCCTGTGCCCTTGTCAAATGAGCCTGTATCAGCAGAGGAGGCATAACCAATGCTATTTCATATGCAGTCTTGATATATTACCCATCTAGAGATGGTCTGCTTAGAGACTGATTGTCCCTTCATGTGGTCCACATGTGATACAAACAAGTGAGGTGTAGCACAAAACTGTTCAGTACCTGATCAGATAAAAGGCTAGACAGCATCTCACATCTACCATATGGAGGCATTTCTCCTGGGGGGGGGGGGGAATATGACTTGGGGAAAAATACAGGCAAAATTGTCCTTGGGCCTGGATTTGAACCTCTCATACTGGGCTCTGTCATTCATTGCCATGATCACCAGGATGTTCAGGGCCAGATGGGAATAGAACCACTTGTACAGGCACAAATGAGTGCTTCTCCAAGTACTTTGCTACCGGTAGTAGTCAGGCCAGTGTACCCCAAAGGCTTTCACAAGTTCGAGGAGTATCTCATTAATTGGGAGGGCCACTCTCCCCGAGACAGAGGACTGGAGAATGTCCATGAGTTTATTGGTATTCTCCTGGAGAAACTCTGCTTGAATACTCAGGGTTGCGGACACCTAACTTAAGAGGTCCTCATCCAACTTGAAGTCCTCTGGGATGGAGGGGGAGGATGAACCAGTCAGCACCACATTATCCAGGGATGAGGACAAGGCTCTTGGCGGAGCAATAGATAGGTCCTGCTCCTGAGGTAGCATCTCCAGATGGGGAAACTCCTGTGGTTCCAAAGGAAGGGGAAGCGTGGGCACCTGGGCTTGTGGCTAATCTGCAGCTGCCAGTGCCAGACAAGCAGGCAATCTCACCTTCGACTTGGGCAATGAGCAAGACCTCAGGGAGTGACAAGCTTCCCACTGAGTCCAAGGGGGCCACTGGTATAGGTAAGGCATTGGTGGCCAGTTGGTGCTGGGCGAGTGGCCTCTGTCCCAGACTCAGGGCACATGCCAACCCTGATAGCAATAATAGTCTACTGGTGGCCTTCAGACCTCCTCCAGTGAAGCAGGAGAATAAGGATCTCAACTCTGAAATGGAGGAGTCCTGGGACCTCAGAGACTTGGAGGGGGCAACCCCAAACAGGGCAAGCTCCAGGGTTTTTGCCGGTCCAAGCAGCGCAGAAAAAAAAAAAAGAAGCCGCGATTGCGATCTGCGGTGGCGGCAATTCGGCGGGAGGTCCTTCGCTCCGAGCGGGAGTGAGGGACCGTCCGCCGAATTGCCGCCGAATAGCTGAACGTGCCGCCCCTCTCCGGAGTGGCCGCCCCAAGCACCTGCTTGGCAAGCTGGTGCCTGGAGCCGGCCCTGACCCCAAAGGGGGCCACCAGGTGATCTGATTTATCAGTGGACCAGAACGAGATTGGAATTGGCATTCCTGAGGTAGTCAGCACCTCCGGTGCAGAACATGTTGGTGCCGCAGGCAAGATTGGACCTGGTGCAAACAAACAGCAGTACCAGAACTCCTGAGTCCTCAACATCGAGGGTGGTGGCAACTGCCATGGAAGCATCTGCAGCATTGTGTCAGTGCCAAGGAAGGTTCCAGTACCAAAGAGCCCCATACCAGCTCCAGTGCCATTTCCATACCAATCACCAGGAGGGGTGCTTTCTGGCATGGTGCCAAAGGGACTTAACGTTCTGTTGCATGTTCTACCTGGGGGCTCACCATCATCTTCAGCCTTGCAAAAACTTGGACCAGCAGAGAAGATGGGACCGAAAGGTAAAATAGGTCTAACGCAGCCTGGTATGCTGATGTCACGCCTTCAGTATCGGCATCATCTCAGTCGGTACTGGACTCAAAGGACACCTGGAGGCCAGAACCAGAGTCAATGGTGTGGGATATCTGCCTTCCCTACCCTGTACTGAGGGAGGGTCAGAGGTACCTATGCCATCCCACATGCTGGAACTGGTCCTGTGGCGCTCTGCTCTCTTCTAAGGGGAGGCAGAAGAGTCGCCCTGGGACCTAGAGCATTCACGATTGGTCTCATGAGCCCTCTTCTTTGGCGCCAATGACAGAAAACGGCTCCTGCACCTTTTCATAGAGGCCGCTGCCCCGGACCAAGAGGCAACAGCACTGTCTGAGACCAAGGGCAATCTGCAGCCTGAGGAAGGCCTCAGTACCAGGTCAGGCTGCATGGCCTGCTCAAGCAGGTGCTGCTTGAGGCAAAGGTACTGTGCCACCTGAGTCCTCTTTTTGAATGATCTGCAGATCAAACAGCGTGCCTTAAGGTGGGCTTTGCTAAAGCAGAACAAGCACCACGTGTGGGGGTGTCACTGTTGGGAATTGCCACTCAACATGAAGGGCAATACTTGAACCCGGTTGAGGACACTACTACTAACAGTATACAACTTTTTTTTAAACTAACACTAACTAACTATTAACTATATACAATGAGCTAGGCTAAGAGGATGAATGCGAGGTTGTGAAATAACAATTACACAGAGCTCTGACTCCAGCTGATGGATGGTGAGAAGGGACTGATGGGGGTTGGGTCAACACTGCCTCATATAGCCAAGGGAGGGGCAGTAGGCACAAGGTGTGAGTGCCACTGCTCTATGGGTACTGTTAGGCAAAAGTTTCCAGCTTCAACACTCTCCCATATCTATACTGTTGTCTCTTTCAGCCTGAGGTCAGGATGAACTCAACCTGATTGTGCAAAGGATCTATGTTGATGGCCCATCCATGAGGTTAATAGAGCCAATGAACTTCCAGGCAGCTTTGAGGGAAAATGTTGTTCATCTGACTGACCACTCTATCAGTGGTTTAGCAGGACTTCATAATAATACACTATAGCTGGTAAAAAAAAAAAAGGCACAATATTTTTTAATGAGGAAAGTTTATAGTATTTTGCCTTTCTTGTACTCAAAATCAGCTGAACCATTTTAACTCAAATTTTACCAACAAAATAAGACTAGTCCTGGGAAATTTGAGCTCAAAGGGTGAAAATTTCAGAAAGTGATAAGTTTATAGAACTATAAACTAAATTGCTTTTACACCTTATATATATAATATAGTAATAGCCATGAAGCACAAGAGAATAACCCTGAGTAATGTTCTGTGCAATAGAATTAGACTTGGTAGAATATTTTGCTATGATATAGGTATATAAATGTAAATTTGCTCTAAGCAGTCATGCAGTGTGGTCTGATGACTTGATACAAAAGAGAGTGACAAAGATGGTTTTGAACTTTCAAATGTCAGTTGTTTAGGCTATAATGAACTGTGCAACTGTAGACATTTGATGACTGCTGCTACAGATACTGGTAGGCTGGGTGGTAAATGGCATTAGGCAGCCATTCTAGCTTTTAGCCCTGTAACATGATATTTAAGAGAACCGTTAAAATTACTGTACATTTTCAATGTTGACATCATCTAACAACAAATTCTAAAATAGCTTTGCAAGTATCTTATATGCAAAATACATGAATAGGTTACACAGTAAGAAACCCGACCTGTAGAACTTTGTCTTGTCACTTGTTTCTACAGCATGCTTCTTTCTTTATTAAATTCAGTGGCCATATAGGTTTCCAAGGTGACAACTCTGGTGTCTGAAATCCTCATCAGCAGAGACACTGAAAACTTCTCCGCATTGCTCCACTGTCAAAGAGCAACCCTGACTGGAGCACCATTTTGCGGCAGGCCACGACATGACACAACAAGACAAGTACGCCTGCCTCAGTTTTCCCTCTCAGGTAACCCAGGAACTCCACTTCAGGCTCTCTTTCTTCAATAATACCGTGTTTGGGGGTTATTTTACAACCTTTCCAAACCAGTGTTGGTGCACAGGGTAGAAACCATTCCTCTCTGTCATCTGCTGCTTCCATTTGCTCTAGGGAGTTGAGATTAACTAGTCTTCCCTGCCCGCTAAGTGTTCTTAAGGTTTCTCTTGTGCGCCCTCATTTCTTCACACCAGTTGCTTTCTACTTGATAACTTCATGTGGGCATCTGTGTTGGCAACCAGAGTGCATTCTCCCAATATATCCATTACTTCCTTCTGATTCTGGTGGAAACGAGCTGCTTGGTGATTTCTTGGATCTATTCTTCGGTGATGAAGTCTTTCTAACTAATACCCAGAATCTCTCATAGGCTCTTATTTTCAAAGATGTCTAATTTTCTGTCTGATGTTTTAATAGCTCTCCAGTTCTCACACCCACATTACACCAAGATTACATTTGAATTGAAAACTCTCAGTTTTGTTCTGGTGCTGTATAGCTTTGATTTCTGCATGGTTGTTGAGTTTAGTAGATGCCTGTCCTAACCTTGATGTCACTTCTTTCTTGAGGTCTCCATTGCCTAATATGGTGCTATCCAGGTAGCTGAACTATTCAACTTTTCTTGATTTTTTGCCTTCTAATGTGGTGTTACTGCTTGACATCTACCACTTGGCCTGTATTTTTGCCAAGTTGTCTATCTTTATTTGTAATGTTTCAGGACTGTCGCTCAGTAGCACAATATTGTCAGCAAAGTCTATGTCTTCTAGGCATTACCCATACACCCATGCTATAATGGTGTTTGTATTACTAATACACTTCTTAATTATCCAGTCTGTGGCAATGCCAAACAACAGTGGAGACAAAATGCAGCCCTGTTTCATACCAATGTCCACACTGAACCACTATGTTGTCTGGTTATTTAAACACTTCACATCCATGTTGATGATGTTGACAACTTAGCTGGAATTCAATAAGAGTGAAGAATATTCCACAATATACATTTGTACAGGCTGTCAAATGCCTTTTGAAAAACTTAATGAAATTGTTGTGAGGGGAGCTTGCCATTCTATACACTCTTCTATGATGTTCCTAGTATGAAATCTGATCTACATGCGCTCTCTTGGCCCTGAATCCAGCCTGTTCTCTAATCTTTGCACCCATTGCCTCTTTCATCCTGTGTGGTATCACTCTGCAGAAGGCTTTCTCTACAACAAAGAGCAGTGTAACTCCTCTCCAGTTGTTACAGCCAGTAAGATCATCCTTTTAAAGTAGTCTGACAATGATTCCATGTTTTCACTGGTCAAGAGAGGTCTTTTCCTCCCAAATCTTAATTGAACAGCTCTGTTAAGATGATGAATACCAGGGGTCGGCAACCTTTGGCACACGGCCCATCAGGGTAATCCGCTGGCGGGCCGCGAGACATTTTGTTTACATTGACCATCCGCAGGCAGGGCCCCCCGCAGCTCCCAGTGGCCGAGGTTTGCTGTTCCTGGCCAATGGGAGCTACGGGAAGCGGCGGCCAGTACGTTCCTGCGGCCCATGCCACTTCTCGCAGCTCCCGTTGGCTGGGAATGGCGAATTGCAGCCACTGGGAGTTGTAGGGGGCCGTGCCTATGGATGGTCAATGTAAACAAAATGTCTCATGGCCCGCCAGCAGATTATCCTGATGGGCCACGTGCCGAAGGTTGCCGACCCCTGATGTATACTATCAAGCACTTGATGATATTGTATCAAGTACTTTTAGCATTTTTGCTGTAATCATCTCCCGTCACATTGTTATTTTTCAGTTTTTTGATTCCAGCCTGTATTTCTGACTTCCTTACTGGACAAAAGTTAATGTCATGTTAATACAAATCCCAATTGAAAGTAATCCAGGAGCAAGCCTTTGGTAGGCAGGACTGAACGATATTTAATATTTATTTAAAGGGCTTTAATATCTCTCTTTGGGGGGAAAATATTTTGCTTCAAAAGACTTCCAGCAGTGACAAAGACTATGTTTCTGTTTGACATAAAGAGATGATTTAGTCATGTGTGCATATGTGAAATAGTTATTAGACAATGGCATTTAATTTCTGTTTTAGCTGTAATTTAATGAGATTTAGAAGGTGGGAACAAAGAGAAATCTTAGTGTAAATGTGCTCAGCCATCTCTCCATGGGCCCCCATGTATGCATGTGGTGGAACACCAACCAGTGGCCTAATTAACTGAGGCTCTGATCCTGCACTGGCCTCTGGGAGTTGAGCACGAGTAAGGCCTGCTGGATGGGCCCTGCAGAGTACAGTGTTGAGATCTAGGACCTCAATCCTGCAAACACTTGCTTAAATATAAGCACGTGAATAGTCCCATTAAAGTCAATGGGACCACTCGTGTGTTTAAATTTAAGTACATACATAGTAAGTCTTTGCAGGATTGGGGCCTACCAAAGTAATTGAACATGGACTGACAATTTGCCAAATATTTTTAAATGGAAACTAGTATATTTTAGAATTAGACAGCATCAAACTCAGTTTTATACTATGAAATTCTTTTCCACATATAAAAACAATAGCATGGCTTTATTCATATTCTGCCAAACAAATAAGTTTGATTTTGGCACACAAAGTTTTAGCTTAGAGTCATTATTTTTACTCTGAAAAACAGATGGTTTATATTACAACACCACTGACAGACAGAGCCCGACTTATATCTGTTTCCACAACATTCCTACTAGGGCCTGAACTAATACTTACTGAAGTCAATGGAAGACTCCCATTGGCTTTGGTGAGCACTGGATTAGCCCCTTAACAAATAACTTATAGACTGAAATTCGTTTACATAACTATGTGGAGAAAAATTAAAGAATGAATAGATGTATAAACATTGAAGTCTGATCACAAACTATTCACAATGAATAATCCCAGCAGATCTGATCCTGATCGTTGCAATCATTACTGTTCTTATGGCGTTTTTGCAACAGCACATGTTTTTAACCTCAGTGCCCTGGTCAAATTCCTGCCTAGGGAAAGTCTGAGAAACATCTGAACTCTGAAGCATTTTTTCAATGAGTCTTCAGGAATGGGGTCACCTACAAACTAGGGCTTAAATGGGCCTTGTGTTGACCCTCTGCATGAACCAAATCCATTCACAAATAACAGAGCACAAATCTGATTGAATAGGACAGCCATTCAGAATTTGAACAAGTATTTGAGATCACAACCATTGTTTTGGGGTATCCAACCAGCTTTAGTCAGGACCTGGGTTTAACTCCTAGTCTGGAAGATGGTACCTTCAGCAATGCCCCATAGGCCTATACTGGAGTTTCTGCTCAGTACTTATTGAGAGGGAAGAGTGTTCCTATTGAACCAGCAGCATAAATTTACTGCTGTGTTCTTCGGACGAAAATAAATGTAGCTGGAAGATCTTCTCATGCTACCAATATTGGACATTCTGTGCAAATGGATTTATTTACTTTGTTGATTATCTTCTTTTTTCCTGTTACAGGGTGTCTTATAACAGAAACAATAAAAAGGCAGCTATTCTGCCCACAAGGTAAAAGTCTAACAATGTCCAACCATGTATAGAAAAACATAAAGAAGGCATGTAGGAGAAAAATCTACTGGAGCAATTATTTTAGGAAAGGCACAAGCTCATTCTGAGGGCTAAATTTACTTATTACCTTTCACTGTGTAAATAATTCAGCAAACCTATTTCATGTCAGAGATTTCATTAAAAAGATGAAATTATTTCACAAAACACCTTCCTTTCAGATCTGATATAGGTTCATCTCCTCAGAGAGTCTCTTCAATTCTTAAAAGCAATGCTACTGCTAATAACATAAACCCTCTAGCTTTTCTGCTTACATTTCCCACAGCACAGCAAGAAATGTAGGTCTTTCTTTTCAAGTTTATTGCTTTTCTTTAGTTAGAGCAAAAAGAGAGCTACATAATAACTAAATGGACATAATTAGCTTTCACTGGGATGTAAAAACTGTTAATCAAAACCTTTTCTCACTACATAGAAAAAAATATGGAAACTTATAGCTTTCTCTCTTTCTGTCTCTGTCTTTCTTGTTCATATTTTGTGGTTGCTGTTGTTGTCTCCATTATGTTAGAATTTTAAGATTTCCCAAATGGAAGATGTATTGGTGAGAAATACTTATGCACTGCACAGTGGAGATAAATACCATCCTTTAATAAACACAGGGAGGCAAGAGCTTTGACTGAATGTTTTAATCTTTGCACAAAATATTAAAAACAATTTCGCTGAAGCCAGGAGGAAATATTAAACCAGCAGGACAGTTAACATTCTTCCTGGGACTAATATAAAAACAATGAGAAAACAGATAAATGATATTGGAGGTAGAATATGAAAATTCAAACAGGAAAACATCTGCAATATGTAACTTCAGGCCAATAAAAATTGATGCTGGCCTGTAGCACAACGCATTGGTATTGTTATGCAGACAATCTTCCCTTGCCCTGGGTAATCCTTTTATAACTAACCTTTTAAAATATAAATTACTCCCCAGGAATTGCTGTTTCTAGATTCAAGTGCAGTCATTTTTTCCTCCAAGTGTTGTTGAGGTTTCAGGAATTGTCTTATTTTTCCTCTTTCTGTTTCCTCTCTTTTGCCTAAAGCAGCAGCATGGTGTTCTATGCCACCCTCCCCTCACAACCAATCAACACACAAGAAGATGTTACATGCATCAGAAACACTGAAGGATCACTGGGAATGGGAGGCGGGATACAATGAGAGATCCTACAAACCAATGACTTGCAGTTCTTTTCTCTGTCACCATGTGCAGGCAGAGTTTGGGGTCTGGAATGGGGCAGGCTGGAGGAAGGGGGAAGTGGCTCGGGAGTCAATGACTACTTAGCCGTGGTATATGTATAAGGCTGTTTTACATGTACCCCAAAACATGCCCCTCCAGCCCCGTCAGGCCCCTTTTCACATTGCATTATTCTCCCTTGCAAGTTCTCAGCAGCTACATAGTTCCTACAGCTTTTACACAAGAACAGAGTCACCAGTGGGGAGACCATTGTGCAAAAGGCATTTATGCCTTACTTTACTTTTCTTTACTTTACTTTACTGTGGGGTGGGAAGGTCCCAGAGCTTGGGCTCCAGCCTGAGCCTGGAAGTCTACACAGCAATGAAACAGCCCTGCACCCCCGAGAGCCCAAGTCCATTGGCATGGGCCAGCCACGGGTGCCTAGTTGTTGTGTAGACAATTTGAACCTTTGAAATCTCCTATAAAACACAGTGGGCCAGACTGTGTCAGACTGTATGCAGGTGTGAAAAGGGGTGAGGTGAGAGGGTACAAGGAGCTAAGCCCCCTATTCCAACCCCACGCATAGGCTGGCCACACAGCTGTCCTTCCACTTGGGAACACCAAGGACTGTAGCAGATGTCTATACAAACCATGGCAGTGAATCTCCAAGCCTAAATCAACACACTTGGGCTTGTGGGGCCCATCCTACCACGCTAAAAATAGTTGCATAGACATTGCAGCTCGACCTGGAGTTTGGGCTCTGAAGTCCACCTCCTCAGGGCCCCTGGTGGTACTAGTCTCTATAAAATCAGCAGGGAGGAGTCAGGCCAATGGCCTATTCCCATCCCACCTCCATCCTGGCCAGTAGAACTGGCCCCTCGCAGATGCTGCCCCATTTCAAAGGGTGTCAAAGGGGCAGTGCTCCCACTGCTTTATAGTGGCATTGTGCCTGCCTGAGGAGCAATGATACTGGGACCCCCAAAGAAGGGATTCCTCCTCATAACTCCTTTCTGAGGGTTGCTCTTTAAAGCCATAGCTCAGTGTTTGGTGGAGACAGGTGTTTGAAGAAGTTTGAATGTCTCCTCAATCTTTCCTTGGAAATTATTAGTCTGGTCTGGTAGGAGAAGTTCTATTGTTTGTAGAGAAAACATGGAGCATTTTTTTAAATTTTCTTCAGTTTACATTTCAGTTTAAGAGAGGCCAGGCATGCACCTGTCTACTGAGGAAGCTCATAATGAAACATCTCGAGTTTATAGAAGGAAAGCAATATACTGCTATGGCATGTGCAATCATAACTTTAAAAATCCATCTTTTGTAAATAATGCAACTCTCTCTAGACAGCTTGGAAATTCAATATTTTCCTGAACCAGTGACCTGCCAATGTTAATGATTCCTGACTCAGTGCTTTAATCAGGTTCAATGGTTATTCTCTTCTTAATGCTCTTTGTCCCTTTCTCCCACTTGTAACTCCGTGCATTTTTTCATGCCTCCCTGTTAGTTCAGAATAATCTCCCTCTACTTAAGTGCCATTCCCGTTTGTTTTCTCCTTTCATATCCTTCCTCAAAACTCACTACTTCTGACTAGCTTTCCACCATTCCCTTACCACAGTGTTTCCCAAACTTGGGACACCACTTGTGTAGGGAAAGCCCCTGTCGGGCCGGGCTGGTTTGTTTACCTGCTGTGTCTGCAGGTCCGGCCAATCTCGGCTTCCACTGGCCGCAGTTCGCTGCTCCAAGCCAATGGGAGCTGCTGGAAGTGGTGCGGGCCGAGGGACATACTGGCCGCCACTTCCTATATGCAGTTACATTTTGAAGAATGCTTGTTGTTAGCTGTGGTACAATTCTTTTATAAGATTCAGCATATCACCAGTAAAACCTGTTTACTTCTTAGTTCTCCTATACCTGAATCATTTCTTACAGTAGTTGCATAACTTCTGCTTATACTTATGCTTATACTTAACCATTACATGTCAGAATGCCTGTAAGTGCAGAAGTAGCCTAACTCAACAACTGATGGAGTTTGAGTCCAATGGTCCAAAATGAAATGGGAAAGGATGAACCTTCATGTGAAGTGGAAGAAATTCAAAGATCGCGCAGAGTTTATGGGTCTCTTGAACTCCAAAGACGTTTCTTGCTTTGTTGTTTTCCTTAATTTAAAATTAAAGTCACTCAGACTGAAATTACATGGTCACTCTGTGTGCATGAAAAACACACCTTTAATACCTCTTAGCAATCTCTGCAACTGCTAGAATCCCTGTGGTATCAGACCAAGTTAGATGGCTTGTTTCAGGAAAAGTAAAACCAAGTTCTAAGAACTAAACTTACTTATTAGCTTTTCAATAAATAATTTAGCAAGTCTATTTCAGATAAGAGGTTTCATTAAATACCTGAAATTATTTAGCAAATCCTCTTCCTTTCATATCTGACACAGGTTCATTTCCTTAGAAACATCCTTTGAGTTCTTAAATACAATAGCACTCCTATTGTGATAAACCCTCACTAGGTTTCCTGCATACATTTGCTTTGACATATTGATTAATGTAATTCTCTCTTTTCCGGTAATGGTTAGTAATCTTTTTCTCAGCTAGGAAAACCTAACCTGAAACTAATACAAGTCTTGTTCCTCTTAGCTTTTATGCTGTTGGCTTAGTGGAAATTATATGAAACAATAATTCGGGTAAAATGGAGAAAGCATTCTTAACATGCAGTCCTGTCTCAGAAATTGGATTGACCCTCTTAATTTGAAATCACTTTTGCTTCAGAATTAAGTGGCTGCTGTGTTGGATGTTGTGTCTTTCATTATTATCACAAATAATCTGCAGCTGGGATAATATTTTCTCTCTGTTAGATCTGCATGGGAACTTAATGTTCAAGAATCTTGATTTGTTGGTGGTTTTGACATCATTTTAGATTCTTATTAATGGCTCAGTTGTAGTTATCTGAATATTTTTTTAAATAACTGTTCTGCTAATGACTGCAGTATTTGCATGAGCTACATTATTGTATATTATTATTACTGTCCACATGGGATACGAGAATGTCAGCTACTGAAATACAGCTTTTGTGGAACCTGAGATAATATTTTTAGCATACATCAATGCAATCAAAATGAACTGGAGAATAATGCAAAGAGGGTTTTTTTGGAAGACTTTCAAAATGCTATCGATATAAGCAGTGCCATGATTAATTGCTTTTTCTCCCAACATGCATTCAAATATAAATGACCTTTGATTCCTTTTAAAAGTTAATGCTGGAAAGATTTCAAATAATAATGGCAAAGAGCTGCAGATGTAATAATAACAATAGAGAAAGAGAACGGAGAAGGCATTTGGAATAAGAGGCCCACAGCAAAAACACACAGAGAACCTAGTCCACCTTTTTCACTACCCCAGAATGTATATGTCAAGTATTTGGTATCCAAAGCTATCTACAAGATGGTTGGATAGATAGATAGATAGATAGATAGATAGATAGATAGATAGATAGATAGATAGATAGATAGATAGATAGAAAGAAAATTCAGGTAAGTCAAAAGTTTAGCTTTTCACAGACATATGAGTTTGGTAATTGATATATAGTTTGTAGATGATTATTTATACTCTTAAATTTATCCTTTAATATATATTTTAGATCAGATCATGCCTTTAAAGTTACGGCTTGCATTAGGGTCATTCAGAGCAGCATTACCCCAGAGGCAACTAAGGGACGGATTGTGCTACAGTCAGCATGCGACTGTACAAGTTCTGTCCCCACTGCACTAGCCCACTCCTTAGGCCAATTAAGAGGTGGGGCAAAAGACTAGCCTGCAAGTGTTACTGGCCTTTTTGTGGGCCATACAAAATGGGGGAATTTCTTGTTCCCTTCTCCTGAGCACCTACACAAGGCCAGTGCCAGTCTGGCCAGGCAAGTGTAACATGGCAAGGAGGATTTAGCAGCTGAAAGCTATTTAGCACCCGTTGTTTTGAAGGGATGACTTCTAGGGATGAGAGGACTGTCAGTTTTCATGCTCATTCAGGCTTTGGTTCCTCCATGGATATGCTGACATAGATTTCCAATTGTTGCCAGTTGTGATGGTGACTTTTGTGTTGTGGACACATCAGTTAGGGAGTAAAATCAGAGCATCCTTTGTTTCTCCAAGGACTGTGGATACATCTGATGAACTGGAAGACATTTTCTTTTTGCTGATCTCTCATCAAAAGACCACTTCACACAAAAAACGGCTGTGGATTGCTGGTTAAGTTCCAAAACTACTAGTCTGGATGGGTAGTGCAAATGACCTAAACTTCCAGTGGTGGCTAAGAGGTGCACTGGTATTGAGATATCTGCCTTATTCTAGCTATGTACGTACTTGCCCACTTATATGTTTCCTATCTGTCTATCACTATAGTATCCAAGTGGAGTGGGTAGATGGGTAGCCCCATGCCCAGCGATACCTAGAGCTAAAATAACCTTTCATATACATGATGCAGTTAAAATCGCTCATGTAATTGACAGCAGAATGTAGCCCCTTATCTTTTTATCCAAGTGGATCATGAGCTCTATTAAAAGGAATAATATAAGCTTTAATGTTCCTGCAGTTTCAGAAATAGGTGTGGAGGTTTTAAAAACAGCCTTGTCTACTGCGCATAATGCTTTTTTTGGCAAGAAAGGGAGCATACAGCACTGTGCAATATAGCAAAAAGGAAGGAAAATGCTAGCACTTTGTTTTATGACAAATATAATTGCATTTTATATTCTCACAAAATCTCATTTTTTCCAAAGGTGATGTGGCTTAAATTGGCAGAAGTGTAATTTGTCTCCAACTATAGCCTTAAACCAAAAGTTATGACAAGATCTGAATTCACCTTGAGTATTAAAAAATGGCACAGGACTAAATGCCATGGGCCTTATTCTCCTCTTGCTTTCACTAGCTTACACTAGATTAATGCTATTGACTTCAATGGAGTTAGTCCTGATTTACACAAACGAGCAGGAGGAGAACCTGGCCCCAGGTCTGACTTGGGCTGCTTTGTATGAAAGACTCTCAACCATGCCCAACATAGGGCCAAATTCTCTGTTGGTGTAAAATGGCATATCTCCATTTACTTCAATGGAGTTGTGCCAGTTTACCCCAGCAGAGAGCGTGGCACCTTAATTACAAAATAAATCTAAGCTGACACAATATCAATGAAAACAGTCCCCAACCCTCCCCAAAATTTAGCCCCTCCCCCTCAGCTCATCTTCTTCAGAATAGCTTTAGTAAACAAGTCAGCTCCGTAATACTGTTCAGAGCACACACGCCAAACCCGCAGGGAAAAAACACAGAACTTGGGCTTGTTTTTGGCGTAATTGGCTTGTGAGTTGCTTGTTGGCTAGTTTTTGGCCTGTAGCTTGTTACTTTTTTTTTTTTTTTTTTGATCGGCTCCTGGCAAGCAGGGATAAGGGGGTGAGAGAGTCAGTGGTGCACAGCGAGCCCACCACAGTACCAGACTGCACGCCGGGGGGATCTAGTCACATAGAGTGTTGGGGTTCTTAGGGATTGGCTTGTTTTGGCCTTGTTTTGAAATGGGATTAGCTTCACTTTTGGCTGATTGTGAAAGTCGGGGTGCTTATTTACCACGTGAAAGTTGGCAACTGTGGTTCAGAGCTGTGCAGGTCCCAAAGGGAAATGGAGCCCAGAATTAAGGGTCCTTCACAGAGAGTATCTCCAGTTCTTAGACGTGGAAACCCAGGGACTGTTAGCTCAAGTGCCATATTTTATCTCAACTGTCAGGTAAGAAGAAAAGCAGATAGGAGCTTTTCTTAGATAAACAGAGCTTCAAAAGTTAAAACCAACAGCTTGAAATCCAACAGAAGTCCATGCAATCTATGAAGTCCAGGTGTAATATGCTCCATAGAAGAAGCATCAAGAACTCATTTTGCATTTAACTACATTAAACTACACTTCTTGGAATAGTCTGGAGACTTGCTGGAATACTAGATTACCAATACTATATATGGCATCTACCCAGCTACAGTACTTACTTAGCATTTCCTAAGAATGCTTAAGTGTATATTTAATTTAAATATAATAGAATATTTCTTAGGTGTTAGATAAATATTGTTTGATTTAAAAAAAAACTTTATGATTTAACAATTAGTTCTTTATTCACGGATATAATTATAACATAGCCGTTAAACCACAGCAAATATTCTCATCAATTGGGAGTAATTAGTTAACCTAGAATAAATCTCTGATCATATTGTGATTAAATGTACAGTAAAATGAGAAGAGATGGTCAAATAATATTTATAGAATCATTTATTCAATACATTTCATTATATTTTAAAATACATTATTTGAGACATTTCATAAAAAATATTTCCCCCCAGCCCTAATATTACAGCATTGCAAGGAAATACGTTCAAGGGCCACATTTGCAAAGGTTTCTTTGATTTCTATCCACAGAAAATTTGTATGCACTGATCAAATAGTCCTTCACCTAACCACTCAACATGCATGTACATAAGTCAGAGGCCCCTTCATAATTTGACTTGGACTCTTCCTTTAGCTCTTGCATCTGAATTAATACAGTAGGTGGCATGTACAAGGCTCAGTGCTGCAAGGTGCACTTTCAACTCCTGACGCTCAGCGCCTTTTTAGATCTGGCCTAAGACGTTGATTCTGCAAGCTGATCCACACATGCACAGTCCCACTGATTTCAGTAGGACTCCATGCAGATGAAAGAGCCTGCCACATGTAGGCTGACATCAGTGGGGCTTCACAGAAGCACCGAGGTCCACATGCATGGCTCATCATGCAGGATCAGGGCCCTTGTTCAAGCCAGGGCCGGCTCCAGGCACCAGCTCAACAAGCAGGTGCTTGGGGCGGCCAAGGGAGAGGGGCAGCACCTGCGGCAATTCGGGGGCGGCAGGTCCCTCACTCCCTTTAGGAGCGAAGGACCTGCCGCTGAACTGCCGCCGCCGATCCTGGCTTTTTTTTTTTTTTTCAGTTGCCGCCGCCGATCGCGATCGCGGCTTTTTTTTTTTTTTTGCTTGGGGCGGCAGAAATGCTGGAGCCGGCCCTGGTTCAAGCAAAAGGAAACATCGACGTATGGTTATTATTTGCTAATTAAATCCTACAGCCAGGGCCAGTGCAAGGAAGTTTCGTGCCCTAGGCGAAACTTCCACCTTGCGCGCCCCCCCCTCACCCAGCTAACCCCGCCCCCCCCCCACAGCAGCTAACCCATCCCCCCACCCGGGACCCCCCCCCCACAGCAGCTTCCCACCACACCCCCCACCCGGGGAGCCCCCCCCCACAGTAACTACCCCCCCTCTGCAACTAACCCCGCCCGGGGAACCCCCCCCCTCTGCGGCAGCTAACCCCGGCTCTGGGAGGGAGTTTTGGGATGGGAGGGGTGCAGAGGGATGGGGTGCAGGGGTGAGGGCTCTGTCCGGGGCTGGGAATGGGGGATTTGGGGTGTGGGAGGGGCCCAGGGCGAGAGTAGGAGTGTGGGGGGAGAGGGCTCTGGCTGGGACTGGGGATAAGGTGTTTGGGGTGCTGGAGGGGCTCAGGGCTTGGGCAGAGGGTTGAGGGTGCATTGGTGGGGTGAAAGCTCTGGCTGGGGGTGTGGGCTCTGGGGTGGGGCAGAGCTGGGGATGAGTTTGGGGTACAGGCAGGCTGCTCTGGGACAGGGGCCAGAGAGGAGGACTCCCCCCAGCTCTTTCCCTGCCAGCAGCAGCAAGCTCTGGGATATGAGCCCCCCCCTTTCCCGCCCCCCCCCAGCAGCACACTCACCCCCACCACTGTCATTGCATGTGCTCCTAGGATCCCTCTCAGGTCCTGGAATCTCCCTCGCCTTCCCCATGGTGGGGCGCTGCGTGTGCCTCCTCCCTTGCTGTTGCCCCTGACTGTAGCTTCACTGGGGGTAAGGGATGGGGCTGCCTCCTTGCCCAGCATGGGGCAGGAGCAGTGACTGTAGGCAGGGGGGTCCCCCGTGCTGCTGGAGGGTCCCATTGGAAAATGAAAGGGTCTGAGGGGGAAGGGCAGGCTCAGAGTCAGTCTGCCCTGGCAGTGGAGAAGGGGGGCACTAGGACCCTGCGGCAGCAGTTGTTGCAGGGAAGCAGCATGGAGGAAACAAAGACAGACAGGCTCTGCTCCCGGACAGAGCAGAGACTCTGGGGGCCGTGAAAGGTGAGCGGGGTGGGGGCAGCAAGTCGGGGCCAGGGGACACTCAGGGAAGGCGTAGGGGGGCTGCAGGTGGGGCCGGGGGGGACACACAGCCCCAAGTATTGCTGGAGCTGGGCCCCTGGCTCAGAATATTGCTGGTGCCCGAGCACCACGTGGATCGGCTTTTAGGCGCCCCCAACCACTAGGCACCCTAGGCGGCCACCTAGTTTGCCTAAATGGTTGCACCGGCCCTGCCTACAGCACCGATGATAAAAGTGTATTTATTGAAGTTTAACAGCTGAATAATTCAGCTGGTAGAGATCTTCCTAAATGATTGTTAAACTTCAACAAACATTTTAAATGATCAACTAAAACTCCTGCACTGGCAGAGGACTAGACAAGATGACCTAATATATCTTTTTATCTCTGATTTCTATTTTATGATTTAACAGTCAATAATTGCCTTAACTCCTTATTTCAGACACATAATTTCATTCCTTATACTATATTTCTGTAACAAAATGAATTGTTCTTCTTCATTTCCTGTCATCTACACATTTAACAATATTATTTTTGGCCATAGCCTGAAGTTATGTTCAGTTTTCACTCAGGAAAATCTCAAAATGAAAGTCAATGGAAGTTTTATTGAGTAAAAGATGTGCTCCTTCTCCAGATTAACTCAAGATTTTGCCCATTCATGGCACCATCCAACCCTTTTATAAAACAATAGAGCTAGGGATCCAGCCCCAAGTAATGTCCTTTCCAGATGAAAGGGTTCCACATAAAGAGCTGAATCACCCACCTTCATGCTAATACTCATGTGGGAAAGATCGTGGAGATGAAATCTCTGTGCGAACACTCCCACATCGTTCTGGAGGGAGGAGGGTTGCCTCCCACGGAACAGACCATGGCACCAACTCACAAACCCTGGAGATCCTTGGGCCGATGGCATAGGCACAGAGATCTAAGGCTCTGAAGTAGGTCTATCCCCCTACTCACTGAAGTACAGCTCCAGGGGACTCCACCTGGCCCAAGGACCACCTTCTAGGTATCCCCATAATGGAGAAATTGCCCTGGTTTGGAGATGAATCTAGATGAGCAGCACCGTCTCTTCTGGCCATCAAATCAATGAAAATCTCTGTATTATCTTTTCTTTGTAAGCTCCCTGGAGCAGAAGAAGGAATGGGACCAGTCTTCCTGGCACTAATCCTGGTCTTTCCAGTCCGTTCCTCTTCATACCCTGTGGATCCCTGGATCTGCAGATGAGTCCAGAGTAAAAGGGCTATTCAGCGTGGGTGATTGACTTCCTCCCATGTATGACAGAGACTGCACATGGAGAATCCCCTCTAAACACAGAACTTGGAGAGGGCATAATCCTCCTCCCATGAGTATTATTTTTTATCATTTGTATTCTGTTTCCAAATCCATGAGCTAAATGTCATTCAATTCCACAGCAGCAACTTCCAGTGAGAAAGTGTCCTTTGCCTTCTCATCTTTGTTATCTTTGCTTACCTTGGCAATAAACTCCTTGAAAAAGTGACTTAAAGTCATCACATGTCCACAATGCTTAAAACAGAGCTAGGTCCATCTACACTACACAGGGGATCCATGCTTTAAGTGCATCAGAAGAGACAGTACTGTTGTGGCCAGATGCCCAGATGCACCTGTTTGTTGTGTAGATGGGGCATTATCTTCCCCCTACCAGAATCTCATGCTACCCCTCACTTATGCTGAGAGAAGCAAAAACTGCTAGGAATCAGTTGTGAGGGTGTCAAAGTAGAGGAACACACTGCCCCTTTGTGGTTGGGGCTTCTAATGTTGGAGATGGAAACAGACAGCAGCCACTCCATGCTCCTTTCTAAACCCAACAGATTTCCAATAGGAAACCCATATGGAAGTTATTGTTGTTCCAAGAACGTAAGAATGTCCACGCTGGGTCAGGTCAATGGTCCATCTAGCCAAGTATGCTGGTTTCCGACAGTAGCTAGTGCCAGATGCTTCAGAGGGAATGAACAGAACAGGGCAATTTATCGAGTGAGTCATCCCCTGTTGGCCAGTTCCAGCTTCTGGCAACCAGAGGTTTAGGGATTCCCAGAGCATGGAGTTGACTGTGTGCTGTGTGTGAAGAAGTACTTCCTTATGTTTGTTTTAAATCTGCTGCCTATTAATTTCATTAGGTGATTTCTGGTTCTTGTGTTATGTGAAGGGGTAAATAACACTTCCCTGTTCACGTTCTCCACACCATTCATGATTTTATAGACCTCTATCATATCCCACCTTAGTTGTCTCTTTTCTAAATTGAACAGTCCCAGTCTTTTTAATCTCTTCTCATATTGAAGCTGTTGCATACCCCTAATCATTTTTGGTGCCCTTCTCTATACATTTTCCAACTCTAATATCTTTTTTGAGATGGGGTGACCAGAACTGCACCCAGTACTCAAGGTGCGGGTGTTCCATGCATTTATATAGTGGCACTATGATATTTTCTGTCTTATTATCTATCCCTTTCCTAGTGGTTCCTAACATTCTGATAGCTTTTTTGACTGCTACTGCATATTGAGTGGATATTTTCAGAGAACTATCCACAATGACTCCAAGATCTCTTTCTTGAGTGGTAACAGCTAATTTAGACCCCATCATTTTGTATGTATAGTTGAGATTATGTTTTTAATGTGCATTACTTGGAATTTATCAGCATTGAATTTCATGTGACATTTTGTTGCTCAGCCAACCAGTTTTGTGAGATCCCTTTGTAACTCAAGTAGCATCAACTGCTCCATGTGCTTTCTTTCCTCCATCCTGGGAGGGAGTAGGGCAGAGGTAAAAGGAGGGGAAGGGCCAATGCACCAGTGCTGATGAAGCCTTATTGCCAGCAAGAAGGGGAAGTTGTGGAGCCACAATAGTGCCATGAGCCTGATATGATAAAGCTTGACTTCTTCACAGAGTTGTCCTAGCTTCTGCAAGGGATCCAGAATTCAACTCCTCCATACAGGGCATTCCCAGAAACCTCTCCTTGGCAGTGGAGGAGGGGAATGACAGGGGAACTCTTAAAGATGAATAAAATAACATTTCAAGTGAGCTTCTCCCACTCCCGTATGTTTTTCCTCCAGATGTGCAGTCAGACACACAGTATGCCAACATTTTCAGACAGAGATGCCTAAAATTGAGCAGCCACATCCCTATGTAGCACTTAAAGTAAAAGTGTCCAAGCACCTGCGACTCCCGCTGAAGTGTTAAACACTGTCTTGCAATTAAGGTTAAGTAAACTTGCCAATGATTTGCTAGCATGTGTATGTGAAATTTCATACATAATGGCATTGTGCTAATCACCTTGCAGTCTCCAAGAATCCTTCCTAAACTAAGTGAGCTGCTGCATACATTTCTGTAACGTCTGTCCCTGCTTGGATTTATGTTGTCTGATCAACGTCCTTCATTAAATGTTTCCACTGACTTTTCTTGGTACATTTTTTTCACCTTGAAGTTTAATAACTTTAAGTCACTAACTATGCAAAGCAACACCATTTGTATTTGCAAAGCTACTGGTTCAAATAACCATTTCTCTACCACTTTTGTTGCTTTCAGATTCAAATTCTGAATTATCTTCCTTAAGAAGGGCCTTCTTTTCCTTTGAATATTTACCGAGAACTTACCTAGAAAGACATTGTAGCTTCACAGTGTGGTCTAGTGGGAAGGGCACAGGACTGGTGAGCTAGGTTCTATTCCCACCCATGACAATGACTCACTCTGTTATAGATGGAGCCACAGAACCAGTAGCTCCATCTATAAAATTGAGCTAATAGTAAGCTACCCTTTTAAATTGTTCTGAGTTTTATCTAAGTAAGCAGTTCAGGACTGGACCCAGGATATGTATTTCCAATTCTTCTAGCTCTTTGTGGAATTATAAGTGACAAGTATTAGCAATGATCTTCTAGGGCATCTCATCTGTCCCCCTGCACTGGAATGGAATGGAGTGCAGGAATATCATCGGTACTGGTTTCTCTAGTGTTTTACCCAGCCTTCGGAAGAACAATTCTAGCAAAGTTGCCCCAACAATGTTAAAATTAATTACACAATGGATAACATTACAGACAAGGGAAATATTTTAAATTTAAATTTCCACTTGCTAGTTATAAGCCTTTACTGTTTGTTATATCACCCTTAACCACCTTAAACAATTTCTCTCCTCTTTTGAAGTTACTTCCACTCAAATATTTATGGTTCACTACCATAAATGTATTTTTATAATCTGTGTTACAAAATACCTTTGTTGTGTCTTCTCTAGACTATATATTAAGTTATTTTAATCTCTTTGTATAGCTCAGACCCTTGAATCCCTTTATCGTCTTTGTGCCACTTGTGTTCCTAACACTACACATCCTCATGACCAGATAAAATCTCTATAGCTCAATGGTTAGGGCACTCACCTGAGATGTAGGAGACCCAAGTGTAAGTCCTTGTGCCGGTGATTAGGCCAATAGGGCTAATGTGAGTCATGGATGTATACACAGAGGTATATCAAGTAGGAGTAGAGAGATTGTATTGCCTCTGTACTTGGCACTGGTGTGACTGCTGCTGGTATACTGTGTCTGGTGTCTACAATTCAAGAAAGAGGCTGAAAAATTTGAGAGGGTTCAGAGAAGAGCCACAAGAATGACTAAAGAATTGGAAAACCTGCCTTATAGCAAAGGCTCAAGGAGCTCAGTCTATTTAACTTAACAAAGAGAAGATTAAGGGATGACTTGATCACAGGTTATAAGAACCTACATGGGAACAAAATATTCATAATGGAGGTCTCTTCAATCTGGCAAAGTGATAACAAGATCCAACAGCTGGAATCTGAAGGTGACAAATTCAGACTGAAAATAAGGTGCATATTTGTAGCAGTGAGGGTGATTAACTGGTGGGACAAAGTACTAAGGGTTGTGGTGGATTCTCCATCACTGGCAATTTTTAAACCAATATTGCATATTTTTTCTAAAAGATCTGCTCTAGTTCAAATGGGAATTACTTCAGGGAAATCCAATGGCCTGTATTAAGCAGAAGGTCAAACTAGATGATCACAGTGGTCACTTTTGGCCTTATACTCTCTGAATCTATGAAAATCCTAACACTCTTCCAAGCTTCTTGATTATTTTTACCTTCTTAATGCTTTCTGTTTCATCTTATCTCTATCTTACTTGCTAAATCACATTGATGTGCATTATTATTAGGTCAAAATGAAATGCCTAGTTCTTGTCAATAAGTCCCAAATATCCAATCTACATGCATACTGCTTACAGAAAATACTTCGCTGAGGAGACACTACAGTATTTCTAGCAATGGTGTTACCGTATCCCTTATTAGTCTACTACAGTATGCTATTCCGAGAAAGAATGCTTCTGAACCGGGGCATTTTCACCGCTTATAATGTCCATCAAAGATAGTCATATCCACATGGTTAAATAATAAGTAGTAAATAATATTTAGCATTGCTAGAGTAATAATATTTTCAAAGCACTGAGCAAATAGCCCTGTGAGGTACATTAGGTCTGATTACTTGTATTACAGATGGGGAATATGAGTTGCCCAAACGCACCCAGAAAATTAGTGTCAGAGACAGGATTACCCTTATTAAAAAAAATCCTATTACACTATTCCACAATAATGATCCAAATGACTGTGGTTGTGGTACTGCACTATTCTGAGTTATTATTGTAGACTATTATACCAGGGCAATGGAGCCCTGGCATCCAGGTGCTACTGTAATGTAAATAAAATAAAATAATTCCTGGATCCTCAATCCATTATCCCAGGAATTTACAATCTGGAGGATTAAGACCCTAACCTCTCTGCCTCCCATCTGTAAAATGGAAACAATGATAGATGCCTACCTTTGTAAAGTGTCTGAGATCCTCAGATGACAAATGCAATAAATACAAAAATATCACTGTTACTGGTAACACTGTAATATGTTAGGTAACCTTTCTTATTTGCCTGCCTTTACAAATCTTTGTATTTTTTAAAATGTAGGAAAAAGCTTTTGAATGAACGAGAAAGGCTGTGCCTTGGCCTGACTAGGATGCTATTACAATGTCATTGGATATTTTAGGCTACAACTTTCTTGCAAAATCGGGTAGATGAAATAAGAACAAATGCAGTCAATGTTCTATGGGCCCAATCTTGCTCCTGTTGAAATCACTGACAAAACTCCCATTGATTTTAACGGTGCAGGATCTTGTCCTAAATTTGCAGCTTATGGAGGGAAGATACAGAAGGGATCGGCGTAGGTAGTATGAGGGTTTTATTTCCAAATGGCTCATGCACATATTGGGATTTCAACATTTAATTCCCATTATGTGAAATTTGCTATTTGTCAGAAATAAAATACTTCAGGCTCCCAGGGCTTGATGTGTATTAATGTTTCAGAAGCTTGGAGATTGATTCTGCCCTTTCAAGTCTGCTTTGCTTAGAAGGAGGCCTGTTGTGTTGAGGTGGGATCCTGGTCTGAAGTCGTTTTTTATTCTTTCAAGCACTTTACCTGTGGAGATTGTGAATCATGGACATGTTCTTTCTACTCTGTTTGTTTGGTTTTGGGGGGGATGTTAATGAATAGAAAGCTAAAGCTACAGGCGCCTAGAAAATCTCTGGGATTCACAGTGTCTGAGTTCAGCGCCCAGCGCTGTAAAATGTACAATTCATGGGGAGAGATAGACACCCAAGAATGGAATTCACAAAAGCCAGCATGCTAGGTGGCTCCTCGTCTAAACTAGCCTGTGGGTGCTGCCAAGGGGAGGGGTGTATGCTAAGTCCTGCTCTTCTCTTGGAGATAGATGCCTTTGTCTGGGCTGCCTCCCCCCCCCCCCCCCCCCCCCAACTTGGGATTCTCAGCTGCAAACTCTCTTGGCTTTAGGAACCCACAACACTTTTACAAGCCCAGGGAGAGGGGAAGAAGTGGTGGACCCCCCTCATAACTTTTAGGTTAGTGGTTAAGGTACTCAATGAGATGCGGGAGACACACACCCGCAATTCTAGTCCCCCTCTGTCTGAGGGGTAGAGGGGATTTGAACTGCAATCTGTCACCTCCAAGTGAATGCTCTAGCCCCTGGGGTGTAAAATATTCTAATATGGGGGCTTCCTCAGTCTCTCTTGCTGAAGCTGTTCAACTGTGGAGGTACCCAGTAGGCAGAATGTGGCCCCTGCTACATTTTTTGGTGACAGGAAAATGGATCTCTAAGTGGAGCATGCCCTAGAGGTAAACAGCTTGACATGGTCAGAATCTCATCTCTCAAAATGGACTCCTTTGAGTCAGGACGTCACTCATCACCCAGAGTAAAATGCAGCAAAGGTCTCTTCTCTAGGCAAACGAAACACAAAATCAAAAACTAGCTTCTGGACCATCCCCCAAAACATATCAAACCTAAGAAGAAAGCAAAAGACATAGAGTGGTTGTATGAATGCAACACAGACCCCTAAATCCATATGTACTTTGACTCTGAACCTGTTAATTACCACTTATCATTGGCAAATTTCCAAGATAACAGTAGATGTTAGTCATTTCATTTGGACTCATTTTTTATTCCCCTAAAGTGTACTGGATAAAATATTTTTGTGCTATTCCCTATTGAACAAATCCTCAGTGACATCTGGTGTCCAACTTGAATTCTTAAGCATTCACTCACTATAGAAGTTTCTCATTTTCCAGACTTGCTTCAATCCCTAGGATCCAGTTCAATTCTGCAGTTCAGATTTCTGGCAATGTAAAAGTAATTGAAATTCCCCTTGATCAATGTGTTCTAATCTTTTTTACAGGCCTCTTAGCTGCACAAATATTTCCTGGCCTGCCCTCTCTCCCCCAGGTGGCCAGGAACAGGTCCCCAATAAAAAAAAATTAAGTATTTGTGTCTTTTACTTTAAATACCCTACTGTTATAGACATAATAGGCTATGCTTTTAGATGACTCCAAGTCAATTCACTTCATTGTCATTATAGTCCAGTCCTAAGGATTAGTGAGCTGGTTTGGATCAAATATGGCTGCCATTCTGCCCTTGCCTGAAGGTTCACCTATTTTAGAATCCTATCCATCACACCAATTTAAGAGATTATATAAAACTCATACAAGGATTTTGCTACTTCTCTTTTCTAGACAGCATATAAATATGAGATAAATGACCCACCCAAGATCTGGTGCAATCATTTTTGTCTGAGAACAAGAGATTTAGTTTCGTGTATTATGGGATGCCTCAGCCCAGAGTGCAAGAAGGGTAGGATAAGAGTTGGGATCATTTAGAGGAATGGTGGCAGAGACACGGGGAGAGAAGGGTAGTAGAGCCAATGGGGCTTTCAAAAAACCTCTGGCTGTATAGTTGGATCAGCTTTGGATACTCATCTGAGCAAAACACAAACTCTGAACCACTCAGGATTTGTTCATTACTCATTTACACTGGATCTGTAAAAGAACCTTTGGGAAGAATGTGGGAATATATTAGTAGGCATAAAACAAGGTGGGATCTCTAGTTTTTATTGTTATTTTTATAACACGTGACCACTATAGTATATTTCCCTGCTTCCTTTTAAAGGCTTATCAAAGAATTTCAGTGCTAACCAATTAAATAAGAAAAATGGCATACAGTATAACAGATGCAGTTCCAGGCTACCCTGCTAATCTTTGTCACATTTTGCTTGCAGTGTCAAATTTTACTTCATACAGGCCTAAATTAAAATGAAACACATTAGAAATCAAAGGCTGAAGATCTTTAGTGTTCCCCAGGTGTTATGTATACATATTTAAAAATCCTTTTGTGTTGATATCCTAGAAACCACAATATAATCACTCTGTTTTCTAATAGCCTCTGTTTATTTTATTGTAAAAAGCAGCTGTTAAATAGGAACATTTTATAATGTTATGCGTTGGCTATGACATGAAAAGAGACTTCCCACTATTTTGTTTGGAACATAATGGTCCTTAAGAAAGCCATGCAGACAAAGACTTCCCAAAGGTACAAAATTACAGTAGTACATAATTCTGAGATGTGTCACTTTTGTGTATCTTTATTATTTTTAATTAGCTACTGTCATTCTCCTTCAACAAGCAATTTCATATCATAAAAAGGTGTTATGTGGTACTCTGTGGACCCATACTATTCTTTTTCTGTGGAATATTAAAAACATCCAGCCATTTCATAGAGCCATAGAAGTTAGGGCTTGTCTACATGGCAAGTTACTGAGCCCCAGTCCAGGGTTAGAATCTGCAGTGCACCCATTAGCTGCACGGTAAAGTCCTGTGTGGACACTGCTACGGTGTAGTTTTTTACAAAATTTATCCTGAGGCCACATCACTGGTTTCTCCTCCACCAGCAAGGTGACAAAATCTGCTACACACACACATATTTATAAAATGTCCCCCATTGAAGACAAGGGAAGTGTTCATTGGATGTTTCACTGCACGGGAAAATCTCTCTTAAAAAATAATTTGCCTGGCTGAACAGTTCAAGGTGATTTATCATTTCTACTGAAAATAATTCAATTTCCAAAGAACAATATTCCAAAAACCAAAACAAATCATTATCCTTTATACAGGTACAGAAAACACAATCGCTTGGTTCCTGCATGAAGGAAAGGAGGACTATAACCGTAATTACGCTTGGGCTGATAATTATGTTACTCATTTTATTCCTCCTTTGTTCTGAGCATTTCTTTCTATCCTATGGAGACCAGTTGCCTTTTTTCCAATCAAATTCATGTTAGCATATGTATTCAGAAATGTACACAGGGATTATTTGCCAAAATCCCATTATATGTTTAGTAGAGCTTCTGCAGGGAACACTCAGGCACTAGCCTGAAACTTAGCTCCCAAAGGTTGAAACAATGACACTGATTCTAGACTGTGCTTCTGCAGTGTAAAGGGGACAGAAAGCAACTGGATCTCCCCTGGGGATTCTTCCAGGGCAGAGCCTTCTCAGATAGCATAGGGATGGTGTAACAGTTCTGTGCTGCCCACCTGCTTATAACTCCAGAATATATGTGTGTATATATGTATTATAACAGAGTGCCCAATCGATGCCCTGGACAAAATTTTAAAAATACACTAAATAAACAGACCTGTCAAACTCACCTGTCAGACGGGAGTGCCAGAGTGAGAAGGGATGTGTTGGGGTAGGGAAAGACTTTGACCGGAGTGCACTGAACTCTAGCTGAGTTGGGCTGTGGAATTGTACCTCAGGGACTGTTGTGGGTGAGGAGTAAGTTTCAGGAGCCCCAGTTGTTGCTTTTAGCTTATACACTTGAACCCCAGAGGTGCAAAGGTGAGATAAAGCAACCTTTGCCTTAGGCCAACTCCAGGGGAGCTCTGCCTCTTAGGAGGTTTCAGTTAGGACCTGGGGAAGGACTAACTAAAGAAACCCTTGAAAATGTGTAGTGTAGCCTAGCACTGCTGTTGCAGTCTTTGTAATTCTCCTGTAGTCCCATGTAAATCATAACACCCCTTTTTATTCAGAATATAAAAAGGTCTGATTATAATTGAAGCCACATCAATAAACTATTATTTCATTGATCTGCAGAAGACACAAAAAGAAAGCAAGAATTCATCCACTTAGACCATGCTGCACATCATACATTCTGTCATCCTTGTCATATAGACCCTTGACTGCATGTTGTACTGGAGGGGATTCTATTATCCAGCTTTGCCCTGCAATTAACCTAACAAAATTGCACAATGGGTGTTAATCTCATTTTTCTCTATTCTTACTACCACGTTTGCTAACCCTAAAGGTATTTCATGTTTGCTAAAGCAGCTCTTGTAATATCCAAAATGTAAAGTAAATCTTGAATCAATAGCTGCAGTTATAAAACCTAGCAGTGCTAAACGTATTGGAATTGGTGCAAAGCATTTTAACCATGTACAAATGAGCTAATTTTAAACATATAAAAGGCTATCATCTTGGTTGGTTACACTTATAAACAAAAACACAACCTTTTTGTGTGCTGAGTGTTAATGTGGATCATTTACTGTTGAAATAGATGCAACTGAGGTCCATTGGGCAGGCTACCAAAGATTGGCTTTATTTAGAAATTAACATGCCTTGTGAGTTGCAAGATAATTCACACATTGACATCTACTTTTTAAGGCCCCTATTGATCCTTCCTGCAGATTCAATTTCTACAGCAGCAGCAGTGAACACAAGCTAATGTAAATCATGATAATCTGTAACAGCAATTTTTAAAGCACCACTACCAAGATAGTTTGTTATTAAAAGATACCAGCTCATCAACACTTCATGGAAGATAATGAGGATGTGACAGATCTCTGAACCTGCACTGCTATGCAATAATCTGGGTTTGTTTGTATGCCAATCTAGTCAACAAAGAAATAACAGATACCTTAAAATGGCTATCGACATGTGGCAGAAGTCATTGTAAGCAGCGGCCAGCTCCCACCTCCTGCCCTCCTTGATTCCTTCTGATCCTTGCTTCTTCATGCCTTCTGTGTCCCCAGAGAAACTTTCACATGCATACAAAACAAAACTTTTTAAAAAAAGACAGAAAAAGAGATTTAAAGAAAGAATACTAGAGTTACATAAAACAAAAGGGAAACGTCCAGTCCTAAAGAGAAAATAAAGACAGAGAAAATAAGGTTAGTTCTGTATGGACTATTACAGCACTTCCATGCAGTTATAACCTTCTAATAAAATATTAAAAATCAAACCTTCTACATCTTCTCCATGTTCTGGTTTGCTCTCACTAATATATTTCATCAGTCCTAATAGGATTATAAAATGAGGAGATGCTGGGTACTTTGTTCATGGACATCTTTAATACCTCCCTGTGATGGGGTATGTACTCCACATAGGCCCAAGAAGCCAATTAACATACCTGGCAACACCTGTGTGTGAGAGAGAACACCAGTCCTAATTGTTAATGAAGCCCAGCTGGGGAGGGGCTTGGTGGTGGTTATAAAGCCAGGAGGTTTGTAGCAGAAAGGGGCTTGCTGGCTGACCTAATGTTGGCACTAACCTGGATAAGAGATGTGCTACCAGCTGCAGCTGTAATTTTATTTGACTCCAGCTAGAACAGGGAATTTGGAAAGCAGAAATGACATAGACAGTGAAATAACCTTCCTAACTATGGAAATAATGCAAGCAGGTATCTGTGCAACAATAGCATGGATTCTGGCACTGATCTGAATTCCTGGAAATGCGATGACTGACAAAGCAGAAAATCATGCTCTTAAAAAAAAAAAGATGGATATAAAGATAACCTTAAGTAGACAAGAATTTAAAAGTGCAGTCATGAACGGGCTAGAACTATGGACTAAGGAAACAAAATGATGAAGGTTCTATGATGTAGGCCATGTCTCCACTACCACTTATGTCACTCAGGGATGTAAAACAAAACAAACAAACCTCTCTGAGCAGTGTAAGTTTTGCTGACATAAGTGGTAGTGTGCACAGCGCTATGTTAATGGGAAAGCTTCTCCTGCCGACATAGCTACTGCTGCTTATTGAGGTGATTTTACTATGTCAATGGGAGAGCTCTCTTCTGTCCCCATAGAGTGGCTACATGAGCGATCTTACATTTACACAACTGCATCAGTACAGCTGTGCCACTGTAAGCTCGCTAGTGTAGACATGGCCGTATGCTCAAAAATCAGAGATAATACTATACTCCAGAGTCATGAAAGAAAAAGTGAAGTAGTCATTTTTAGAGTGTTAGCAGATCATTGTGCCTTAAATGATAAATTAAACTTGTTAAAAAGACGTAAAGACAGGCTGTGTAATGTGTGCAAAATCAAATAAACCTGTTGATCATGTTTTGTCATTGTGGGCAATGTTCTATGGAAAGGAAGGTTTTTTATGAAAAATTAAGTCAGCTTGGAATCAAAGATTTTTTCCTAAAGGGACTAGTGAGAATGTCATGGAAATTGAATAGTGCAAATAAATTAATTAATTAATTTTAAAAGCCTTGCTATGTTTCCTTAAGGATACAAGGCGGAGTGACAGGATATATATATAGAGAGAGGGGGATATATTAAATAAACCCATACAACTTGGCTAAAAATGAATTGTAACAAGGCACCTCCTTTGCCTTGCCGGGCTCAGTGTTTCCCTCTCTGGGAGCGGGCAGGGCTGGAGTAAATCAGTTCCACTCCAGAGAGTTTTTATTCCTCAATCAGGTTTTATTTTTCAATGTTTTATAAGGTGGGCCTCAGGATAGGCCCAAACGGTACTCTTCAGCCAAACCAAAGAAACAAATTCATAACACAAATAGGGAATATCTTTCTCTGCCCCCTCTCTGGGGAGTTGTCTTGTTATGCTGGCTCCAGGGTGCCAGTCCTTCCCCAAACTGGCAGTTAACTTGGTTGCTTCCTCTGTAGGGAGGAGAGCAGCCTTCCACCCAGGAGAAGCCTTTTGTCCCTGCTGCAGCTTGTCTCTTCTCTCGCCTCCTTCTCTCTCACCAGAAGAGGTGTTTTTAAAGGTCACAGGCAGCCCTTAATTGGACTCAGGTGTCCCTAGTTGACCTGAGGGAACCTCTTTTCAGCTCATGGGAAAAGGGGCCTTTATAAATCTGCCTTCCACCGCTCTCTGACAGCTGTCTGGTCTGTCTTGGTCATGAATGAAGAAAGTGGTGGTCATAGCCTCATATGATGAGGCTGCTGCTGCACCAAAAACAAAGAGACTGCTGAGATCTGCAGTCTCTCTCTGGGGGATAGAACAGGAAGCAAGCAGTCAGGGAGGCAGCAAGAAGTCTCAGGGAGTAGACCTTGGCTGCCAGCTACAGGGTCCCTGGGCTGGAACCCAGGGTAGACGGAGAGCCTGGGTTCCCCTACCAGCCACCAAGGGAGTTGAAGGTGAAACCCCCTGAGGTGAGGGATAATAAGGACCATGGAGCCCAGAGACAAACAGAAGACCTGCTGAAAGGTCACTGGATTATAGCTTTGTTGGACTTTCAGTTGTCCTGGAAGGGTTTGACTAAAGTGTGACCTGGCCAGAAGGCCATGTTGTTGGAAGAGAGATCACTGCAGTGATGGAGCGACCATTGCCAGGGATGCCATATGGGAAGACAGCTGCTACTCCACACCAGGTGTTCCTTGGTGAATGAACCCCTCTATACTCCCCCTCAGGAGGGGAGAATGCCATAGTCTTTCAATGGATTTTCCTCAGAAATCATTAGGTACTTGTCATTGCTTATTTCTTTAATTATCACCTTGCCTTTAACCTGTTCTTCTTGGGTGAAGTTGCTAAGAAGTTGATGGTAAAACAAGCCTGGTGGTTCTCTGGAGTCCTCAGACCCTCTTGATTCTTCTCCATCAGAATTCGGGCCTGGGTTTGGTACAAGCACTGCACTGGTGCCCTTCACAGATGATCTTCTCCTTGAGACAACAAAGTCAGATCCCGTGGCAATTCTATCAGCTGCCTTTGATACTGTTAATCATGAGGCACCGTTAATTTGATGGCAAACTTTTTGTGATGAGGTATTGCAGTATGAAACACTCCCAAGTTTACCAGTTCTCCCCCTTAATTTCAGTTCTGCAGTTTCTCGTTGAAGTCTGTTTTTGAAGTTTTTTTTGTTGAAGAATGACCACTTTTAAGTCTGTTATTGAGTGTCCAGGGAGATTGAAGTGCTCTCCTACTGGTTTTTGAATGTTACAATTCTTGATGTCTGATTTGTGTCCATTTATTCTTTTGCATAGAGACTGTCTGGTTTGGTCAATGTACATGGCAGAGGGGCATTGCTGGCACAAAACGGCATATATCACATTGGTAGATGTGCAGGTGAATGAGCCCCTGATGGTGTGGCTGATGCGGTTAGGTCGTATGATGGTGTCCCTTGAATAGATATGCAGACAGAGTTGGCAATGGGGTTTGTTGCAGGGATTGGTTCCTGGGTTAGTGTTTTTGTTGTGTGGTGTGTAGTTGCTGGTGAGTATTTGCTTCAGGTTGGGGGGGCTGTCTGTAAGCGAGGACTGGCCTGTCTCCCAAGATCTGTGAGAGTGAGGGATCGTCCTTCAGGATAGGTTGTAGATCCTTGATGATGCGCTGGAGAGGTTTTAGTTGGGGGCTGTAGGTGACGGCTAGTGGCGTTCTGTTCTTTCTTTGTTGGGCCTGTCCTGTAGTAGGTGACTTCTGGGTACCCTTCTGGCTCTGTCAGTCTGTTTCTTCACTTCACCAGGTGGGTATTGTAGTTTTAAGAATATTTGATAGAGATCCTGTAGGCGTTTGTCTCTGTCTGAGGGATTGGAGCAAATGAGGTTGTATCTTAGAGCTTGGCTGTAGACAATGGATCGTGTGATGTAGTCTGGCTGAAAGCTGGAGGCATGTAGGTAAGTATAGAGGTCAGTAGATTTTTGGAATAGGGTGGTGTTTATGTGACCATCGCTTATTTGCACTCCATCGCTTATTTGCAGTGTCCAGGAAGTGGATCTCTTGTGTGGACTGGTCCAGGCTGAGGTTGATGGTGTGGTGGAAATTATTGAAATCCTGGTGGAATTCCTTAAGGGCCTCCTTCCCATGGGTCCAGATAATTAAGATGTCATCAATGTAGCGCAACTAGAAAAGGGACACTAGGGGACAAGAGCTGAGGAAGCGTTGTTCTAAGTCAGCCATAAAAATGTTGGCATACTGTGGGGCCATGCGGATACCCATAGCAGTGCCGCTGACTTGAAGGTATAAATTGTCCCCAAATCTGAAATAGTTGTGGGTGAGGACAAAGTCACAAAGTTCAGCCACCAGGTTTGCCATGACACTATCGGGGATACTGTTCCTGATGGTTTGTAGTCCATCTTTGTGTGGAATGCTGATGTAGAGAGCTTCTACATCCATAGTGGCTAGGATGGTGTTTTCTGGAAGATCAATGGATTGTAGTTTCCTCAGGAAGTCAGTGGTGTCTCGAAGATAGCTGGGAGTGCTGGTAGCGTAGGGTCTGAGGAGAGAGTCCACATAGCCAGACAATCCTGCTGTAAGGGTACCAATGCCTGAGATGATGAGGCGTCCAGGATTTCCAGGTTTATGGATCTTGGGTAGCAGATAGAATACCCCTGGTCGGGGCTCAGGGCAACTCTCTGACACCACATTCTACAGGCCATTACCCTCTGATCCCACTGAGGGTTACCAAAAGAAACTGCACCATCTGCTCAAGAAACTCCCTGAAGAAGCACAGGAACAAATCTATACAGACACACTCATAGACACCATCAAACTGGACACCATTAAATTAGGCCTGAATAAAGACTGGGAGTGGATGGGTCACTAGAAAAAGTAATTTTCCCTCTGCTGATACTCACACCTTCTTGTCAACTGTTGGAAATGGGTGACGTCCACCTTGATTGCATTGGCCTCGTTAGCATTACAAAAGTAATTTCCCCTCTCTTGATATTCACCCCTTCTTGTCAACTGTTGAGATTAGGTCACTTCCACTTTAATTAAATTGGCCTTGTTAGCACTGACCCCGCACTTAGTAAGGCAACTGCCATCTTTTCATGTGCTGTATATTTATACCTGCTTACTGTATTTTTCACTCCATGCATCTGATGAAGTGGGTTTTAGCCCATGAAAGCTTATGCCCAAATAAAGGTGTTAGTCTCTAAGGTGTCACAAGGACTCCTCATTGTTTTTGCTGATAGAGACTAACACAGCTACCACTCCTAAACCTTGGGTTTTTTTATGATACACAAGAGAAAAGAAGGAAAACAGTAAAAATATATGAAAATAAAATAGATGATGTAAAAGCAATTGAGTATCCATACTTAGACAAGAAAACCTGCTCACAGTCTGTTATATTAATTTTACAAATAAAAAGTCAAGAGTAAATGATTTGAGGAGCAAATGTCATGGTTGACAGAGCAGTAAAAGACTGACTTCCTGACCTTTTGTCTTGTGTAATCACCAGTGGATAGCCTAGAAATACCAATGTTCTGGTTTATTAGCATTTCTGTGTTTGTTGCAATCAAGAAGAATAATCAATCACAGCCATGTATTAGTACCGTGCTTCAGAATATGATGTTTTTAAAGATTCCCACTGATCGTCTGCATGACATCGTGCTGACCATGACTAAAACAAAATGTGAAGAGACAAGAAACTTCTCAAGAGGTCAATAAGCACATAGCCTTTCAAAGGACCAAAAAACAAAACAAAAAACACTTGTCAGTAAATAGAGTTGTGTTGGATTTGTAACAGTTTGGAAAAAGCATGACCTGCAACTAACATGACTTTGAGAGAGTGCAAAAGTGTTCTGGGTCAGCCAAACTGGATCCAGAATGACCTGACTGGGGCTGTAGCAAATTGAATGCTGAAGGATGTAGAAGAGAAAACTGCCAGAACTAAATTTGTCACAATATTACTTGATGGGAATTTTTGATATTGGTTATTATAGTTGTACTCTCTTGCAGGATGTCAAACAAGACAAACAGCATCTGATTCTAGATGGTCTAGATAATAGTTAGTCCTGCCATGAGTTCAGGGGACTGGACTAGATGACCTCTCGAGGTCCCTTCCAGTCCTATGATTCTATGATATATCTGCTGACAGAACTGCATCAATGTTAAGCGAATATATAGTGAGTTGTACTCAAGAGTCTGACCTAAAAAAATGTAATTGCACAATCTTGAGATTGTGCTTCACCTATGTCTGGAGATGGATTAATGGTTTGAGAAAAGAAATTAATGGGTAGAAACCTAAAATCCATTTTTTGCACTGCTGTGCTAATATTCTAAATGTCATATTCTCTCAGTCGGCTGCCTCAGTGAGAGAGCGTTGGATTTTTCTATAAATTCTCCACAAATTTTCAGCTTTGAAGATCAGTAAAGCAAACTCATAGCCCTCACAGAAGGAAACTTGTCATAAATTGTAACAATGTCCTAGTTTTTTCCGTCAGAAGTGTTTAATACCATTTGAGAATACAGATTTGTATCAGATGACTTGTTTGAAATTATAATCTCCAGTCCACAGTCATAGGATTCTGAAGACCAAATATTAACACAATTGATTCTTGGGGTCCATTCTTGAAAATTTTCAGAGCATGATTTTTACTATAATTATTATTAGGATTAAAATGGTACTGAGAGGCCTCAATAGATATTGGGGCCCTATTGTGCTAGGCACTGTACATATACATAATTAGAGACAGTTCATGTCCTGAAGATCTTACAAATTAAGACATGACAGACTAAGTAGCATCATCATCACCATTTTACAGACCGGAAACCAAGGCACACAGAGGTTAAGTGATGTGCCTAAGGTCCCAAAGGAAGTCTGTGGTAGAAGCTGGGACTCAGTCATGTGAGTCCCAGTCCAGTACTATAACGACAAGACCATCCTTCTTCATTGCTAATCTTCAGCAAGATATTTGCATTCACAGTTGATTCTACAGAGCCCTGGAAAGATCCCAGTTTGACAAAAAAATTGCAGTAGGAAAATTAAAAATACTCTGGAAAAAGTCAGCCAGACAGGAGATAATATTGAGTAATTTTAGAGGACAGCTTATGTGATTACAAAAAGTGAAAAGAAGCATGAGGAAACACTTTAAAAAAACCAGATGTGAATAGAAATCTCCACCATAAACAATCTTCAGACATAATTTTTAAAGATAATTGATGTAATTTGCATTCAGATAGAGTAGCAATCCTGCATTAACAAGTTCAGACTTGGGAAACTGAGCCTGATTCTAGTGCCCATTGAAATCAATGGAAAGACTCAGGCCCTGTGTCTGAACTCAATAAGAGACAGATTTCGTGTGTGTTTCTGAAAATTGTATTAGTTCAATGTAATGCTAATGTTTGCTGGCATGAAAGAAAATCTGTATGCTTGTTTGGAGGGTGCCAGCAAAAAAGGAGAACAGCGGCATGAGGAGGAGAATGGAGAAGGGTTTGAATGGTGAACATATGCATTCACATCAGACAAAAAAATTTATTCCTGATATCGGAATGGGGATTGGCTGCCAGACATCCCCACCTCCAGCATTTTAGATAAATATTGAAAACTCAATTTATATGATATAAACATGAAGATTTATATATATATATATATTTTAAAGCTGAGAGTTATAACACTATGAAAAACTGCCTAATAGAGCAGACTGAATAATTCACACTGAATAATTTATCTGGGAAATGTATCCTCTTTTATAGTTCATGGAATAGCCACAAGCAGATCGTTATTTTCCCCACTCTAGATCTAGATTGTGCCTTTAGGGCCTGATCAACGGCCCATTGAGTCAATGGGAGAATTTCAATTGTCTTTGGTTGAGGCCCATAATACACAGTCCATAATACAGGGCAGTACATACACCCCAAAGAGAGAAATGGGGCAACATTCTGCCTTAGTCAGAATGTCTCCCAGAGCTCCCCAACTGCATGGGGGAGCACAATTGGTGGCACTCCTTTAGGAGGTGTAACATGCTCTTCCAGGGGAAGCAACTCAGTAGCAGCCCTGAGCTCTTGAGTGCAAGGGCTACAAATTCTGGCCAGTCCTTATGTAGGTAGCAAAGGGAGGAGTGGAGATTCCTTATTCCTTCCCCCCTCCCCACCGCTCACAAGGACAGGTAAGAGATTGTCACTATCTTCTTATTATTCATTTTTCAAAATCTTGTCTGAATTGTTTTGTTCTGTCTGAGGTGCGTTATTTAATTGTGATAGGTCACATAAGTCACATGGTATTGTTTCTGTTCCCTGATTGGCTGAGCCCACAAGCACTTCTTTTACAACTCCTTGCACAAATGAATTTAAATTCATTTCCGTCATGACATTTATCCCAATGAAAATTCATGACAAACCTCAGTTGTTTGATGATGTTAATGGAGAGTAAATACAAAAGGGGCAAGAACATGGATGAAGCAAATTCATTCAAAATTTCAAGCAAACACTAGAAAACAGTTTAATTCACCCAGCTTCACTGGCTAAAATCTACTATTCTATTTTGCTTCCCCTGTGCCTTCAAAATTGAGACAAGTGAGCCTCAGATACAGGTTAAAAAGTTGAATGCAAATCATTCAAGCTAGCTCAGTGGCACATGCATGAGTCTGAGTTTCTGCTAAACCTTATGCACTGCTTCCCATACACCAATGAACTGGGCAGAGTCTAAATCAGTGGTTCCTAGGTGTATTAGAGTTACCTTGCCCGAGCTGGTTTCCCTCAGTTGGTTGCAACTGAGGATTGAGCCCAACATGTCTATCTATAGAAACTGGTTACAGAGACTTGAAAGAGCCACTTACTGAGCCAGCCAGAAATGCTAAGTGCCAAGGAGTTCCATTTGTTAAGAAATGGAAACCAAAAACAACTTAGACTAGTTTTTCTGTAAAGTCCCAAAGTTCCTAAGCCCAACAGACCTGGGCTCATATACATTTTGAAAGGAGAGAAATGAGGGGAGAAGAAATGCAAACTGCTGAACCCCAAATTAAAGTGGAGGTAGGTAAAATATGACATAATCCAATTTAACCTGCAGAAGGAAATGTTTGCTTTTAACTCTATGAGCCAAAGCCAGAGGTCTTTAGTCAGGGCTTCATGCTCCCCTTCACATCCAGATGTCATGGGGGACCGCACCAGTGGAAGGAGGAGTTCTCCCTCGTGATTCCTGCATTTAAGCCACAGTAATGTAAGGGGACTTTGGGAGGAGGAAGGGCAGCAGAGCTCCCTGGGCTCTTCCCTCCCACAATCCCTGGTAGGGGATGCAGTACAAATTAATATAGTTTCAGGCTCTATCGTCTTGTTCGGCTTCTCCCTCTTCACTGTGTCTTCTCCCCATTGGAAGGGATTCCAGAGGAATGCTAGTAGGATGAGGTCATGGAATCAAGACTCCTGTATGTGGTAGCTCCAGCATGGTTCTTGCAGATTGTAGTAACTAAGGCCCCAAAGTTATGAGTTATTCCTATTTAAGAATTACACAGTCATCAAGGCCTTTTAAAAAAATAGAACAGAGGGCTAAGAGGTCAAGCTCTAAAAATCTAGATTTCTCTGAGGAAACTCAGATTTGCTGCAGCCGTTAGCAAGAGTGACCGCTGGTGCAGCTAAAGAGACTTCCCCTTTTTCACTGTCTGTAAATGAGTGAATTAATTACAAATCAAATTAATATCAAGCATTAAGATATTATATGATGTTCCAGAGATAGCAGTAAAAAGGTAGTAAAAAATAGTAAAAAAATACTGCCTTTTTCTGGGTCGGGGTGTGGTAAGACTGCGGGGCCCTCCGGAGGGCCTGAAAGGGTCTGGTACACCCTATTACAGCTGGTATTATCTCTATTTTATAGATGTGAAACATTGAGGCACATGGGGTAGGATCCAAAAAGGACTTAGATGCCTAACCCCCCAGACTTAGGTACCTAACTCTCAGATTTAATCACCTAAGTCCCAGTTTTGGTTCCACAGCAATCCACACAATTCCCACCAAAACCTGTTGGCACCCAAGTTTTCAGGGTAAAAGTTCCCTATCTCCTGCGTAAGCCTCAAAGCAATTCACGAACCAGGGAAAGATAGGTGTTCAGCCATCTAAGTCATGTAGAGGTCCCAATCTGGTAGGTATGCTCAGAGGCCACCTACCTGATTGTGTCCCATTCAAAATTTGCTTGGAGGAGGAGGTGCTGCCACCTCTCTCCTTCTTTTAGCCCAGTGGGTAGAGCAGTTGCCTGGGATGTAGGAGACCCCTCTTCAAATCCCTTCCCCCATCTGGTGAGGGGGTGAACTGAACCTGGGTCTCCCACACCCCAAGAGATTGCTCTAACCAGTGAGCTAAAAGTTAGGTGTCTGGTGGTGGCAGCATCTCCTCCTCCAGCTGTTTTGTGTGGAGTGAAGCAGGTGCATAACTAATTCACTCAAAAGTGGTTACTGTGCTGTTCCTTGATTTTCTAGGCACCACAATGCTCTACACTACAAAAATTAAGTCAATCTAAGTTAGGTTGATGTACAGCCACCATAATAATTACTGTGGTGGTTCATGATCACACTACGCCCACTCACCAGGAGCACTTCCACTGATTTAACTGTGTGGGGCATTGTGGGGCACTGACAGATGGAGCATCCCCTTCTTCCGCCCTCCCCCTGGGGCTGTCAGCCTGAGCTGTCAGCCCTATGTGGGGCTCACAGATGGAGCCCCCTCCCTCCCCTTCTCCTGCCCCGGAGCTGACAGCCAACTGGCAATGTCAGTGTCTACACAGTGTCTACACAAACACTGCATCGCACTAACTACACTGGCTTAAGCACTACACCTCTTGTGGAGGTGGAGTTATTAGGTAGGTGCAGTGGGCAATTTACATTGGCAGGAGCAATGTTGTAGTGTAGACACTTACAGAATTGGGTTGACATAAGCTGCCTTACGTCTATCTAACTCTGTAGTGTAGACCAAGCCTAAGTCCCTTCGTGGATCCCACTCATAGAGATAAAGGTCAAAAGTGTCTACTAATTTGGGATGTTCAATTTGAGATTCCTCTGGCCTGACTTTTCAGACAACTTAGCAATATATAACACTGTATATGTTCAAAGAACCGCTCCCATTGACTTCAGTTGCAGCTCTGAGTTCCCAGCACTTCTGCAAATCAAACCCTAGGGTCTCAAGTCAGGCATACAGAAAATGAAGAAGACAGAATTAGTGACCACCTGTGAAAAATTCAGTTTAAGTCACTTGCCCAGTATCACATAGGAACACTGTGGCATTCAGTTGTCTTAACCTTGAGACCATTCTTTCTTTTCCTGAAATCCCCTTCCTCATTTACTACACATCCTTCAATTTCTCCAACAACAAACCACAGCCTCCTTTTCTACCGAACTCTGTTCTAGTCCCTGAGCACTGTCAATCCAGTGCACTAAATGAAGGAGGAGTCCTGTGGAAAAAATAGTATGTGATCATGTAACTAAAGACTACATCATAAAGCACATGCAGAACGGGGTGAGTTAAGGTTGTACTGACAACCTTAATTCTGGCATTTCCTAACTTTTGAGTGCTTGACTTTGTAACCTTATTAATGTTATTTTAACGGAGGTTTTTTTGTGTAAATTTCTAGTTTTTTAAAAAAGCAAGATGAAAAAAACAAATTCTTTCATGTCATCATATTGACATTCACATGGGTCTTCAGGTGTGTGGGAACCTTTAGCTCAACTACACAGTCCTTTGCCACTTGAGCTAACCAAGTAACTGATAGCAATAGTGTATTCTGTAGTTATCCTTTATGGGTACCAGCACTGGATGGAAATAGACACTTTGCTAGTGGGTTTCACAGAGAGTTACTGACACAAAGGAATTGAGAGACTCAGGAATCTTTGGTTCCATTCCAGGCTGTGGAGCACAGTGTGTTCTAGCAGGCACAGACTCTTCTTCCTGTTACCCCCCTTAAACCTGACCTCTTCAGCCCCTGTCCTTTCCAACATGTCCCTGTCCCATCCTGTCTCTTCTCCACCCCTGGTTTCTTGTCCCAGTCCCATTCTCTTGACCTAACCAGTCCCAGTCTCCTTGCCCAGCCAGTCCAATTTTTTTACATGGCCAAACAACATATTGTCCCTAGATTTGTTCTTGGAAATGGCTGAACCAGTTTGGCTGAAATTTTCCAAAAATATCCAGCCTGCGGCAGACACTTTGCAAAGAAAATTTCAGCCCTATGGTTAAAGTTTGGTAAAGTATAAGCAACTGAAAACAGGATTTTGTAATGGGAAATGTCATGCAACATTAATAATAGGTGGTTGTACCAACCCCACCTATAATATGGAATGACTATTTTGTGGAGCCAAATCAAACTATATTTATTTCTTCTCCCTGAAGCTTTGTAGTTCTATAACTAGAAGAAGCAGCTTGAAGACAAAGGATGCAATTCTAGAAGCTAGTGCAGGGGTCGGCAACGTTCGGCACGTGGCTCGCCAGGGTAAGCACCCTAGCGGGCCGGGCCAGTTTATTTACCTGCTGACGCGGCAGGTTCAGCCGATAGTGGCCCCCACTGGCCGCGGTTCGCCGTCCCGGGCCAATGGGGGCGGCGGGAAGCCGCGGCCAGCACATCCCTCGGCCCGCGCCACTTCCCGCTGCCCCCATTGGCCCGGGACGGCGAACCGCGGCGAGTGGGGGCCGCGATCGGCCGAACCTGCCGCGTCCGCAGGTAAATAAACTGGCCCGGCCCGCTAGGGTGCTTACCCTGGCGAGCCGCGTGCCGAACGTTGCCGACCCCTGAGCTAGTGGGTTCTCAGTAGACTAGTGTTGCATCCTCAGCTTTGAAAACAGAAATAGAACCAGTATCTCAATCAGTTGATGTCAAATAGCAGGTACTGTGCCTTGGCTTATGATGATATTATGTCCACAGCTGCTATCTGTATAGAGTCCTAATGTCAGACCAGACTTGACTAGATTTGACAATAAATCCTAGTTTTGACAGTAAATTACAAATACATTAAATAACATTGTTCCCTACTTAGTAACATAGGGCCTGATCCTCCAATCTGTACTCACACTGATAGTTCTTACTCAGATGAGTAGTTCCCTTGAGGTCAATGGAACTATTTCCAGGTGTAAAGACTACTTCCATGAGTAAGAATTGCATGTTTATGCCCCTGAAATGTAACAATAATATGACATTTCTGATTGCTTAGTTTATTATTAATATTTTTTCTTGTTACACTGGAAGCTTCAGCATTTATTCCTTGAAACTCTCTTGCTACTGTAAGTTCTGGTGCTCTCTTGGCAGCCATCTGTCAAACCAACCCTTTATTTGTAAGAATTTTATACTTCTGAACTGATTACCTCACAGCAATAGATCAACTCCTCACTAAAGCAGAAATATAATAGAATCATAGAATCGTAGGACTGGAAGGGACCTCGAGAGGTCATCTAATCCAGTCCCCTGCACTCATGGCAGGACTAAGTATTATCTAGACAATCGCTGACAGGTGTTTGTCTAACCTGCTCTTAAAAATCTCCAGTGATGGAGATTCCACAACTTCCCTAGGCAATTTATTACAGTGCTTAACCAACCTGGCAGTTAAGAAGTTTTTCCTAATGTCCAACCTAAACTTCCCTTGCTGCAATTTAAGCCCATTGCTTCTTGTCCTATCCTCAGAGGTTAAGAAGAACAATTCTTCTCCCTCCTCATTGTAACAACCTTTTATGTACTTGAAAACTGTTATCATGTCCCCTCTCAGTCTTCTCTTTTCCAGAGTAAACAAACCCTTTTTTCAATCTTCCCTCATTCATCATGTTTTCTACATCTTTAATCATTTTTGTTGCTCTTCTCTGGACTTTCTCCAATTTGTCCACATCTTTCCTGAAATGTGGCGCCCAGAACTGGACACAATACTCCAGTTGAGGCCTAATCGGCATGGAGTAGAGCGGAATAATTACTTCTCATGTCTTGCTTACAACACTCTTGCTAATACATCCCAGAAGGATGTACGCTTTTTTAGCAATAGTGTTACACTGTTGACTCATATTTAGCTTGTGGTCCCACTATGACCCCCAGATCCCTTTCCGCAGTACTCCTTCCTAGGCAGTCATTTCCCATTTTGTATGTGCGCAACTGATTGTTCCTTCCTAAATGGAGTACTTTGCATTTGTCCTTATTGAATTTCATCCTATTTACTTCAGACCATTTCTCCAGTTTGTCCAGATCATTTTTAATTTTAATCCTATCCTCCAACCCTTCCCAGATTGTTATCAATCACAAACTCTATAAGTGTACTCTCTATGCCATTATCTAAATCATTGATGAAGATATTGAACAGAACCAGACCCAGAACTGATCATTGCAGGACCCCACTCATTATGCTCTTTCAGCATGACTGTGAATTACTGATAACTACTCTCTGGGAACTGGTTTTCCAATCAGTTTTGCACTCACCTTATAGTAAGTCCATGTAGGTTCCATTTCCCTAGTTTGTTTATGAGACGGTCATGCGAGACAGTATCAAAAGCTTTACTAAAGTCAAGATCTACTACGTCTACTGCTTCCCCCCTATCGACAAGGCTTGTGACCCTGTCAAAGAAAGCTATCAGGTTGGTTTGACAGAATTTGTTCTTGACAAATCCATGCTGACTGTTACTTATCACCTTATTATCTTCTAGATGTTTGCAAATATATTGCTTAATTATTTTAATATTTAATATTTTAATATTAATTCCCCATTGTCATTCTTTTCATCTTCCCATACCTGTCCCAAAGATAAAGCCACTTGAAAATGTTTGGAGAACAGAGTCTTTGCCATTTATGGACCTTCAGCTTTCATGTCAGGAGATGTTTATTGAGTTCTCATCAATTGCCTATTCTTATTCTGTTTGATAAAAATTTAGTCATATGATCCCTCTTGAGCCTGTAATCTAGTACTTTAAATCCATTTTTTTGTCAATTAAAGTAACACTGGGTTCCTCTTTTCTACAGATGGGCAGGTGTTATATTTTACTCCCATATATTTAACACAAGAACAAAATTGAAGATGGGAAAAAATTCTTTTTACTTTTCGCATTTCCAAATGCTTTACTAAGCATGTATTACCTGACATTGATTGATCACATAAATTATTCCAAATATGTATTCTCAAAAAAGATAAGCAACATCCTGCCTCCTTGAGTCATCCGTCATAATTTTATATAATATCGTACAACTTTCTGTTCTGAGTGTCAGCTTTCTGTTCTGCCTCTTTTATTGCTGCTGCAATGATATACACTACTTTATATTATGACCTCGTTTCACCAACCAATGACACTCGGCTTTTTTTACTCCCAAAAGTTAGGTTTACTATCTAGTAAACTAACTTGCTTTTCCAAGGCCTTCTGTCAATTCCCAGTTCACCTCATTCTTTTACCTATTGCAAAAGTGTGGCTGTCATTACAACTACAAACCTTTAGAAGTCTTAATGAGGACAGAAAAACCCATCTTCATAAATAAAGGCAATTTAACTGGTGTCAGCACCATTAATAAAAACTCAAAGAAGTTCTCATTCCAGTGTAATATCTCCAAGATATTTAACCTGCATTCTCCTTCAGCACAACATACTTGCATTTATCATTACTCTGATAACTGACTGTAGCTCAATTTAATTTCCACAAATTCAGATCATTAGGCTGGACGGCCATTTTTCAACCCCAGTGAGTGAAGGCCAAACTATTTTATGTATTTTGTTCTTCAATAGGAACAGAATCATAACTATTTGTCTAAATCCAATGTAACAAACCTTTCTTACTTTATTTCTGGAATGTGCAAGCCCTTTGCTTAAACTGAATTATTTAGGAAAAAATATGCAGAACTAGTTTTAAAAGAATGTGAATATTTAGTGATGTGATTGGTTGTTAGTTTCATTTGTAAACTGGCAGGAATAAATGTTTCGTTTCTGCATGATAAAATGTTGGGGCTGTCTGCTCATTATATTCCACTTTGAGGGGGATTTTTCCTTCTCGGGCAAAAGACTGCTGCCATTTGTATAGTGATCTAACAGTAAAAAACAGATAATTTTCAATATTCTGAGATACACCACTTTTATGAGAATTTTTTTTATTGTCTGCACATCTATCATTTATGCAGGTTAGCCCACTGACTTGCAAAAATCTCAGTTGCAAAATTTTCTTGTCAGCAATATATTTGCCACAAGAGGACAAAACAGTATAATGAATTATGTGGATGCAACCTGAATAAAATATCTGTAACTGTAGCGGTAAATGTCATGACTTACCTTAAAGTGCTTCAAAGTACTCTGCGCATGGAGATCATCAATGCAACATCATGCAGATGAGTATTCTCAATGATCAGGATTACTATTATTTGATGCTTCATCAAAAGGGAACAATTTAAATTCAATTAGTAGTGCTGTGCTTCCGCTCTTTTAAGAGAGAAAATTATACAGGTTTTTTCCCTAGCATGAGAGACCATGGCAGAAGTTAGGTACATGCAGGGCTAACACGTAACACTGAGATATGAGACCATAAGAAATCCCACAACTAGTGATCACAATAGAACAGAGGATATTGTTCAGTGCACAACTGAAAACCAATAGGTGCTCTTCTTTATTGCATGGCATCCTTTTGTCATAGGACACTGAAGAGGTAAAATGCTTCCACTTTTAAAAACAAATAGATGTTTCTTATTGTCAGAGGCTTACTTCCAGTAGAGAACCATGTTGCTTAAATCTATCTTTCACTCAGCTTCATGAAGTTTATATCCGATCCTCTGATTTTCATATTCTTTCCAAATATTTTGGAAGTGGGGAAGGTGATTGAAAAATATTCAGTTAGTTCCACACACATAATGTCTTCTGAAATGAAGAAAATCCTAGTTTTCTTAAACCTCCACTCAAGATCCTGGACTAGATTAATAAAGGAAGTTTTGGTTTATTCCTCCTTATACTTTGTTGGAATTCCTTGACATTTTGCTATTTGTGTTTTAGTAGCACCCAGAGGCTTTTTAAACACATACTAAGACAGAGTTCCTGTCCCTAGAGTTTGCCATCTCGGGGTATGTCTACACAGTAACTGGACACCTGTAGCTGGTCCGTGCAAGCTGACTCAGGCTCATGGGGCTCGGGCTGTGTAGACTTCAGGGCTTGAGCTGGAGCACAAGCTCTGGGACTCTCCCACTTTGCAGGATTCTAAAGCCCAGGCTCCAGCGTGAGTCCAGACGTGTACACAGCCCCATAGCACAAACCACACATGAGCTAGTCAAATGCCGTAGCATGCTTTGATGAGTCATAGGAGCAACCATTACCATATTCTGGCTAAAACATCCACAGGAAGGCCCAATGGGCAGGGACAGGCTTCTTTTATGGTCTATTGTGCAAGCTGAGTGTCCTTTAATGGGCCATCAACTTGAATAGTCCATTCATAATGTGTTGGCCAGACTGGATGAAAATTGCCTTGTGGGTGTTACCCCAGGAGCAAACACATTTGAAACACTGGTACATAGTCAATATTCATAAGTTTAGATACAAAGATGATAGATGCATACAAACAGGATAATCATATTTGATAGATTGTAACTTTTCCATTGATACCTTACATGACATACTTTGTATAAGATTTGTTGCAGTTATATAACAGTGGTAGCAACAATGATATACATGAACATAATTTAATCACACTTACAAAATCCAAACTGCCACTACATTATCTTCCTTAAGACTCACCTCTGACATGATGCCTACAAAACCGAGCCTACTAGACATAGCTAAAGAGTTGACCAGCTGAGCCAATTCCTCTTCCTTATTTCCTATTCCCTTCCTCCCTACTTCTAACCTCAATTAAAATGTTTTAAAATCCCTGCAATATATGTAACTAACAAACCTAAGCCAATTCTTCACCAGACTCATTTGCTTGTATGTTGCATCCATGTCTCCTACCCTTCATCTGCTTGTTTCTTTAAAGTATAAGCCCTTCAGGGCAGGGACTGTCTCTTTTCAGTGTTATATAGCATCCAGCACAATGGGGCCCTAAGCCTTTGGGGGCTACCATCATATGAATATTTACTGCTGATAATAATTGCCACTCTAGCATACCTGTGGAGTTTTGAAAGTTTCACTTTTTTTCATTGACTTGAATGGGAGTAGGCCCATAGTCATGAGAAAATTGCTATTGTTCTTCCAAAATATTCCCTCTTTTACAGAGAATAGTTTGATTTAGGAATACATTTTGGTTGTAACTGTCAGTTCAGCAACAAAGATAAAATCAAATGCAGCAGCCAAATGTAACTAAGACAATTGGGGCTTGGAAAAGAGAATGAAGACAATGGTAATTCAAGAAAAGTCCAACCACATCATGTATCAAAATAGTCTTTATTAATTCAGAAATATAAATCACTGTGTATCTTATTATCAACCCAAAAAATCTAATTAGTGGCTCTATCCCTACATGTCATCCCTACCAGCTTTTTCTTGAATTATTGTTCACCACTTATTTCTGATGCAAACTAGGGCAATCTGACAATATTACAATGCCCATATCTCTACCTGAATTCTTTATTTGCTCATTCCACACTGACTTGAGAATGTGACATCCTGTTGTATATAATAAAGCATTTGTCTCCATCTCCTGCCCTCAGATGTTCAGTAGTACATCTGTTCTATCTTAAACAGCTGCCACGTTCCACCCCAGAAATGGCTGCTTTCCAGCAATGAGCAATGCGGTCTTTGTGTTCATATGATCCTATTACTTTGCTATTAAATTTGTGTGGTGTTTAGGGCCCTTCAGAATTAAAAGTGCAATATAAAATAATGTTATTAAGAATTAAGTCTTACTGCATCTCACAGATTGTATTATCATTAATTCCTTTCATCCATAGATCCTAAAGTGACCAAATGGAGTAATACCACAGAGGAAGTTTAGGCAGTGCAGCAGAGACAATACACACTTCCTCCTTTTTACTTGGAATCAGTCCACTCATCTACCAGTACATTTCAGCATCCTGTTTGGTTTAGTTTGTCTGTAGCTGCACACTGGCAGAAAAGTTTGAGATTCTTTGGTAGTAACGCTCTGGTGCCCTTCTTCCTTTCTTGCCTGGTATTCTGCATTCATCTGCTTGCAGTTTGTCTTTTTTCCATCATGACATTCTATTAGTGTCCATGTCTGTTGCTGCCCTCTGTTTATCTTCACACTTTTGAAATGTGAAAATTTGAAATCAAAATGAAACATTTTTCTTTTGTGAAAACAAAAAATTGCGATTGACCCCCCCCCCCAAACGTTTTTTTTCCTGAATTTTTCTTTGCAGAGAATTTCGAAATGTTTGGTTTCCATTCCTAGTTCAAATGAAAGCAAATTTCAAAATCCTTTGCAAAATGGAACGTGGGTCCTCCTCACGGCTCTAGGAGTAAGTGTTTGCAGGATGGGGGCCCTTCAATAACACAAAATCTCAACAGATGCAGGGCCTGGTGGCAAAATGGTATGACTCCATTGACTTCATTCTTACTGGTGTAATAGGGTGGAGTCTGATCCTTATAATTTATCTGAAGATAAAATATCCCCACCCTGTCCATAGGACGTGCTACCTATAGTTGTGTATTTGAAGAAGATTGGATAAGCTGTGACAATGTAAAGCAATTAACTGTGAGTACCTAACCTGTATTGTATCAGTGTTCCAGAATTTTAGTGGTTTATTCATTTTTAAGAATTTTTTTTAACAAACAACATTTTAAAAATGGGGAATAAAAGAAATAATTACTATGGCAAATTGAAATGAACAAATGCATTTATATGAATATACTTGGATTCTATATATTGAACACTGACTATTTTGTTAAAAATCACCAAGAAACTACCATCATTGCTGCAGTTAGTGCTTGTTTCTATATGTGCTTTCTGTGCTGCAAAGCTGGCATCCTGATGTGATCACCCCCCTTCCCAGCACAGCCAACGTGGCCAGGAGCTCCGACTTCTATTCTCAATGGATAGACAAGTGTCTGTGTGAAGCTTGCTAAACTTGTTTTCACTTATAGCCATTGATAATAAAGGATGAAATAGAAAACTCTGCATAGTATACACTCATGGTTTCCCTTTCCATTCCATTTTCCATGCATTTTTACTCACTACTTTTGTTGCAGGCTTGTTAGTATCTTTATATGCATCGAAGACTGACGATACAAATAAATTTCTTGAGTATCTATTTGTGTATGTATTTTGTTCAATTTTTCCTGTTGGCCTGAATTTTTAACAATTAATTAGTCTCCTCATTTTTAATGCTGTCTTCCCCCCTCTTAATTGTTTTCACATTTATGTTTTACAGTGTGAAGAGTCTATGAGGGGAAATTGTACTACTCCTTTAAAGGACAGGTCTGGACATAATCAAGAAGGCCCTGGTCTGGTGCTGTGCCATATAAACAGGAACAGGAAGAGATTGGAACAAGGGAGAAAGAGCTCGACAGGGATAGGCTGCAATTGCTCTCTTAGGAACCTGGAGAATAGCCTAATGTGATTCAGAGACTTGGATGTGGACTACAAACGTGGGAGCCTTAAACTGGGATCCTGAAGAACTGTTTATTGTAACGATTCCTGTCCTGAAACCTTATTAAAAAGGGTCATGACACTTGGTTAATGTGTGTTGGCTTCAGTTTGCCCTGGGCTGTTAAACTGAATCTATTGCTGCTGCACTTGGGGAAATTAAGGTAGGCCACCAGGCTGCAAAAGGGTGTGCTGTGCCTATACGGTCCAACCACAAGTCACATAACCCCTTTTGATGAATAATATTTCATTAATGAGACTGAAGATACACGCTGCGTAATTTTTTCCATGTAACTAGCACTAAAATCAAGCTTAAGGAGAAGGTGGGAGAGTGATAGCACAGACTAGCAAAGTTCCATGTCTGGCTCAAGAAAATGAGGAAGTGTAATTTTACAGAGAAGTTTGAATACTCAGTTGTCCATATATTGGTAAAGTTCAAAACAGGTAGCTGTAACGTTCAACCCTAGACCTTATATTGTGCCCCAATGATGGAACTAACATATTACATTGTATACATGATAGCAGCAAATCCACAGCAAGCTATATATTATAATATCAAGGAGCTCATTGTACCACAGCAGGATGCAATTATTTTTGCAAAAGTTTGTTAGGCCCTAATTGTGGAATATTTGCTGACATCCGTGAGCACATACATAAGTAGTTTCATTAATTTCAATCACTTGATGATTACCTGTTCTGTTCATTCCCTCTGAAGCACCTGACATTGGCCACCATCGGAAGACAGGATACTGGGCTAGATGGACATTTGGTGTGACCCAGTATGGCTGTTCTTATATTCTTATGAGTTTGTAGATGTTCACTGACATGAGAATGGGTTGCACAACTGGACGATTAGTTTTTAATGCACAGAAATTTTTACAAGTGCTGTAGGTCGAGCTCAATAAATCACAGCAAGCCCAGACAAGATCATGAGTTTAATATAAAATGCAGAGACAGAGAGAGACAAGATTTCAGTCCCTACTGGATGTGAGCTCTTCATAACTCACTCAATCCACTCTGATCATTTAGATTCCTTTCCTCTTGATTTGCAGCTTATTTTTCATATTTTGCAGCTACCACTACTCCTAGGGCACTAGTAAAGATATGACTCTCACAGGAAATAGTGTGCTACATTTAAGCCACAACTCTGCTGAGCCATTGCAATACAAAATTTACAGCACATGTAGCTCCAAGTTCATAAGACTATAGGTGGAGACAATTGGAGAATGCCATTTATTTAAATCAGCCATACTTCTACACTTACATCTGCATGGTGTAGTCCTCCCCTCATATCCTGTTGTGGGAGTGGAATTGATTTACTCCAGATATCCAGGTCAACTGATGATATCTTTTTTGTCCTAGTCCTACCTTCTCTGTATAAATCATTGGCTGCATTTAATCCCATTTTGGATCTGAGCAGTCTGCTCCAGAATGCTGAATGAGAAAGTAAATTACAGACGTCACATTGGGCTGTCAAAAAGAAGAAGGTATTCTTGTAATAGTAACATGACTGACAGCTCAAGCACGGTTAGAGGTGCCGAATCATTTTCATATTTTGCATTCTCCTTTATATGAGGCTCATTTTTCATTACATATATCGTTTTCCACTGATTTAACTTGGATTATGGGTGTGTGTAAGTATTTGATAAACAGAAGGAACAACATTCCTACCATAAGCGCCGACTCCGTGGGTGCTCCGGGGCTGGAGCACCCTCGAAAAAAAAATAGTGGGCACTTAGCACCCACTGGACGATCAGCTGTTGGCAGCCAATCAGCTATTGCATGGGCAGCCCCCATCAGCGGTTGCAGCCAAGCAGCTCTCCCCATCTGGCCAATCAGGAGGCTTCATGCCGAAAAGCTATCTTCAGCTGTTTTGGCTGGAAGCCAGGTTCCAAGCGTGTGTGGTGGCTGCAGTTCCCAGCCCAGCTCTGACTGCAGGCAGGTGAGTCTTTTTCCAGGGCAGAGGAAGCCAGACTGGGGCAAGCAGGGACACAGGAAGTTTCTGGGCTGGCCTCAGCGGGCTGCGGGGAGACAGCCTGGGCAGGCTGGCAGCTTCTCAGCTGGCCACAGGGGGCTGGGACTGGGGGGAGACAGGCAGGCAGCTAAGCAGATGCAGTGTCTGGCACCCCTCTTTGGTATGAAGACCTCAAAATCCCAACTTCTCTCCACCCTGAGACCCATCCTGAACCTTCCAAGCCAACCCAGTAACTTATGCACTCTCCCACAGTCTACCCCCACAGTCACTCTGGATTATAGTTTAACTTTTGGGGACCACATGACATTAAAGCAAGGAACACACGTTCCTTTGCAAAGCCTGAAAACACACACACATGCACTTTACCCAAACAGCACAAGAGGTAGAGCTAGGTAAAACAAAGCTTCTGAAAATAGTCTCCCTTAGCCTCGTTTCACCTCTGTTGTGAGTCTCTGGGTTTGGTTCAAGTCCTTAAGGGAGGCCAGGTCCCTTCTGCCTACATTATTTCTGCTGAGGCTTCCCGCAGCTCCCATTGGCCGGGAATGGTGAACCGCGGCCACTGGGAGCTGCGGGGGGCTGTGCCTGCGGATGGTCAACATCAGCCAGCATCCAGCAATCAGATTACCCTGATGGGCCGCATGCAGCCTGCGGGCCGCAGGTTTCCCACCACTGCCTTAGAGGGAGGTTTGAGTCAAAGATGACACCCAAGCTTGAGTGACAGGCAGGGTGGTGTTGTTGTCTACAGGGATCAAGAAAGGAGCCATGGTGGTCCTGTCCCTTTGTGGACCTAAGTTTTTCTGAATACTACTGTATGTTTTTCTTTGCTGGATGCAAAAAGTCCAGCAATTGCATATCAATCTCTTTTCTCTTCTACTCTCGCGATTCTTTCAATATCTTCTCAGGAGATCTACAGAAAAATTCTATCAAGTCAACACAAAAATACTACTGAATAGATGAAAATACTGAATTCCTGCTGGATAAAGGCAGCGAATAAGATTAGTACAGTAACAGTCACATATGCATATAAATCACCATGAAAGCAATGTATTTTCCTATCAATCTTCTATAGCTCAGAAAAGGCAAAAGGGATTTTGCCCAAACTTTCCAAGAAACATTTAGCTTCAGCTTAACACTGAAAATTTAAGTCCCAAAAATTGAAAGTTCTAAGCATATGAATAAAGGTCATAATGGATTTTTTGCAACTTTGACTGATGCAGTGGCTACTGACATGAACTATAATATATATAAATAGAGAATAAACTTTCTCTACCACTTCCATATACATACTCTAGATGTCATTGTGCCATGCTATCCTCCTCATTATTAACTCCTTCATTTGACCCTCATGTTTTCTGTGCTACTTCTGGCTCAATGATATCCCCTTTGAGTAAAAGTTCTGATCTGCATTCTCATAAGCATTCTGAAAAGGCTACAAATCCAAGATTAATTTGAGATGCATGCCAATGTGTGAGGTATGGCAGTCATGAAAGAACTGCTACTTGGGGTATGTCTACACTACGAAATTAGGTCGATTTTATAGAAGTCGATTTTTTAGAAATCAATTTTATACAGTCGATTGTGTGTCTCCCCACTAAGTGCATTAAGTTGGCGGTGTGCGTCCACAGTACTGAGGCTAGCGTCGACTTTCGGAGTGTGGCACTGTGGGTAGCTATCCCACAGTTCCCGCAGTCTCCACCGCCCATTGGAATTCTGGGTTGAGCTCCCAATGCCTGATGGGGCAAAAACATTGTCGCAGGTGGTTCTGGGTACATGTTGTCAGGCCCCCCTCCCTCCCTCCCTCTGTGAAAGCAACGGCAAAAAATCATTTCTCGCCTTTTTTCCTGGGTTACCCGTGCAGACGACATACCACGGCAAGCATGGAGCCCACTCAGCTCACCGTCACCTGGGTGCTGCTGACAGATGCGGTACTGCATTGCTACACAGTAGCAGCAGCAGCTCCTTGCCTTTGCAAGTTAGCAAAGATGGTTAGCAATCGTACTGCACCGTCTGCTGCCTTCTCCTGGTTGCTCCTGGCTGATCTCGGTGATGTCGGTTGGGGGCGCCTGGGCAGACATGGGTGCTCCTGGCCAACCTCGGTGAGGTTGGTCGGGGGCGCCTAGACAAAAATGGGAATGACTCCAGGTCATTCTCTTCTTTAAGTTTCGTCTAATGGAGATTCAGTCCTGCCTGGAATATCATGTCAGCTGGAGGCTTCTGCCTCAGGCTGCTCTCCCAGCCGGCAGCACTGTGCGATCGCACCTACCCCAGCCTACCCCTGGCTCCCATGGCTCATGAAGCCTGGACAATAGTAAGGAGCAGTTCAACTATAGGCTGAACAAGTGCAGATTGGCAGTACAATGTACCTTTGGATGTTTAAAAGCTCGCTGGCGCTGTTTGCTGACTAGGCTATTTGCGATTAGATTAGAAGAGCACAGCAAGGCGTGCTGCACATCACAGAGGCTTTGAAAACCAGTTTCATGACTGGCCAGGTTTCTGTGTGAAAGTTGTGTGTGTTTCTCCTTGATGCAAACCCGCCCCTTTTGTTGATTTTAATTCCCTGTAAGCCAACCCTGTAAGCCATGTCGTCAGTCGCCCATCCCTCCGTGGGAGCAATGGCAGACAATTGTTTCGCACCTTTTTTCCACAGACGACATACCACGGCAAGCATGGAGCCCACTCAGATCACTGCGGCAGTTATGAGCACTTTAAACACTATGCACATTATCCTGCCGTATATGCAGCACCAGAAACTTCAAAAGCAGGCGAGGAGGCGACGGCAGCGCGGTGACGAGAGTGATGAGGACATGGACACAGACTTCTCTCAAAGCATGGTCCCTGGCAATTTGGACATCCTGGTGCTAATGGGGCAGGTTCATGCCGTGGAATGCCAATTCTGGGCCCGGGAAACAAGCACAGACTGGTGGGACGACATAGTGTTGCAGGTCTGGGATGATTCCCAGTGGCTGTGAAACTTTCGCATGCGTAAGGGCACTTTCATGGAACTTTGTGACTTGCTTTCCCCCACCCTGAAGCGCAAGAATACCAAGATGAGAGCAGCCCTCGCAGTTCACAAGCGAGTGGCAATAGCCCTCTGGAAGCTTGCAATGCCAGACAGTTACCGGTCAGTCGGGAATCAATTTGGAGTGGGCAAATCTACTGTGGGGGCTGCTGTGATCCAAGTAGCCAACACGATCACTGAGCTGCTGCTCTCAAGGGTAGTGACTCTGGGAAATGTGCAGGTCATAGTGGATGGCTTTGCTGCAATGGGATTCCCTAGCTGTGGTGGGGCGATAGACAGAACACATAGCCCTACATTGGGACCGGACCACCAAGGGGTACTGAAAGGGGTACTTTTCAATGGTGCTGCAAGCACTGGTGGATCACAAGGGACGTTTCACCAACATCAACGTGGGATGGCCAGGAAAGGTACATGACGCTCGCATCTTTAGGAACTCTGGTCTGTGTGAACTGCAGCAAGGGATTTACTTTCCAGACCAGAAAATAACCGTTGGGGATGTTGAAATGCCTATACTTATCCTTGGGGACTACCCCTTAATGCCATGGCTCATGAAGCCATACACAGGCACCCTGGACAGTAGTCAGGAGCTGTTCAACTATAGGTTGAGCAAGTGCAGAATCGTGGTAGAATGTGCATTTGGACGTTTAAACGTGCACTGGCGCAGTTTACTGACTCGGTTAAACCTCAGCAAAACCAATATTCCCATCGTTATTACTGCTTGCTGTAAGCTCCACAATATCTGTGAGAGTAAGAGGGAGACATTTATGGCGGGGTTGGAGGTCAAGGCAAATCGCTTGTCCACTGATTACATGCAGCCAGACACCAGTGTGGTTAGAAGAGCACAGCAGGGCGCGCTGCGCATCAGAGAAGCTTTGAAAACCAGTTTGATCACTGGCCAGGCTACGGTGTGAAAGTTCTGTTTGTTTCTCCTTGATGAAAACCTGCCCCCTTGGTTCATTCTACTTCCCTGTAAGCCAACCGCCCTCCCCTCCCCCCTTTGATCTCCGCTTGCAGAGGCAATAAAGTCAGTGTTGTTTCAAATTCATGGATTCGTCACACAAATGGGGGGATAACTGCCAAGGTAGCCCGGGAGGGGTGGGGGAGGGGGGAAGCACCGGCTGGGGTAACGAGGAGGGGAGGAGGGAAGGACAAGGCCACACGGCACTTCAAAACTTATTGAATGCCAGCTTTCTGTTGTTTGGACAGTCCTCTGGTGTGGAGTGGTTGGGTGGCCGGAGGCCCCCCCATCGCATTCTTGGGCATCTGAGTGAGGCGGCTATGGAACTTGGGGAGGAGGGCGGTTGGTTACACAGGGGCTGCAGTGGTGGTCTGTGCTCCTGCTGCCTTTCCTGCACCTCAACAATATGCCAGAGAATATCAGTTTGATCCTCCAGTAGCCTAAGCATTGCTTCCTGCCTCCTCTCATCACGGTGACGTCACCGATCATCTTGATCCCGCCATTTCTCCTCTTGCTCCTGCCACCTGTCCTCACGTTCATTTTGTGCTTTCCTGCACTCTGACAGTGTCTGCCTCCAGGCATTCTGCTGGGCTCTTAGTGTGGGAGGACTGCATGAGCTCAGAGAACATTTCATCGTGAGTGCATTTTTTTCGCCTTCTAATCTTCGCTAGCCTCTGGGATGGAGATGATATGGGGAGAGTTGAAACATTTGCAGCTGCGGGAGGAAAAAAAGGGAGAGTAGTATTTAAAAAGACATATTTTAGAGAGCAATGAGTAGACTCTTTCACGGTGAACCAAGCTGTTAACATTATATAGCACGTGTGCTTTCTTTACAAGGTCTCATTTTGCCTCTTATATTGAGAGCCTGCCGGTTTGGTGTGAGAGATCACACACACAGGGCCGGCGGGCAACAGAATTCGGCTTGCAGGCAGACATGGTAAGCCACAGTCTTTTGGCTTCTTTAACCTTCATAACATGTGGGGATGGTTTCAAACAGCAGCGCCCTAATTTCCCATACCAATCACCTGTTGGGTTGGCCATTTAAAAAGGAGGGGCTGCGGTTTTTGGGTTAACGTGCAGCACAAACCCAACGAACCCCCCCCTATTTCAACCAGGTGACCCTGGGAGTACATCCAGGAGAGCTTCACTGAGATGTCCCTGGAGGATTTCCGCTCCATCCCCATACACGTTAACAGACTTTTCCAGTAGCTGTACTGGCCGCCAATGCATCCCAAGTCTTCAGGGCAAATTAATCATTAAACACACTTGCTTTTAAACCATGTATTATATTTACAAAGGTACATTTACCAGAGGTCCCTTCTCTGCCTTCAAGGTCCGGGAGCCCACCTTGGGTGGGTTGGGAGGGTACTAGATCCAGGGTGCAAAACAGTTCCTGGCTGTCGGGGAAAACGGTTTCTCCGCTTGCTTGCTGTGCGCTATCTTCCTCGTCCCCAAAATCCGCATCCCTGTTGCATGAGAATCCATTGACGGAGTCCACACACAGGGGTGGGGTAGTTGTAGGGGCATCCCCTAGAATGGCATGCAGCTCATCTTAGAAGCAGCATGTCTGGGGCTCTGACCCGGAGCGGCCGTTTGCCTCTCTGGTTCTTTGGTAGGCTTCACGCGGCACTGCTGCGGGTCCCTGTTATAGCCTCTGTCCTTCATGCCCTTGGAGATTTTTTCAAATATTCCGGCATTTTGTCTTTTGGAACGGAGTTCTGATAGCACGGATTCATCTCCCCATACAGCGATCAGATCCAGTACCTCCCCTTCGGTCCATGCTGGAGCTCTTTGTGATTCTGGGACTCCATGGTCACCTGTGCTGATCAGCTTGCCACGCTGGCCAAACAGGAAATGAAATTCAAGAGTTCCCGGGGCTTTTCCTGTCTACCTGGCCAGTACATCTGAGTTGAGAATGCTGTCCAGAGCGGTCACAATGGAGCACTCTGGGATAGCTCCTGGAGGCCAATACCATCGAATTGCATCCACACTACCCCAAATTCGACCCAGCAGGATCGATTTCAGCGCTAATCCCCTCGTCGGGGAGGAGTATAGAAATCGATTTTAAGAGCCCTGTAAGTCGACAAAAATGGCTTCGTCGTGTGGACGGGTGCAGGGTTAAATCGATCTAACGCTGCTAAATTCGACCTAAACTCGTAGTGTAGACCAGGGCTTGGACTCATAAAATTAAAGGAAAATACCAGGACACTGAGGAAAAAGTGGAGTCCTCAATCGATAATGAATAACAAAAGAAAAAGATACATTCAGAATAAAGGCTGAGGAATCAGATATGTACAAATAATTCATCTATAGGAATTTATATAGTGTTTATCACCACAGTATCATAAAAGATAAGTGAATGTATTTAATTACATATGACATAATGGAAAAATTGATCCTTTTTATCCAAGATGCACAGCTTGTTGATGCAGACAAGACAAGAGAACTAAAACCAAACTGAAATTTTTTGAAGTTTGCAAGTTTGGATTAATACTTGATACAATTAATATGGTTTTTAAATTCCATAATGTGATTGAAATGACCAGAAAGAACAATTAGAAGCGAGCTCATTAGAAAGTCCATGTCCATTAAAACCCCAACCCAATGCTACAGCTATAAGAGGTTAGGCTATTTTAAGATTTGGCTAAACTCCCACATTTTGAGGTTATATTCTGAATGAAATCAAATCTTTAGTAGCTAAATCATCAGTAGTTTGTAGTTTATATCAATGTAAACAAAACAGAATGTGTTAGTGTTTTCCTTATCTTAAAAAGAATCCCAAATATTTTGGATATATTGAGTTTCTATCAGATTTCAGTAGTATTGTTTAAACTGGAAGATTAAAACAAACATCTGAGTATAGCACTAGATGAGAGAGGAATAGTAAATCATAAGTAAGTCTGTAACCAGATGCAGAGAGACTTAGAATCAAGGCAGCAAAAATAATTTTGCTCAGTTCCCAGGTCAGAGATATGTGTGAAGGGTCATTTACAGCAGAGTTATCTCCTGATACTTGGCTATAATTGAGCTGAAGATTTAGGCCCTGATCTTCAAAGGTATTCATGCACCTAACTCCCACTGAAATTACTGACAGTTAGGTGCCTAAATACCTTTAAGGATCTGTACCGTAGCCATGGCTAGACTGTGTACATTGATTTAATTTCCTCTCTGTTCACTAGAGAAAACCTGAAAGATAGCTATTAAAGAAAAACAAGAATTTTCACAACTATGCTGCCATCCCTATATGCTCAGGATGAAGGGAGAGAGGTTAATTATTATTAAAAAAGAAGTTTCCGCAAAACTTTGTGCGTGACCCAAGTCCCCCTGAAATACATGGACACCCTGTTAGAATCAGCTTGGAGAAGCCATGATTGTTTATCCACCATACTGGATAGGCAATCATATCTATCCAGAATGAATGTGCTTGAACTAATGTGACAGCACAATGCTCTGAGTCTTTATTTCCATGTTCAGGCAGAAATGCATAAGGAGTGCAAGGATTCAATTGTGCATCCATTTTTGCTGACAAGATGATGAATTTATTTTTCTGGGGGAGGAAGAATGATTGACTCTGCTGGGAGATGAAGGTAGAAAATGAGGTAAAATGTGCTCTGACTTACAGTAGATGTAGTCATGTTGGGATCAATAGGATATCGCAAGGTGTATATTAATACACAATTTGGCTCTCTGTCTATTTTGTCCCCCATCAGCAACAAGTTAATCTGGGAAAGGATTTTTTTTATATTTGCATAGGGTAATTGCAAATAGCCATTTTGGGATGTTCAATATTAGAGCTGGTCGGAATTTTTTCCTTTCTCCCTCTGTGGAAAATTTTGACTTTTTGTCAAAACAAAACAAACAAACAAAAACAAGACATTTTCAGTTTTTGGGTTTTTAGTATTATGACAGAAAAAATCCCCAAAAATGTTAAAGCAAAGCAGACACCACACAATTCTCCTTTTAGTAGTAGCAGTTTTAGTAGAAAACCTAATTTCCCTCTAAAAAATATTTTCTATACAAATTTTTTAGCCAGCTCTATTCAGTATGTACGTACGACTTCACAATCCTCTGTACATCAATTCTACTTCCATTATTTTACCCAACTCTGCAGGCTTATTACTAGATTTGTGAACCTTCTGGATGAGGTGGATACAGCTTGTGACCCGGTGTGCCTAGGGTAGCTCTCACTGAAAATGCCACGGTCAGGGCAGGCTGCAAAAAGGAGAGCAGATTCTCCCAAAACTGGCTTCTCCCAAAACTGGTTAACACTGAAGTTAGACTCACCAACCAGTCACAAACTGTGCTCCTGATCTCCCACACTGGTTATCAAGAAGCTTAAAAACAAATCACAGCGCCCCCTTTATTGCATTCCAGTTCTCTGGCTTCCAATCAGCACATAGGTACAGCACAGTGAGTTCTTTAAAAACTCTGCTCACTATGCAAAATGTTCTTCTGACCCCAAAGGGCCAGCCATATCACTAGGTCAATATTAGTTTGGATCTTACCCAAAATACCATGCTGCCAGCCAATCCTTTAGTATCTAAAACTAAAGATTTATTATAAAAGAAAGAAAGAACAAAAAGTAATCAGATACATACATAAGACTACAAAGTCCATATATCAGGTTCTTACAGTGTTGGTGTATTTGCTGGCTTGAAAGTCCCTCTGGAAAACATCCACAGCTTGGATGGGTCATTCAGTCCTTTGTTCAGAGCTTCAGTTTGTAGAAAAGTTACTCCAGAGGTAAGAAGCAGGAATGAAGACAAAATGGAGAAGATGCAGCTGCCTTTTATATTCTTTTGCCACGTGGCTGGTACCTCCTGCATCCCAAACACAAGCTTCACAGTACGTGGCATGGAAAAGCCTTAGACTTCTGTCCCCAGACATACCCCTATATGTCTTGCTGACTCATAAGGTGTAGCCCCTGCTTTCTCTCAATAGGTCCATTGTACAGCTGATGTCCCTTGATGGGCCATCAAGCAGGCTTAGTGCTGATGCCATTCTGTCTTGGGGTGTCACCCAGAGACACAGCACACGTTTTGAAATACAGATCTATCATACATATCTATAACTCACAATACAAGGGTGATATAAACATAGAAGCAAAATCATAACATTTTCACAGATAGTTTACATGGCATATCTGGTCAGATTCCTTGCAATTTTATAATATTGGTATCAATCATATCATACAGTGTCTCCCATATTCCATACAGCATCACACAGCTGTCCCAGAGATATTTTTACCTAGGAGGGAGAAATATTGCAGGTGGAGCTCTACAAGCCTTTCTTAATGAAGCCTGAAACCAAGCCAACGTGAAGGTTTGCAGAGGTCCAAACAGCATTTGAGTGAGTTTCAGGCCATTTTAAGCCAGGCCCCAAGCCATGCTCCTGTTGCCTGGCTTCGGGTTTTGTTCAGCCCTAGCCAGGCCCCAGCTCCACTCTCACTGAGATCTTCTCTGAAACTGAAGACTCCAAGGGGAACTGTAGGAGTGTAAAGTGAACTCCTTTAACCAAACCTGGACAAAAACATGTTGACAAAGGCTGGTTGAAAATTTTCCATCAAAACTCTTTTCAAGTGGAATATTGGTTTTTTGACTAAACTTACATTGTCACAGGAAGTGTCTGCTTTCCTCCACAATTTGATTATTCAAGCATAAACAAAAAGAAATCTTTTGTTTTTGTCAGTTCTTGGCTCCAAATTTTATGGGTTTTTTTCAATGAAGAGTAAAAAATTTCCTCTGAATGTTTTGATGAAAATTAACTTTTTGTTGTTGTCATTGAAATTTGCCAGAGAAACCCCCAAGTGTTCTGATCCACTCTATTGTTGACTGTGCAACCTGGAACTCCTGTATTTCAACCCACTCTAGTTCCCAGCTCAAATTTCAGAAAGAGAAGGACTCTGGGGTTATGATGCTGTAATGAAAATGCACAGACAAATGGGCAAACACTCGAGTAATGACAGTATTGAATTATGAAGTTAAGCGTGGCAGACAGCAGTTAGGAAGAGTGTGCATGAATTTCAAAAGAGCCTGCACACATGTGCACCTTATTAAAGCCCTTGCTAGAATATGCTGACAGATGACAAAGGTGATTCAGCTCAGAGAAATATAGGATATCTTTACCGAGGGAAAGAAACAACAATCCTGTTTGGATAATATGAGGAATAAAAATAGGAAGAGTCAAAGGACACATCTATGAATGATGAGAAGCAGAAAGGTGAATCTCAATCCATTAAAGTAATGATTGACTGAGTTGTTATCATAAAAGTCTTGGTGCCTCATAACAATTACAGAATAAAAAAAATGTATTGAAAACATGAGACAACTGCAGGGCATAAAATATAAAGAATTAGTGGCAACTAGTTTTGTCAGATTGAAAAAGAAATTGAAGAAAACTCAATATCTTCTATTGTAACATTCAAGATATATTGATTTAGGCAAATAAAATAATATGAATCTAGTTAATTCAATTAAAAACAACAGAGACTAGTGCTGAAACACAAACAAATCTACTGATTGAGAGATTTCTGCTGAGATCACTGCATTAATCAGTGCTAGATCCAAGGAAGGACTCTGCTGAAAGGAGATAAGCTAGATAAGCCAACTCATTGACCCAATTGCAGGACTGCATATTGGCTATTAATTCTTTGCAGTTCCAGTAAAATCTTTTCACAGTGATTTGCATTCACATATTGACAAGGCTAGTGTAATGGCTTGGTTTTGCTTCTTTGCTGCTCACTCCTAGGATAGGTGGTCAGAAAACTGGTCTCTCTCTCTACGGAAAATTTAAATTTTTTGGTGAAAGATTAAAAACCAAGAATTTTCATCCGAAAGCCAAACACTGAAAACTTTTAACTGACAACTGAATATTTCAGTTCAGAAATGCCACAGTGCCTCATGGGAATTGTAATTCAAGTGCCTGGTGCCCCTGCTTTCTTCTATGGGCTGGGTTCCCTGGCAGGACTACATCTCCCACAATCAGAGGTGAAAGTAAGCCAGTACGCTCCGGTATGGCATACTGGCAAGAGCCAGTGCGCCGTACCGGGGCGGCCCAGCTTCCCCAGGTGGCAATTTAAAGGGCCTGGGGCTCCCAGCAGCGGGAGGGGCTCTGGGGGCTATTTAAAGGGCCGGGGGCTATTTAAAGGGCCGGGGCTCCTGCTGCCTCTACTGCTCTGGGCCCTTTAAATAGCCGCTGGAACCCCGCCGCCGCTCCGCCAGGCTCCAGCGGCTATTTAAAGGGCACGGGGCGGTAGAGGCAGGGAAGCCCCGGGCCCTTTAAATAGCCCCCGGAGCCCTGCTGCCGGAGCCCTGGGGTAGCAGTGACAGCCGGGGGCTCCGGCAGCAGTTTAAAGGGCCCGGGGCGGTAGCGGTGGCTGAGCCCTGGGCCCTTTAAACTGCTGCCGGAGCCCCCGGCTGCCGCTGCTACCCCGGCGGGGGAGGGGGAGGGCACTTACCGGTACAGGGTGGGCCGGGGCTGGCTCTGACCCCCCCATCCCCGCCCCTTCCACCCAAGGCCCCGCCCCTTCCAGTGGCCAGAGCCAGCGCCAACCCAGCCCCGTACCGGTAAGTCCCTATTTCTACTTTCACCCCTGCCCACAATGGACCACCATCTCCTCTCTTGCTGAGATGCTGCAGTGTATCATGGGTGCCACATGACCACTGCATCAAAGGAGATAAAGTATGATTGGGTAGTACATCTAATACATGAGAAAGAGCACATGGTACCACTCTGGCACTTCTATAATGTTGTTTGTTTGCTTGTTTGTTTTAGAAAAGTCAAAATTCTGTGTGGAAGGTAGACAACTTTTCTGGAAAATGTAATTTTGTTGAATATCCTATTTTCTGTCAAAAACAGTTTAGACTGAAAATTTTAAACAAGCCCTAACTCCAAGTAAAATTTGGGAAATGGGAAATATATTGTCATCATCATCTATAAATGCTAAAAAGCATTAACAGTAGCACATCATTTTGAAAAATCCTGTGGTAAATGTGTGCCACCAAACAAAGTACTCACCTGCCTCCTACCTCAGCTAAATAGACACTTTCATTATGTGAGGGAGTTAGATGCATAATAGCAGCTGCTGGTTTCCTCTTTTCCAATTCATTTTGTTCACCGTGGTTCCTACCAAGAACCAGTTTTAACCAGAGGAAGAGATAAAACAACTAGGAAGGATGTAACTCTCAAGTGAGGTATCATCAGTGCCACAAGATGGTGCCTTTGATTGTTCTCCATCAGAAAGCAGAAGAGAATCCATCTTCCTGTTTGGATGGAGAAGTTATTATGTTAAATCTCTTTGCCAGACGTTCGATGGAGGGCGAGAGGTGGGCTATTTTGGAGGAGAAGGGCTATTTTACTATGGGCATTATTGGAAGGAACACACCATTAAAGAGGTGAACTAGCTACTCAGGGTGCAAAGCTGAGATGAGGTGTTTCCCAGTCTCTACATAGCTTCGTAGGCTGCCTGATTATAAAAAAAACATGGTTCACATCCTGTTACAGGATTCCCCATACCATACTAGTGCCAAATATTACAATCTGATTCGTCCAAAGGTTTCCAAGTTCTAAGGATTCCAGTGCAATGTTTTTTCTTTGAGGCCTGGTGTAACTCACTGCTGCAGAAGCGACACTGTCTCAGAAAGCTTTACCTAACATTTAATTGGAATGTGAGGTCTCGGCTTGGATTGGCTTATCTCCATGGATTTCATGAAGGTATTAAAGTAGTTACACAGACAAGGAATCTGGTCATATATCTACTTAATTCAATGAGTGTTTTGCCATTGCCTTCAGGTGAAGCAGCTGTCTAGTCAGTTAGACCTCTGGGTGTGAGCATTATTTCTGTTCATGTAATTTCTTTTCATAACTCAGGTTAACCATTTGCAACTTCTTCTAGCTCAAATAAGGTGCCATCTAGTGGGACCTTCCACTAGTTCATTTGGTTATTATTGTTTCTATTAGTCTAGTGCTTAGGAGTCCTAGTCATGGACTAGGACCTCATTGTGCTCGGTACTGTATAGTCACAGAACAAAAAGATGACTCTGGCCCAAGAAGCTTACAATCTAAGTATAAGATGATAGATGGAGATAGACAATGAGACAATATTGGTCAGCATGATGGGCAATGGTCTCTTCACACTAGCAGCCTAACTGTTGTCACAATTTTTTGTAGGTGTCACAGCAAAGGAAAGTTTTAAGTTATGTGTTTTTGTGCTTCTTTCTGCAAAATGCGGTGTCGCTGTAATCTGATAAGTGCTTAGTCTCCTCACTCCAGTGTCACCTTCATTGAAAGGGCAGTCTTGTCTAAAGATATAAAGGTACCAGGAGGACAGCAGTCTTCTATATAAATAAATTTGGGCTCCAACTATTTGCATCAGCCATTCATCTCCCTGGGAGAGAAGGTGCAGAAGTGAAAACACAATTAGGATTTCTCCAATTCAAAAAGTGACCAGACTGCACGTTGCATCCTCTTCTGCCCAAATTTGTCAGTTTTAACTGGGAAGGGGTTAACTTTTGGAGGCATTATTAGTAGTCAGTTTTGATTTGTTTCAACAGGTCATAGATTCATAGATTCATAGATTCTAGGACTGGAAGGGACCTCGAGAGGTCATCGAGTCCAGTCCCCTGCCCGCATGGCAGGACCAAATACTGTCTAGACCATCCCTGATAGACATTTATCTAACCTACTCTTAAATATCTCCAGAGATGGAGATTCCACAACCTCCCTAGGCAATTTATTCCAGTGTTTAACCACCCTGACAGTTAGGAACTTTTTCCTAATGTCCAACCTAGACCTCCCTTGCTGCACTTTAAACCCTTCTTGTTCTATCCTTAGAGGCTAAGGTGAACAAGTTTTCTCCCTCCTCCTTATGACACCCTTTTAAATACCTGAAAACTGCTATCATGTCCCCTCTCAGTCTTCTCTTTTCCATGAATGTAAACGTTTTGCCTGGCTGGTGTACCAAGAAGGCAGTTCCCCCTTACAAAGCTTTCCTTCTGTTAGCAATCTGCTATGGAACAAATGAGGGGGAAAAATCTAAAACCAATAATGTAACTGAAATAGATACTGGAGAAGGGAACACACAGAAAATACCAAAAGCCACTGCTGATGTAATGGTTAGTTTGATTTATAACTTAAAACCAATGTAAGACACTCATTTTGTCACTAAAGAAAGCCTCAAATGCCTTACTGTCACATCTCAGAAGTTTCCAGCATTTCTATAGAAATAAACAGAAGTCATGATCCTCTGTTCTGAGACTCAGAGCTTGCCTACACTACACGTTAGGTCAGCGTAACTTACGTCGCATAGGGGTGTGAATAAGCTACCCCACTGAGTGACATAAGTTACACTGATCCAAGTGCCGGTGTGGACAGCACTATGCTCGTGGGACAGCTCCTCCTGCCGACATAGCTACCGCCTCTCTCAGAGGTGGTTTTATTATGCTGATGAGAGAACTCTCTCCCATCGACATAAAGCGTCTTCACCAGATGTGCTACAGCAGTGCACTTCTAATGTAGTGCTTCTAATGTAGACTAGCTCCCAGTCTTCCCACAGAATTAATTGACAAAAATCTCATTGACTTTAGCTGGAGCATGATCATGCCCCTAGTCATGGTCTATTATGGCAACCAGTACAGAGGAATCATCATGGTAACCACCGGCAGTTAGTTATTAGTATTACAATATTGTCTAAAGGCCCCCAACCAAGATCAGGGCTCATTGCGAAAGGTATTAGTGAAACACAAAAGTCAGTCCCCTCCCCAAAGATCTTACAAGCTAAATAAACAAGCTAATAAAGGATGAGAGAAAGTTAATAGTGTTTGCTCAGTATTGTCATGTTCAAATTCAATGACATAAATGAGGATGACACCAACCCAAGCCTAAATGCATATGTAACCTACCGGTGAATGTATGTAACCGGTCCCCTCTATGCTAATCCACAGAGAATATGAGCTGGTACAGCCCCCAGTGCAGAACCTTGGCTCTTTAACTCAAGCTATAGCAGTTTATGCTTTTAGCTCTGGAGGTCTCTGAATCAAATCCCGTTGTGTTGACCAAGAGGGCAGGCATCACACACTCGAAGTAGTACTGTATACATGTGGTCCAAACAAAGCCTGTGTTAAGGTTATAGTTCAAACCCACAAAGGTAATGAAATTAATTGATGAAAGTACCTCACTGTCTAGTTTCCATCTTTGTATAATTCACTGTTGCCTATAACCTCCCACAACAAGCACTGTTGGGCAGATGTTTATATAATGATTTAACCAGGATTTTGGTAACAATATGTTACCTATGCTAGCTGTGGTAATTAGCAGATCAGACATGTAAATTGACAAAGAAGGTCCCCTCTCAGGAAGTCCCAGGAAAGTAGATTAGAGCATCATAGGATATGTCTACATAGCAACTAGACACCCGTGGCTGGCCCGTGCCAGCCAATTTGGGCTCGCAGGCTCAGGCTCTGGGGCTGTTTCAAGGCTGTGTAGACATGTGGGCTTGAGTTGGAGCCTGGGCTCTCGGACTCTGCAAGATGGGAGGGTCCCAGAGCTCAGGCTCCAGCCCGAGCCCGGAAGTCGACAAAAGCAGTAGAACAGCCTCACAGCCCAAGCCTTGCAAGCCCAAGTCAGATGGCATGGACCAGCCACAGGTTTTTCTTTGCTGTCTAGACATACTGATAGAGAAGTGAAAAAGAGGGGGACAGAGAGGCTGACCAAGAGAAAAGAGGAACAGGCAATGCTGGGATAGGATGCAGGCAGACAGGGAGTGGGGCAGAGAGTGATTTGTCCCTACTGCCTCTCTGAGTTTCCTGCCTTGTGCTAATTGAAGGGTAAGGGTTGTATATAAAGCAGCAAAACATTCGGAATTGCATTTTCTTTGGATTTTTAAGAGAGAGAAAAAGGAGAGGTGAGCAGACTATTCCTTTCTCTGTTTTCCAAAATATATGTATTTAAGATGGATTCAAGCCAAAAAACAAAACAGACCTGGTCCAAGATTTCAACCTTCCCAGGATTTTCAAATCTAGGATCATAAAGTTAGGCTCCTAAATCCATATTCAAACTCCTAAATGAATGACCTGATTTTCCAAAGCACTTCCATCCAGCAGCTCCCATAGATATCTACAAGAACTTGAATTCAGTCTTTGACTTCTGCTGGGTGCTCCGTGCTTTTGAAAATCAGGTCATATAGTTGGGGGTCTAAATATGGATTTAGGAGCCTAACCACAGCCTTTACTTTTGGAAATCCTAGCCTGAATGTTTGGGGAAGGGTGTTGAATCCAGCGTTTTGCTTCAGTCCATTATAAATATAAAGGCTATTTGCAAAATTCAGATCAGGATCTAAGTTTGGATTCCAAATACACCCAAAGTTCAGGGTTTTGCAGAACAAGGGGTTTGGACCTATAGTAGTAGTATCTATTTTACCATCTACAGAGCTCACAGCTTTTTGGTCATTATGGCTACTGTTTATGACCCTTGTGGAAGAACATCAACCCTTCCTCAACTGCTCAGCTTTTCACCTTTGCACATGTAATATTGGTGAAAAGCAAAACCAAATCAAACAAATTGCAGATGTGTGATTGGATCCAAGAAACTGAAGCAAGGAGAGGGGAGCTGCAGTTCAGTATTTAGAAAGGTAAACAAGAGACTAAATATCATATGATAGATTATCCTTTTTTGGTATGTTATAATATGATGTACATACCTATAAAATATCAGATGAAGGATTTTCTCAGTTCATATTTTTTCAGAGCTCTCCTAAAAAACATTAAACAAAACAAAAAAAATCAAGATCAGTACAATGAGGTGGAGAGATGAAAAAACAAACACCTTTTGGTTTGCAAAGGAGAGCACTGGCTTATCAAATAAAACCTAGCAGGTCGGAAGATCATATATGGATTTCAAAAGATTTCATACTATGTCCATGCATTGGATAACCTTTGTTTATTTCCGGTGTCTTAATTACCTGCTTGTTTTTCTGACTGTAAAACTAATATTAGCTACTAAGGAATGACATTTTGTACAGTGTTTATTACCTATACATAGAAATGGATAATTTTCTCATTGGCAACAAAGCCAGAGAAGGCCACTTCAGCTGACAATGTGCAGGATCATTATATAGTTCCCATTGTCATTGTTTTTGTAATAATGGCTCATCAGTGCAAAAGTCTACGTCAGGGGTCGGCAAGTGGTGTGCCAAGTCTTCATTTATTCACTCTAATTTAAGGTTTCGCGTGCCAGTAATACATTTTAATGTTTTTAGAAGGTCTCTTTCTATAGGTCTATAATATATAACTAAATTATTGTTGTATGTAAAGTAAATAAGGTTTTTAAAATGTTTAAGAAGCTTCATTTAAAATTACATTAACATGCAGAGCCCCCCGGACCGGTGGCCAGGACCTGGGCAGTGTGAGTGCCACTGACAATCAGCTCGTGTGCCACCTTCGGCATGTGTGCCATAGGTTGCCTACCCGTGGTCTACATCCTGCACCACCCCATGCTTATCTATCGGGTATTGCAAGCCATGTGGAGCTGTGCAGTGTAGGGTGTGTCCAGGAATTATGTAGAAACCACAGGACAGATTTTTTAAGGATGCACCTAAAGATGCAGATTGTTTTTAATCCCACTAGGCATTTGGGTGCTTAATTCCCCTGGATTCCAATGAAAGTTAGGTGCCTATCTGCATCTTTAGGCACCTAAATCCTTTAGAAATCTACTCCCACATTCTAGACTTGCTGTATGTGTGGAACTCCCATTGCTAATAGGTCATTCCTATCTCTGTAGGGCTGTTCCAGCCACAGAATTGGGCTCAAGGCTTCCACCTCTAACTAGTTCTTAGGGCTCAAGGTGTAACCCTCTTAATTTAGGCACCCACCCTTACCCCATTCCTAGAGCTCAGGTGTAACTCTTTTAATTTAGGCACTCTAACTTCACCCCTCCGTGGGCTCCAGGCTCTACTCCTCCGGGCTCTACTCCTGCAGGCTCTGGGTAAACACTCTTTCCCTCTGGACTCAAGGCTCAGTCTTTTGCGGGGTCTATTACCACTGAAAGAGCCTTACACAGGCTCTTACAGGGTCTATTACCACTGAAAGAGCCTTACACAGTATGTATTAACAATCACCAAAACAGAATGCATAAGCTACATATACAATGCTGACTACTCCCAATAAGTACAGATGAACTTTTCTTGATGGCCAGTCAGGATCAGGTCATCTGGGGGGACTCCAGTTTCTGCATGGTGTCACTGGCAGAGTGAGGTCTGGCAGCTCTGTTCTTGGGGCTATGTCCTGGAGTTGGTTCCCAAAGAACTTCCTTTTGGACCCCAGTTTATATAGTGAAACTAGAGTCCTGCTTAGCTACACCTTAACCAGTCATTTTATTAAAATTTTACTAACCAATCCTAACATATTGTAACAAAATTCTCTAACCAGTCATACCCCACCCCCTTAATTGATTTACACCTAGCAAAATTAATTATGTAACAGACAGAAACAATCAAAGAACCAGACAGAGACCATACAGACAAACAATAGGGACATGGAGACCATAAAGATAAAACAATAAAGAAATGAGGATTTCACAACCACAACTATCGATAAGTGATTTCTTGACAGACGGGGGGGATGCTATCGAACTAAGTTTTCTTTAACCATCTTAAGATTTGTTTCTTTATCTGATGATGGTGGGTGCTATTAGGACAGGATCTCCTTCTTAACAGCCCAATATTACATTGTTTTAATGTAATTTAGATGGAACGTGAGGATGTGACTTCCTGCTTCTTAGCTAATGGCTGCTGCTCGCCTAATATAGCTGCAGACAAAGGCCTTAGGCCTTACCATATGGCTACAAGAAAAGGCCTTATCCTTACAGCACAAAAGGCAGTGTGCAAAGTTTCATTCCATGCTGTTTACATCAGGCTTGCAAAGGTTTACTTGCCCAGGATGAGTAATTGTTTGACAAGCAAGTAAAATATCAGATTCTGCCCCCACCACTCTTGTGCTCATAGTAGAGGTGGGAGAGTATATTTTGTACTTTGGTTGGTAAATATCCATAGCTCAGTGGTTTGAGCATTGGCTTGCTAAACCCAAGATTGTGAGTTCAATCTTTGAGGGGACCATTTGGGGATTGGTCCTGCTTTAAGCAGGGGGTTGAACTAGATGACCTCCTGAGGTCCCTTCCAACCCTGATATTATATCTTTCTATACTAGATTGAAAAGTCCATTATTATTTTTTGTGTGTAGATACTTATAGACTGTAACCAAGTCACCCTTTAGCATTCTCTTTGTTAAGTTAAAAAGATAGACTCAAAGAGCTCTATCACTATATGGCATGTTTTCTAATCCTTCAGTCATTCTCCTGGTTCTTCTCTGAACCCTCTCCAATTTACCAACCTCCTTCTTGAATTGTGTGCACCAGAACTGGACACAGTATTCTAGCAGCAGTTGCACCATTGCCAAATACAGAGGTAAAATAACTTCTCCAACTCTACTTCAGGTTCTCCTGTTTATGTATTCAAGGATTTCATTAGCTCATTGTTGGTGCTCTTCTCGGAACCCCCTGTAGTTCTGCACGAGCCATTTTGAGATGGGATAACCAGTAATGCACAAGGTATTCTGAGTGAGGCCACACCACTGATTTTATATATATAATGTTTCAGTACTAATCTCTATCCCCTTCTTTATGCATCTTACCATCTTGTTAGCTTTTTTGATCACCGCTGTACATTGAGCAGAGGTTTTCACTGAGCTGTTTCACAGTAAATCCTAGGTCCTTTTTTTGGATTGATACAGTTAATTTAGAGCCCTGTAAGGTGTAAGAGTAGTTTATTTTTTCGCTCCAATCTGCATTACTTTGCATTTGTTGGCATTACATTTCATTTGCCATTGTGTTGTCTACTGCCCACTGCCACCAACCCACACTCACCCATGCTTGTTTACTTGTAGGATTAGGGCCTTTTTGACTAAGTTTCTCATTTTATTGGATCTCCCTTTCTGATATCCTACCTGTCCTTTTGGATGTTGAACCTAATTTTATTGTGGTCACTATTACTTAATGGCTCATTTATGGTCACTTCTTGAATTAGGTCCTGTGCATTACTTAAGACTAAGTCAAGAATAGCCTCTCATCTTGCAAACTGTTGAACTAGATGTTCCAAGAAGCAACAAGAGTTTCTCTAAACTTTGTCCCATTGCATTGTATGACCAGTTTATAGGTAGATAATTAAAGTTTATTTATTATTAATAAACATTATTATTGTTTTGTTAGATTTTGCTGTGTTGGTGCTCTCTCTACACTGTGCATGCCATTTCCTTTTCTTGGTTCAGAGGCCAGTAGTATAGTCATACTAACATATTTATTATTTTAAAGCATAGAATTTCTATCCACAGATTCAAACAGGTGCTCTTCTCCATTCAGAATTTTTCTCTCTAGCGTCTGCGGAATCCCTAATATATAGTGTTATTCCCTCACCTCTTTGGCCTGTCTTTCCTGTACAGTTTGGAACCAAGTATTACCATATCCCATGGGTTTTCATCATTCCACCATATTTCATAATGTCTATTATATGAAGGTCCTTGTCCACTGAAGGCATTCTAGTTAACTTAGTTTTGGTTTTAAGCTTCTTGCATTTGTATATCTTGACTAGGTGGTTGTTTTATTTAATTTCTTGATCTGACACCCGACTGATTTTGCAGAATGTACTTCTATGTTCACATCCTGTCCCTGCTCTAGTTCAGTTGTAATTTACACCCTACCTTTACTGGATAAACAGATATTGTATTACCAATGTCTTTAACAGATGTCTCTGTTCTACTTGTGTCCCTCAGCTCCTGCCATTTTCCCCTAGCTTTAACTTCAAACATTCCCCTGATACTTTATTTTATATGCCAGCAATCTGTTTCCATTTTGATTAAGGTGAAGCCCATCCCTGCTCTATAGGTTCCTTTCCCCCACAAAACATACCCAGTGCCTAATAAAATCAGATACTTTTGAAAAAATATATATTTTTGTCAAATTCTTCCATATGTTCAATGACACTGAAAAATGTAATTCTTTTTTAATTTTTTTCAATTCCCCTTTTGGTTCATCTTTTTTCCTCCCTCCCTTACTCCTCCTCTCCCTCTCCCCCCCCCCCCCCCCCCTTAACTGGCAAAATGGAAAAGAGGGAAAAAAGAGGGAATGGGGCAGAGGGAGAAAGAAAATGTCAAAAACAGCTATTTTTGAAAAAAATGAAGTGAAAAATTATTTATTTTCAATGAAATGAAAATGGCTTTGAAATTTCTAATGGAAAAGTTTCTTCTTTTTTTCTCAATTAGCTATCCTCAAAATAGTCAAGGGACAATCCAACTCCCCTAGAAGAGAATGGAAGACTTTCTATTGACTTCCAGGAGAGCTGGGTCAGCACTCTTGGCTTCAGTGAGGGTTCAGTTCTCAAGTGTTAGTAAACTGGTTCTTGGAATTCCTGAAGGCAGGGAAGTTTAGTGCTCACAACAGCATTGCCAGGCAGACCAGCTGTCAATCTAGATCTAGAAGAACCTTGATGAAGTCAATCAGAGCAGGAACAGGAGATTGTGACAGACCCTGAATGTCTCCTTCCTGATCCTTATACAATCAAGGGATCCATCACGTGTGGTCCCATTCCACTTGCTATCGAGCAGCATTTCTGTATTTCTAAAATGGGGACAGATATTAGAATTAGCACTACAGGGTAGCAATAGAGTCCAAATCGCTGTGAGGTAGGTCTCAGCTGGCAGCAGTTAGACAAATGCACTTAACTGGCCTGCTGTTTATTTTCCCCCAATTTTGTTTTGCAGTGTGACATTTCACTCGGAGTCTGACAGATTTAACAAGTCATGTAGAGCTGAAGGTTTTATCATTCAGAAAGACAGCCAAGATAACCATTAATATTTTCACACATCAAAAAAAATCTTCATTTACATTCAAAGCTTCCCAACTGTCAGCTCAGTTCTCAATGGGGATTTGAAGGCCTTGAGGCAGCAGACTGCTGTCTACTGGCAGTGAGGGGAAAAAAATGAACTTCCTCTTGTATTTGATTTTTTTTATTTTCATATTGTTTTAGCCACATGTATGGTTTCCAAGTGACCTGAATGTAGACAGAAACATACAGTATACTGACAGCAAAAATGTTGTCATGGTAACACAGAACAGAGACCTGGCATTTAGAGACTTGCAGGCAGGTAATTAAAGATATCCTGGAGCAAGAAACAAGTGCTTGATACTGTCCTCATTGCCCCAGGGCAAATCGCAAATGAAGATATTTTTTCTAAACCTTTGATCCTGTGTTTATAATTGGTGGACCCACTTTTGCACATAGTTACATGAATTCAGCTCTCATTGGCTTTAACTAAGGGCAAATAATATACTTAGAAAGCATGATTAATCATTATCTGTACATTTTGCTGCCCGTGTGACATTCATTTATGGTTCAAACTATTAACTTGTGTTTTTTAAAGGTGTTTTGCATTAATGAAGCTGTAGAACTCAGTGGGTTTTATTTTTATTTTTTTTGGTATTGGGTTTTTTTGTGGCAAATAATAAATTCACTGACAAATGCATTTTTTGGAGCGCTGAAATGATTTGAAAAGTCAGGTTAAATTGAGCAAATAATTTCAGCCAAAAAAAAAAAAAAAAAGAGTCAAAAAGGTTTATTTTGGCCATTTTTAAAACAAAATATTCGACTTTTCTTTTTCAAATGGTGTTTTGTTTTGAAGTTAGGTAATTAAATAACAAAAAAATAAAAACAGGGTGAAAAACATCTGACAATGACATGAAACAATATTAAAAAAATGTTTTAGGTTGAACACGTTTTGTGTTACGCAAATGAAATTTTGGGTTTGTGTGTTTGTTTTCTGATTTTTTTTCTTCTCAAAATGAAAAAACAAAAACAAAAACATCAATTTAGGCTCAAATCAAACCAATTTTTTTTTTGGTTAGTTTTGCTTTGCTGTTTTGTTTTTGTTTTTCCTAATCCCACCCCAACCAAAAACTCAGTTATTTACTCAGCTCTACAGATTAATTTTCAGCACAGTTATATAGCCAGCCATAGATTATGCAGACAACTCTGCAACTGGTGACATCACATTTATGTGGCTTCCATTATGCATAATGGAAAAACTGTACATGTTAAAATCAGCCTAGTAAACTTACCAGCCCAGGCACAATATTGCCTTGCTTGCCTTTTACCATGACTGTATGCAGCGTAGTTGCAGGAGTGTCTGTCCCAGAATATTAGAGACACAAGGTAGCTGAGGTAATATCTTTTATTGGACCAACCTCTGTTGATGAGAGAGACAAGCTTTTGAGCCACTCCAAGCTTGTGTTTCTCTCACCAACAGAAGTTGGGTCAATAAAAAAAAAATATTACCTCACCCATCTTCTCTCTTTTACCATGATGAGTAATGTAAAATGTAATTCCTGAATGTCCACTAAGGTGTTGCAGAATATAGGAACCTTGATGCAGATTTTAGGTTCTGTTTAGTACATGATTCCTTACCCACAAGTACATGCAACTGTATTTGTACAAATGTTCATGTAATCTTTAAAAACCTGACTGTGAAAGTCTTATGTTTACAGAAAATTGTCTCTTTAGTCACAGTCCACTACCTCAAACAGAACTTGCTCATAGAAAAATAAAACTTGGTACATTTGATTTGTTATTTATTACTCATCTTATTAGACTGTAGGTCCTTCAGGCAGGGATGTTGTGCTGAGTATGCTGCTGAGCATGTTGTCAGCTCTTAATGAATTATAAATTTGAGATTACAACCAACAATTCATTAAAATATAGTTAAGATTGTAAATACATATCAATAACCTAATGGAAAAAAATAAATTAACATTTAAGTTTTGTTGCGTTTGTTTAAAAAAAAACTTTGGAAAATCAGGAACTATCCAGGTTTTATTAATAAACTGAAAATATGAAATTTTACCCAGGTCAGGTGCCCAAATAATCTTGACTCTGCCCTTCACCACTGCCACATTGAAATGTTTTCACTGCTCAGGAGTTGAATTTCCATATCACAGGCAGGAGAGATGCTTAATGGAAGGGGAAGAAAGAGCTGCCATGTTTAGTGAACAAGCAGCTGCCATGTTTAGTGAAAGAGCAGGAGTCTGAACAACTGTAGCTAGCTGCTAGGGTATATTTATACTTTCACAGATTTTAAGGCCAGAAGGGGCCATTAGATCATCTAACCCAAGGGTTCCCAAACTGTGTTACTTGTACCACTGGTGGTATGTGGAAGCAGAACTTGTTGGAAGCAGTATTCTGTAACAGGGAGGTCTGTCCCATTTAAAGGGTAGAGGGGCCTGGGCCAGGCAACCCTGTTCCATGACATGGTCCCTTTAAAGAAACAGTTATTTGAGGGAGCAGCAGTCTAGCTGGGGACTGGGAGCCAGGTATTGCCAGGTCCTGAACCTGATCAAGTAGCCTGAACAGCAGAATTGCAGTGGAGCATCAAGTAGAAGAGAGACTCTCTGGGATCAGAACCAGAACCGAGACTGGTGAGCTGGGGAAACCTGCCTGAATTACAGCCCAGCTCTGAGAAGGAGGGCTGTGGTGCCTGGAAACCAAGGGGATGAAGTGTGTGAGTCTAAGGACCAAGGCAGGTTCCATGGACTGGGGACACCTGCTTGAATCATCACAGCCCTATGAAGACGGGCTATAGAATGTCTTATTCAAGAGGATGGAGCTGTGGGACCAGAGCAGGAGGAGACATGGGTCAGACTTTCCAGAGAAGCCAGGGGATGCAGTGGAACTGGCAGAGCTTCTTGGTTCAGAGGGAACCGACAGGGAACTGGGAACCTGAAACCTTGGAATAAGGGTGAATTGGCACTGAAGCAGCCTGATACTCAGGTAAGATTCTGCCAGCCAAGATTCCCCTTCCCCTCGGAGCCCCCTTTGCCCCTTTACACACACACACCACCAGAGCCCCCCTGTCCCTTTACACACTCACCACTGGAGCTATCCTGCACTCCAGCCAAAACCTCTGCCCTCAGTCTAATCTCATTAGAGCTGGGTGGAAAGTGATAATCGTATCTTGCAAAGTTTTTCCTAAGTTCAGTAAATTTCTCATACCACATCAGGATGAAACAGACTATTTGAAGCTTTTTCATGAAAAACCAGACAGACCAACCCATCCCAGACTAATCAATACCCTAGTGGTTAGGGCACATAGCTAGCATGATATGGGAGTTCCAATTTCAAGTCCCTAGCCTGAATCAGGCAGACCATGGTCTTGAATCCGAGTCTCCACCCCAAGTGAGTGATCTAGCCACCGGCCTACTTTGGGGTGGATTTTTTTTTTCTGGTTTTCACCAGAAATTCTATTCTGGCTTTCAGAAATCTTTCCCAGTCAAAGTTTTGTTAAAACGGATATGTTCCCACATAAAACTTTAATTTTGAAAAATTTGCATTTTCTGACAAAAAACGTTTAATCTAAAAATTCCCAGCTAGCTCTAACCCTCACCTCCTTTAACCCTCCTATCCAGATTTCTGCTGGCCAAACTCCATTCTCTTCTAATTTTGCTCTGGCAGATGTCCACCAGCCAAATTCAAAACTGTAAACATGTATGTTAAATCTATTAAGGCCTAAAATATATGTGCACAAAAAGGAGACTTTTTTAAAAAAGATGGCAGTATATGAACCAACAAAATTTGGGAACCACTGATCTAGTCTGACTCTCTGCATAACACAGACCATGGAATTCCACTCAGTTACTCCCAATTTGAGCCCCATACCTTGTGTTTGGCTAAAGCATATCTTCCAGAAAGGCTCTGATTCAATTTCCAGCCATTTCTTATTGTTATGCCTATCTTCACTAGATTAAAGAGCCCTTCCCCATCCACAGTATTTTCTCCTGTGAAGGTACTTGTATATTGTAATCAAATCACCTTTTGATCTTCTGTTTGATAAGCTAAACAGATTGAGCTGTCTACTGTGCCAGAAGTGGATGCAAGTCAAAAGAGAGAAGCAGAGAGAGAAGGCAATCGGCTTAGTTCTACTGCATCCCTGCTTCTTTTCACTGCTCCTCCCTCCTCTCCCCCCACTGCATCTGTGGCCTGATCACAAGTGTTGGACTTAACATAAACCAAAAGGCTCCCCTGCAAGACAGCTCAGTGCATGCACCAAGCATGCTATCTACACAGTGACTTTACTTTTGTGATAATAACAGGAGTACTTGTGGCACCTTAGAGATTAACAAATTTATTAGTTATTTATTATTTATTAATAAATTTGTTAGTCTCTAAGGTGCCACAAGTACTCCTGTTATTTTTGCGGATACAGACTAACACGGCTGCTACTCTGAAACCTACTTTTGTGATATCTACCTGTAGCCACAGTTTCAGTGTCCTTGGTTTTGTTGTTTCTTTGCTCTATTCCTTACTGTTTCTTGCCTCTGTTTTTAAATGATCTTGATTTTCTCCTTTCCATATATTAAATTTGTTCAAAGGTGCATAACCTGATTTTTCTACAGAACTACGTTTGCTCTGTGTAAGATACTTGCCGAGTTGGGAAAATACCAATCCAGCAAGCAGGCTCTGTTATTTGATTTTCAAACAACACAGGGAGCAAGTCTGGCATCAATGCAACATTTTCTTTAGTTGTCAAAGCTCCCCGCAAGGAAATAATTTTCTTGTGTTACCTGAACCTGGCCTTGTAACTGTCTAAAATACCGAAGAAAAGGTAACAATTATTCAAGCTAAACCTAAAATATCAATAGTTAGCATTTCAGGTTACCTTTTTCTGATTATAGATCTCACAGGCTAATATGTAATACATTTTACTAGCAACAGAAAAAAAAGTTATCCTCGTGTTTTCAACAGGAGTATGTCCTGGCAAATCTGGTGATAGATTCCTAAACACTGTAAACATTAGGAGCACAGATGTGCATTTAGTGAAATTTGCAATTACAGAAACTGTGGTCTCCAGTTATGATTCATCTGAAATAAGTAACCTGTATTTCATAACCTTTGTGATTTAATTCAACTTGGGGCAGTGAGGAGGTATTCTCTCCTTGATGTGATGCATAATTCCAGTAATGAGTACACTACGGGAAAAATCTCCATGCAGGTGTGTCAGTCAAATAGGTTGTGACTAAGTCAAGGAAAGCTGGATCACAACAACATGGGCCTGACCAAACCCATTGAAGTGCACACATTAAAGCGCATTCCTGTTGTACCCAGGGAAATTACACAACATGAAGCTCCAAGGGAAAAAATCTACTCAATTATTATTCTGAGATCAGAAGTCAATAAGGGAGAGAAAGGAGAAGTGACAGACTAAATTAGTCCAAATAAAAAAAGGCCACGACGCTATAATTCAAGGACTATGCTGAAATTAGGCATGGTAAAATCAGAAGATGTGAAACCCGAAATTAATGAAGCAAAATTGGTGTGTTGGATATTAGGCCTAATTGGCAAACAATTGGCTATTCCACAAACCACTCCCTTTTTAGAGGGAAAATAGAAGAACAGATAGAAGCTACTGGAGCAAACTTCACCATCATGGCTGCCACCTCCAAAGTCTCCTGGGATGCTGGACCTTCTGTTTCCTAATCCTGAGGAATGTCCTGGTCTGTTCAGGACAGAGAGGGGGGGACTCAGATGATATCACCACCTGGGATGAAATGGGAATCAGACTTTAACAGCAGTAGTAAGAACAGCTCCAGTTCATATCAACTAGCTTCTCCTCTTTTCCCCCAAAAGGACAGTTATTACCATCTTTGATACCCTTTAAGAGACTGTCAAACAAGGGGGGGGGGGTTCCTTCCAAAACTCTCTTGCTAAAGGCAATGGGAACAAGGGATGTTGTTAAAAGAAAGCCTTACTTAATACTTTACATTTCAAATGCTTTAGCTGTTTTTCCTTCTTTTCTGTATCTTTAAAAAAGGTTAAAAGGATTTTGATTGTGTTTTCACCAGTGCTAAGCATGCTGAAAGGGCTCTGCATACCAAGCCCCAGACCTGGTTTAACACTGTTTAACGTTGGACAGTGACTGGATTATATTAACACTTTTGGCCCATTTAGTCCATCTAAATTAATGCAACAGCTCCTTGACTCTATCACTATAAGGCATGTTTTCTAGTCCTTTAATCATTCTCCTGGCTCTTCTCTAAACCCTCTCTAATTTATGAACTTCTTTATTGAATTGTGTACATCAGAACTGGACACCGTATTCCAGCAGTGGTGGCAAAAAACAAAAACAAAAATGTTAAATATAGAGGTAAAATAACCTCTGTTGCCCTACTTGAGATTCCTGTTTATGCATCCAAGGACATAGGCACTGACTTCCTCTCTACCTGAGGGGTGCGTGAGACTCCCTCTACCCCAGGCCCTGCCCTCACTCCATTCCTTTCCCCAAGCTCCCATCCCCGCCCCCTCTTCTGGCCCCCACCCTGCCTCTTCTCCGCCTCTTTCCACCCCCTCCCCTAAGAGGGCCCTGTCCCTGCTCCTCCCCCTCCCTCCCAGCACCTCCTGCATGCCATGGAACAGCTGATCATGGAAGCTGTGGGACTCTGAGGCGGGAGGGTCCCAGAGCCAAGGCTCCAGCCTGACCCCAAACATCTACACCACAGTTAAACAGCCCCTTAGCCTGCATCCCACGAGCCTGAGTCAGCTGGCACAGACCAGCCATGGGTGCCTAACTGCAGTGTAGACATACCCTAAGGGGCCAGAATTTCACCCTTAGGGTATGTCTACACTATAATAAAACACCTGCGGATGGCCCAAGTCAGCTGACATGGGCTCAGGCTGCAGGACTGTAAAACTGCAGTGCAGATGTTCGGGCTCTGGTAGACAAGACCAGACACACACCCTGCAATTTTATAGCCATATACCCCAAGCCACATGAGCCCTAGTCTGTTGACACAGGCCAGATGAGGGTGTTTTATTGCAGTGTAGACATACTCTTAGTTTTCATATACCCCATTGTCCAGGTATCGGTTGATTAGTTTCAGTGTTCCCTATTTAATTAACACCTAATATTAATCCCACATTAGTTCCAATTGAAACTGATTAGAAAGATGGCACATGGCTATGTATATTTCTGAACAGTGTGACATTAAGCATGAGAAGATGATTGTTGGTAAACCTTTACCTTTGTTTCAGTAGGATTTTCCTATTATATATTGTTTAAAACAGAAACCAGAAGTCAGAATTGTGCAGCATGTGAAAACCATTTAACTCAAGGTTAAACCATTCTCTGAGAACGGAGCCAATATATTGATTTCAATTTGATATTAGAGCTTTGCCTTTCCAGTCAATGTATATATATTTTTTCCTACGTATACTATCAGGTCCCAGTCAAAAGGCCTTTCTTCAATTCTGGCATGAAAAACTCAAAACACACAGAAGAATAACAATATCTTCACAATAAAGCAAACTGGGAGAGATCACCACATTGGTAAAAGATTGAAGGAACATGAACAATAACTATGAGAGTATTGTCCATGTTGATGAAAAAAAGAAAAATAAGACACATGGAACCAAACGGTGGGAAAACTAGATTCTTCCAGTTTTTTGTTTTGTTACAGGGAATGTACTGAGATACTATACATATCTGATAATGAGGTTGTAAATTATAAGCCTAATGATCTGATGTACCTGTTTAATACCACAGAAAGAGTTATTTAAAGGCTTTTGTATTTGTTCTTATTTCCCTGAGAATTAAGGTGAGTTGTTGGACATAAACTTTATTTACAACACTAGGGATAATCACTGGGAAATATATATTAATAGTTCTGGTGCAAGAAGTGTATGGGATTTAATGACCCTGCCAGAAAGAAATCATATTTAGGTGATTTACCCTTATCAGAGTCAAAGAATGTGGAAAATATTTTAACTATATTTTCTTTTGTCCTACGGGCCCTCTTTGTTAAATATTTAGCACTGCATGTCAGGTAATAATTTATATTTTGGACATTTTTATAATTTTCCCCCTTATTTTCCAATATGGAATAGAATTTATGTGTGATGTTAAACTGAGATATTTCTAATTGGGAAGGAATACAAAAGGACATGAAAATATGCCTTCTGATATGTTTACCATGAATATATGCAGGACCTGTGCTAACTAAACACTTGTGTTATCTTTAAACAGTAAGGTTTTTGTTTAAGTAGAATAACTTCTCTTTGGAAAAAATGCTTATGGGTACATGCAGCTAAACTGCAGAATTTATCAGTTCCTCTAGCTCTACTATGTGCAAGCATAAAAAATAAACCCTAGGAGCATGTGAAATGCTAGACTCATAGAATATTGGAAGGGACCTCAGGAAGTCATCTAGTCTAACCCCCTGCTCAAAGCAGGACCAATCCCCAGACAGATTTTTTGCCCCAGATCCCTAAATGGCCCCCTCAAAGATTGAACTCACACTGCTGGGTTTAGCAGGCCAATGCTCAAACCACTGAGCTATCCCTCCCCCCTAGATTAAAAATGAATGAGTACCAAATGATACAGAATCTTGCACTGTTCTTTTGCTGGAGATGAACAAGATAAACAGTAAACTGAGAGGCAATATTAAATGTACAGATGAATGGATACATTTACTACAACAAAATGTATCTAAAATAAAAACATGCCAAACTAAAGCATCTTTTAATGAAAATGTATACAGTACGTTGAAAAATTCATGTGCTTAGAAATAATATATTTTTGTGCCTAATGTAATAAAATATTATGTTTGAGGTTTTAATTGATCAAAAGTCAGGAAGTTCAAATGTATGGCTGTCTCAGCATGCACGTAGTACAATAGAGTCCTTCATGATGTGACCATGGTATACATATGGAAAGAAAACCAAATGCTGAATGTGCAACTACAATTTTAGAAAAAAGTAGTCTTCCCATGTATTAAAATGATAGTAACTTCCTGGTACATAGCAATCTTTCACCCCAAAGCACTTTATAAGGAATGGTACTAATTTATCACTCCATTATTCCTGTTCCATGGCTGTTGATTTCAGGGGTGTTACACTGGTGTAAAAAAGGAATAATGGAGTGGTGAATTAGACCCAACATATACAATAATCAGCCATGTAAAGTGCAGCCAATTGGAGGTTAAAACATAGTGCCACACTACACAAAGAGTTTAGGACTTCAGGTGAGGAGAACTCAAACTGCAGAGAGAATTCAAATAGGCAAAATGCAATTACCTACATTAGAATTTGGCCAGGATATAATCATTCTGGTGAATAATACCTTAGGAACATAACAAAAAGTGATCAGAGCCTTAGGTTTATATCTCTTGTGGAAAACTCAGACAGCAAAGAGTCTCTTAATACTATTTATTGGTTTTAATGCAGCCAAATGCAAGATCATACATGTGAAAACAAATAATGTAGGTCATATTTACAGAATGGGTGACTATATCCTGGAATGCAGTGACCGATAATTGTCATGGTACATACTTAATTGAACATGAGCTCCCAGTGTGATGCTGTAACTAAGAGGGTGAATGCAAACCTTGGATAGATATGTAGTGAGGGGGTATTACCTCATGAGTCAGACCATTACTAGAATGCTGTGTCCCGTTCCGGTGACGACACTTCAAAAGGATGTTGAAAAATTAGAAAGGGTTCAGAAAATTACCAACTACAAATATGCCTCATACGGAGAGATTTAAGGAGCTCAATTTAGTTTATCCAATAGAAGGGAAAGAGTACCCTCATAGTCCACAAGTACCTACACTGGAAGAGATTTCTGACAGATTAAAGAACTGTCTACTAGCAGAAAGAGACATTGAGAACCAACAGTTGGAAGCTGTAGCTAGACAAATTCAGACTAGAAATAAGGTGCAGATTTTAAAAAGTGAGGTTAGTTAACCACTGGAACAACCAACCTAGGGATGCAGTGGATTCCCTGTTACTTGGGGGTCTTTAAATCAGAACTCAATATTTTTTTAAACTTCTAGTTCACACAGAAGTTATGGGCTTGATGAAGAAATTACTGGGTGAGTTTATTTGGCCTGTGTTATGCAGGAAACTGGACTAAATCTTAAAATCTGTGAAGATATGTAGGGCACTAGCTTAGCCCTGCTTGAAAAGGAACTTTCAGGTCTCCCTTTGAAATTCCAAACAGACCAACGCTACTTAGCTTATGAAAACAGACAAGACCACAGCCCAGAAGATGTGGCTGCAGCAGCAGTATTTGATCAATAAGATGTCACTTTACCCAGTGTCTGTGATCCTCTTTTGAAAGGCCCTATTGAGTAATGCTGATATATCCTTAATAATGTTTACAGACCTTTGTAAGGCATGTTGAGATCCTTGGATTAAAACCACTATTATAAATGCTAAGTGTTATTGTACTGGGCATGCAAGGGAGCAGAATTAAGCTTGCTATGGAAAAGATCACTTTACTTCCTGACTTCTTGTGGGATTGTCATGCAAGAAGTTAAACAAAATTCCCAAAATGGCTGAATTCAGTCATCTGAATTCAGCCAAATATTGGATGGGATTTTGGGCCTTCTAGATATTCCTTGGAGTCTGACAGATCCAAGCTAAGCAAATAATCAGCATTCCACTAAGATTAGACCTTTTGGAACTAGGGGAGCACTAATCAGCCCACTCCTAGCTCCGCTTTGCTGCTCAACAACATATCAGCTGTTGACACACCTTTCCTTTCTCTGATCAGAAGGGAAAGGGAGAGAAAAGATCCCTGGACAGGCACCCAGCTCTGACTTCCATGGGGAAAAGATGAGTAAATTTACGAACCAACCTCTTCCAACAGTCTCCATGAGGGAAAAGAGAAGAAGTCGTGTCCAGTCACCCGTTCTCTGGCCTGCACTGGGATACGAGGGGGATGACCCCCAACCAAGCACTGCATTCTCTTGTTGCCTCCACAGAGATAGTGAAGAAAATCAGATAAGTAGTCTCATTCCCCTGACTTTCTTGAGCAAAGCAAATATACTAGAGGTCGCAGCCCCGTAGGGAAGATAGCCTAGCCTCATCCCCAGAAGCAAGGGAAGCTGCTAGATGACTTCCCAACAGCCTGGCTGAAGAGATGGTAGAAGGACTGCAGAGAAAGTGATCTTTGTCATCAGGACTTGAGTATTTCCTGAACAACAGAACCCAACAAATAAGATTCAAATCCAGACATCAGCCTAGACTTTCAGAAGGCCTAGGCTGGTGTCTGGATTTGAATGATGTTTCTGTTTGTGAAGTGTTATCAGGACTTTTGAGTATTTTCTGAATAACAAAGATCGCTTTCTCTGCAGTCCTACTATCTCTTCAGCCAGGCCGTTGGGAGGTCATATCCAAATGTGTTTTTTGCTCATTCAATTTATCCCCTTTCTCCGCTGCACAAATCCAAGGGCTAGGAGAACAGAATTAACTAATGCGGAATAGCAACCATTCAAGTGCATTTGTTTCTTCTTCTCATTAATGTAAAGACAATTGTATAACTTCATGAGTCAGGGACATCAATAGTTAAAACAAGATCAAGTTTCAATTAATCATATATTTCAAAATAACTTCTGCAACCCCTATTATAAGCTTATTTTGAAAATGCAATCTAGGGACTAGATTCAAGGGAAAGAGCAAGTTAGATCCTGCCATGCTTACTCATGTTGAGTAGAACCTTATTCTGCAAGTAGTCACATTGAAACCAATGGGCTTGCTCACCAAGTAAAGTGCTACTTATGAGCAAGGTGGCAGAATCTAGCCCAGAGTACATAAAGGTGGCACTGACAAATCCTCCTCTAGCCCCTTCTCATTTTGAACCCTCACCATCTTCAGGAATGATCTGATCACAGTGATTAGGCACTGCATTTGCAAGACCTTTACAGTCTCAACATTAATTTTCTTAGTATCTTTTATCTACAGTCTCAAACCACTTTACAAATGTTGATTTATTAACCCTCACAGCAACTCTGCTAGGCTACATTATGATAATTTTAGAAACAGGTAGGCTGAAGTACGGAGAAGTTACGTGACTTACCCACAATTATGCAATGAGCCTGCGGAAGAGCTGGGAATAGAACTCAAACATTGTCACTCACTTCACTGCCTGCACAGACCACATCACACATTCTTGTCCCCTGGGTTTGACAATGCTGGTGCCAGCATGGTTCAGCCAGCCTGAACACACAAACTACCAGAGTATGTTAAGGGATAACTGGGTGAGTGTGTCATGGGAAATTAATTCAGGCCAGCACCACTCCAAATAATTTTGCAATATTGCTTGTGATGCTATGCATTAACAGAATGATTGCTGTCCAGTGCAAATTACTCATTTATATAGGACTGAAATTCCTTGCTGACATTTCATGCATCTGCAGGGGGGGAAAAAAAAAAACACAAAAAACACCCCCACAAAAAATTCTTCATATTATGCAGTAAATAAGCATCTAAAGCAAGTGCCATGTTATAAAATGTACATACAAATTCTAAGTCCTGAAAGCTTTTTCTATGCATGTTTTTTTCCACATCCATGCATTCACTAAGTCTGGCGCATCAGACAGACTACATTAGGGGACTGGCCTGTTAATTTCTATCAGAATCCAAGAAAAGCAATCTTCAAAGAAATGACAAATAAGATTCACGAGCTCAGTACCAATATTTGATTGAATACATATGGAAAAACAAAACAGAGGTGTCCCTTTAAGTTCGAGACAGATAGCTCCCTGAGTAATGCTCCCATATAGGAACTACATGCAGATGATATATATTATGTGGCTGGTCTTTGTTTTCTTTATCATTTGGCTGCACATTATGTGCCCGGATTGAAAACTGTGTTCAGACAAATTACACAAATATGTAATTTTTTTCTACACCTCAACACAGCAGAAAGATCAAGTTAAGAAAAGCCCACTCGTATCTAGCACTGTAATTGCTTGTTCATAGGAGGAGAGACTTTTCAAATGAAATCTGCACATATAGTGTTACTAGAGATGGATATGCGCCAAACCCCTGAATCCAAATACTTGATATCAGAGCTTAATGGTTCGGGCCCATCCCTAATGAGTACATCAGGCAGACAAAAGCAATACACTCATTACCCGCAATATCCAAATACAGCTTTTGTTCGACATGCCATTTCCACAGCACTTGATCCAATTTAGGATATTTCTTGCAGATCAAAGTCAGACTCGCAAGCTCCGCTAACAATTTATAAACATAAGTTGGTTTCAGATCCATAGCTTCCTCCTTCATTTTATGAGGCACATCATTCCCCTCCCCAATGACAATGATTAGATTTTTTTTTTTTTTTTAAGGCAGACCGACTGAGATGTTTAAAACCACTAGATCTTCTTTTGGTCTGTACTGTACTTCTATAAATTATTATGATGCAGCTACACGGGTAACATAAGCCATTAGGACCTGCAGTGTTTCTCCAGGGATGTAGTACAAAAGTGCTCTATCAGAAATGCAATCAATTCCAAGGAAGGCTGTTTCCTGCATGCTTCCAAGCTGCTGTTTTTATAAAATAGCTCCCCATAAAAGAAGCAGGAAATACATGACATCTTTCAGCAGCCAGTCATTATAATTTAATGGAACACGATTAAAATACAAAAATGCCATGCTTAAAGACCTTCACATACATTATCCCAAGCTTTAGAAAGGAAGCATCTGTGGCATATTTAAGAGGCTTATCTCTCTCTTCTCCCTGCTCCCAGTCCTCCTCTCTCCAACAGGGAAACAGATCCCTCAGTCAAAGGATAAACTGTGCTACTACTATAATTGAATGGCATTTACATAAAAATGAAAACTGTCTGAATAACCAACGTGAAGCCAGTGATCTATTTGATGTCACTTCTTATGCCACTGACAATAAAATCTGTCTCCCTATCTTAGTCTGTGTCTGATTAACCATCTCTGCGAGGGGCAGATACCCTGCCATTCCTTGGGGATTCTTCTTCCTTTCCAGATGCATGTAGAATGAACACACACACACACACCCTGTACAATGGGAAAAGATGAAACAACTCCCTGAAATTATATTCTTGCTGAGCTGTTTCAAAGATGTTTGGTTCTCTTCCAAACAAAAACAGGAGCTACCCTGCATGTGGCATCATGTGTGTGATAACAGTGCTGGGAAAGTTATTTCTTAAAGTGTATTAAGTGTTTACTGTTACCTATACAGGGTAAACTCGTCCTTATCAGCATCCAAAGATAAACTTAAACTACAAAAAGCAAATCAAGCTTTCCAATCCCAGGCTCTCCTAAATCACCATAAAGTCTCTTTCCTTTGCAGGTTTTGAAGCTGACAGCTGTACTGTGCTGATAACATTTATGCAGATATTGGTTAATTGCATCTAACCCTAAGTTACAACCAATTTATCTTTAAGAAGCATATTACTGGTCATCTAAAGGACAATTCATTTCATGGGCCAGACTGAAGAACTGTTGTTCTTCTTGGCAGTTTTAGTCTCATGTTGCTTTATTCTCCAATTAAGCATAGTTCAAGCTGCCCTGGGTGTTTTAAAGCCAGAATACTGCTTGATAATCATCTGACCCATCCTCATGATATAACTGCAGAGTTATTTTGAAAGTCAAATCTTGACACCCAAAAGTCTGAAGTCATTGCTTTCAAAGTACTGTTACAGGAATCCAGAGTCCCTGCTTGTTAAGAAAACGCATCTTGTAGAGTCCTCAGATACTATGAAATGTTGACTCATAAAATTTGCCTAGCTCATTAAATATTTACTGTTGTTGGTTAGTTTAGTCATTCTGCTGCAACAAATTGGCTTCTCTGCTGCCATACCACCTCAGGCTGTGATCTCATCAGATCTCACAGGCTAAGTCACATTGGACATGGTCAGTACTTCGGTAGGAGACCTCCAAATAAAAGCAGGGTGCTAGGGGAGTGCTGGTGCTGATTCACTGGGAGTCACATTTCCCTCTGAGTAACACTGAACACCATGCTGTGTCAGAGGTAACTGTCCTGCTGAAAGTGCTGTCTTTTGGATGAGATGTAAAAAAGTTAGATCCTGACAATTTGTGATCATTAGACAGACTTTCTTTTGCAAGACATGGAGCATTACTCCAGTGTCGTGAGCAAACTCCAGTTTATTCTGTTCTATTCAAGTACTTGTACTGTCCTCAGCGCCTTAGTGTGAGAGCACCTAACTACACTGTCTCCCTAAATAGTCTGCTTTAAATCTTCTTCTATAATTTTTATGGATATAGTATTTTTCTTTACTTTCTATCATAAACTGATACATGTGGCAGCTGTGTACTGTTAAAAAAACTATTGTATTCAAGTGCAGCGGAGGCTGCACTTCATTGGTAGATACAGTAAATTTATATTTATAAAGTGTTTGGGATTCTTAGGGGAGGAAAGACAGAATATTCTTAGGCTACTAGCACAGTAAATCTACTGGAAATCTTGGTCTAACAGCTTTCTACCCTCCTCCTTTAGAAATGTTCATCTATATACTACATTTGACAACAAATACAGTTCTTCTATGAATTTCTGAAAATATGCAGTACTGCAAATTTAGAGCTTAAATCAAAATCATAAAATATCAACAGGAAATTGCTGGCACTTCAGACCCACACCTTATTGTACTACTCATTTTGGGTTCATCTAATCTAAGATAAAAGGTGCCTTTTAAAAAACACGCTAACTAAAACCTTTTAACTAACACATTTTAACTAACTAGTGCAGATTGGTCAAGTTGTATTTTAACATGTTAGCTGATAGAGGCAAATCTTCTAGTGTTCACCTCCACCAGCTCACGTGTATTAAAATGCCACTTTCCCGGTGTACACTAGAGTTTTACAATGTAGTAGTTAAGTATTACCTTGCAAATTATAGACGTAATACAGTGCCCAAGAATTGCTGTGCTTGGGCTTTTCTTCATGAGATCTCCATGCATGGTGTAAATATCAGTTAATTAGGAAGTTATTAGAGCCAGTCCGGAATTTTTCAAGAACACATTTCTCCCCCCCCCCCCCCCCCCCCCAGGAGAAAATGCTGATTGGTTGAAACGGAAAATGTTTGCAGGAAAGGGTTGGTTTCAACTAATTTCTCATTTTGAAAACAGCCCATTTTGACATTTTCCAAAACAAAAAAAATTGTGTTTCAAAATAGCTTTTCATTTCAAAATCCAAGCCAATCATAGAAAAAAATAACTAAAAATTTAAATTGAAACAAAACATTTTGAAATTATTAAAAAACAAAACATTGTGATTGACTTGCATGATTTTTTCCCCAGATTGTCGATATGTGAATATTTTTGATATTTTGAGTTTTCATCCCAATTTGAGATGGGAAAAATGTTTTGAATTCTCAAAAATTTTCCTGGGATTGGAAAACCATTTTGCACCATGCTCTACTAGTAACACCACTTAATATTCCTTTTAGGCACATAACGATTATGATACCATTTTACAGATGGATAAAATAATGGATGGAGATATACACTGGCCTCATTGAAGTTAATGGGAGTTTTGCCATTTATTTCAATGTAGCCAGGATTTCACCCATTATGTTTGGCCAAATTCTACCTGAGGGATTCCTAGAAAAGGGCCCAGGAAGTTGACTTTCAGTAAAGATGCTCTCAAATAGAACATAAATTGGGAAAACGAGTATCATCTGAGTATTCCCTAACTTTATTTACTATACAAAGAACGAGGAGTACTTGTGGCACCTTAGAGACTAACAAATTTATTTGGGCATAAGCTTTTATGGGAATTTGTTAGTCTAAGGTGCCACAAGTACTCCTCATTCTTTTTGCTGATACAGACTAACACAGCTACCGCTCTGAAACTTATTTACTATGTCACCCAAGGATCTTCAAGAGTTAATTATGTTTTTGAATTAATTGCTTGTTCCACACCATTTTCCAGTCATTTACCTTTACAAGAACTTTCAGTTGCTGGCAGTGATAAATTCAACTGGCAGTGATAACCTAGTCAACAGAAGTACAACATCCTTTCAGTAACTGATGTTGATCTAACACAATGGTGCATGTTTGCATCTATCCCATCTTTCACTCAAATGTTTCAAGGATTGACTTTTTATTTACCAAGATCCAGAAACTCAAGGTTAATATTGTGCAACTAGCCAAATGCTGACACTTAGGGTATGGGTATTTTAAATGTACAGCAGGGTTTAGCGTAAATGCCACTGTAGCATCATGTCTTAATTAGAAATTAGAGCAGCCTCTGATCTAGTATTTTAGTAGAAAAAGTAGCAGTGGTACCAAGTTCTCAGCAAATTAAGGGTAAAGGGAAGTATAATTTACACAACTAAATTCAAAAGGAAGCAATGCATGCTGAATTCTAGATGCCCATAGCTTCTCATATTACACTAACGAATACAACCTTTTTCTCTACCAGAAAATGTCTAAATGTTTCTTAAATTTAATATTGAGCTGCTGACTTTTATCTCCTGAATAGGTAATGACAATTGATGTGCTTTAGTAAGAGGCTACTGAAATAAAAAACTATATGAAAATGGATCTTAATGCCTGAAGAAGAGATAACATAAATCAAAAACTAGCCAATAAAGCAGACTTTGTTTAGGTAAGAGTTTATCTAAAGCCAAGGTCAGAAGGCTTGCATTTGAGTTTCTGATTTTCAGGGTATTTAATAAATGCTTCCATTGCATTTTTATAATTCTGTTTCCAAGGAAGTGACCTTTTCAGTATTGCCAACCATAAGCTATCAAAAATCATGAGTCAGGCCCCCAAAAATCAGGAGATTAAAAAGAACTCCAAATTTATCATTTTGAGCCCTTAGTATGCACTCAGGATATGTTTTAAAGCTTTTCTCTGTAAGTATGTAGCCTAGAAATGTAATTTAAAAAAAAAAAGAAAACTCAGATTCTCACAATCACCAGACTCCAGGAGCTAGGGCTTTAAGACCACCACCAAAAACCATGACACCCATGATAAAATCATGAGACCTGACAACAGAGCCTTTTGGAAGTTTTAGTAGAGCGGCATTTGTGATGAAAATACTGGAAAGGCAAATGAAGATATGTATTTGAACCATGTTCTTTTGACGTGTATAAAGCTAATTGATTGCTAGTTAAATTGTCACACTGCAATTCAAAATATACATCAGACCAAGGCGACTTCTCCATTGTTTGTCTATACTTAGAAGAGACTATTTTTATCATTATCTTCCTAAACTACATAGCCTTCCTTAGGGACTGCACTTCAATGTGGTGAGAAAGCTTGTGGGTTCCAGTGAGCCTGAGAGATATGCCGGTTGGAATTTTAACTCCGGGTAGGACAACCCAAGCCAGACAGGTCAAAGGGTAGGGACCAAACAAGACAGTCCACTGGCCCTCCAGGCTGGAGGCTGAGCAGTAGACCAATAACTTTTCCTCATTAAAAAGTTAATCTATAGAAACACAACAAGGTAGCCATTCCAGCAAACAGCAACAGGGATGGCAGAGTCTTGCTCATGCCTAAGCGATGAGAAGGATTCAGATTCAGAAATTATCTAGCATAAAAATTTTAAAGGTGACTAAGTGACTCTAGGAACCTAAAGATAAAATTTGCAGATGTGAAGTGTTGAGTAGAGGGTTCAAGACTCCTACGAAGGTTAGAGAATTGTTGGAGCACCAGATCAACATTCTTAAGATGAAAGGAAGTGTTTATATATCGACCATTGCATACTTGTTTTGACTGGTAAGTTTTTGCATGACAAGGTTGTCAGCCCTTTTGGGCAATGTTTTTTCTTGGGTGCATCTGACAACTGGTTCACATGTGGCAGTGTCCTCATGCGAGTAGGGGACATTAACGGACATCATCATTGGTCATCACCACCATTGCTACATGCAGGGACCCAGGAATTTGCCATCTCACAATTAGGCCTTCTTTTTCCTGAACCTGAGGCCAGACCAGGTGTGTGACAGGGAGCCAGTGGGGCTGAGGCATTGTGCTAGTGCTCTGCACAAGATGAATTTCCCCTTCGGAGTACACCTTATTGAATAAGATTCGAACTGGGTGAGATGCCTGGTGCCCTGCTTTCCTCAATGTACCTTAGGAGATGTGTGTGTCCACTACACAGCTAAGTTAGACACATGAATACACGGGGGCACTTCCTTTTGACTGATGCATAGATAGTGGCATTGTACTTAAATTGAAAGACACTTAACAAAATGATTCCATATAAAATTCAGAAAGAGGGTCAAAAAACCACTTGGTTTGTGGCTGGGAAATATCATGTAGGGCAGTACTCTATTACTGCATTAGCAAAGCCCTTCAGAAAGAACTGAATTGTAGAAGGAATAAAAATAATATTTCATTGGCTGCTGCTGTCTGAGCTTCTATGACTGACAAGTGGCTGAGGATTAAGGGGAACTGAACCAAACACAGGGCTGGTCTGCATGCAGTTTTTGTAGCAATTTAACGATATAGTTAACTCAGTGTAATCCACTGGTTCTGCTGCAGCTACACCAGTATAAAGGTGCTTGTACTGGACTAGCTGATTTCTGTAAATTTACCCAAATAAGCTAAACAGATATAAGTAACTTTATACCAATACAACTCCATCCATATTGGGAGGATTGGGAAGTGTGATGGGGTGTGCTCCCCACACTGGACCTGCAAGAACTGAATTAGTCCAGGTGGCCCAATCAGCTACTTAGGCTGCAAATGGGGGAGCTTTAGGCAGCTAATTAGAGAGAAGCTCACCCGTGAGGGACAGGCAGGGCTTCTGCAAAAGACAGGAAATTGGAAGCAGGGGGAGTGGCAGGGAGAAGTCTGCAGGTACTCTTTGGAAAAAGAGAAGATTGTTTGGGGGCTACAGAGATGAGTTCCCTAAAGTTACTCCCTGGGAGGAGGGCAGGGCCGGTGCTACCATTTAGGCAAACTAGGCGGTTGCCTAGGGCGCCAAGCTTTGGGGGTGCCAAAAAGCAGTGCCCCAGTTTTTTTTTTTTTTTTTTTTTTTTAAACAGCATTCCTCCCTGAGCGCGCGGTCGCCGCTCCACTTCTCCCGCCTCCCAGGCTTGCGGCGCCAATCAGCTGTTTGGCACCGCAAGCCTGGGAGGAGAATTAGAGCGGGGGCGGCGTGCTCAGGGAGGAGATGGAGCAGAGGTGAGCTGGGGTGGGGAGGTGTCGCATGGCTCCCCGGGCCGTGGGGGTAGGGACTTGCCGTGGGGGTGCCTCAGGCCGGGGGGGGGGGATCTGCCGCAGGGCTCCCCACCCCAGCTCACCTCTGCTACGCCCCCTCCCCTATCACGCCGTCGCTGCTCTACTTCTCCTGCCTCCCAGGCTTGCAGCGCCAATCAGCTGTTTGGTGCCGCAAGCCTGGGATAAGAATTAGAGCGGGGGCGGCGTGCTCAGGGAGGAGGCGGAGCAGAGGTGAGCTGGGGTGGGGAGCTGCCGCACAGCTCCCTGGGGGAGGGGGGGGGAGAGCACCTCAGGGCTGGGGGGGGCGCAAGGTGGAAGTTTCGCCTAGGGCGTGAAACTTCCTTGCACTGGCCCTGGAGGAGGGAGTGAAGAGACTGGCAAACCCAGAGGAATGGGGAAGGCCAGGAGATATGAAAGTGGCTCAGGGAAAGGCAGCAAGGTACAGGGAATGGACCTTGGCTGCTGCATAGAGGGTCCGTGAGGTAGAACCCAGAGTAACGGGTGGGCCAGGGTTCCCCAGCCAGGCACTGTGAGAGTGGCACTGTGAGGCAGTGAAGTGGAAGGCTGCCAGAGAGCAGGAACTTGAGTTCCACTCCTCCCTTCCCCCCCCCCCCAGGAAGAGGAACCATGATAGTGACCTGACTGGAGGGCTGAGTCATAAAGAGGATGCAACAGCTCCTGGAAACAAGAGAGGGGCTGTAGAGGAGAAACTGACGGGGTGCAACTGCTGGAAGGGGCATCGGCATGACCAAGCTAATCCCCAGAACTGACAGGAGGTGGCACCATCCAGTAGTGAGTAGAACAACTCCATCATAGGGAAGTTGCACCAATTTAACTATTGATTTCTATACCTAAACCAATATAATTAAATTGTCTACATACAGATTTTGAAATAAGTCCGGAAGGCCTCTACCAGCCTGAATGAAAAGCTTCCCATTATCTTCATTGATCTGTGTATCAGGCCCAAGGAGCAGATCATAGAATTGTAGGACTGGAAGGGACCTCAAGAGGTCTTCTAGTCCAGTCCTCTGCAGGACTAAGTATTATCTAGACCATCCCTGACAGGTGTGTGTCTAAACTGCTCTTAAAAATCTCCAATGATGGAGTTTCCACAACCTCCCTAGGAAATTTATTCCAGTGCTTAAACACCCTGACAGTTAGGAAGTTTTTCCTAATGTCCAACCTAAACCTCCCTTGCTGCAATTAAAGCCTATTGCTTCTTGTCCTATCCTCAGAGGTTAAGAACAACACTTTTTCTCCCTCCTCTTGTAACAACCTTTTATGTACTTGAAAACTGTTACCATGTCCCCTCTCAGTCTTCTCTTTTCCAGAATAAACAAACCCAATGTTTTCAGTCTTCCCTCAGAGGTCATGTTTTCTAGACCTTTAATTACACTGCTCTACAGCCAAAATGCTTCTGAAATAAATGTAGTCAAACTTTACTAATTCTGGGTCACTGAGAACGAAAATGATGCTTAAAATTGTTGATTGGCTCTAGTTTTCAAGATATGCTATTGGGTCAGTATATATGACCCTTGACTTGGGAATGGCGGAGGATAAGTGAGTTATAAAGGGAAGGGATCTCAATTTAAACCAGAAATTACTAAAATACATCTTTGACTGGATCTATGAATAAATCTATGACTGGGTTTGGACAGTACTTGCTTTTTAGGCAAAACAATGAATGATGCAATCTGAAGCTGGTATTGCGTCATACATGATATGAATTGCATCATGTTATTCCTAGAAGTCATGGATGATGCAATCATAATGAAGCTTACATCACTCTGCTGAACAAATTGCCCTATATCAGCTCTAGAAATCATACAGTGTAGTGCTCTCTTATTTGTCAGTGTTTGATTTTGCAAAGGGACACATTTCTGTTTAGCCAAAGTGAGCAGAGATGCCTCGTACTTGTGTGAACAGTGCAGATAACTTCTGCTATGTTTGTGGTGAAGTGACTTTTGCATCACAAAAGCGCAGTATAACCACTATGGTTAAGAAAGCCTATCACCTCTATTTTGGCTGCAAAATTGGAGATCAGGACAAGAGGTGGGCCCCACACATATGCTGAAACACTTGTGCAACAAATCTTCGTCAGTGGTTGAACAGGAAAAGGAAATCTATGCCTTTTGCAGTGCTAATGATTTGGAGAGAGCCAACAGATCATACCAGCAATTGTTACTTCTGCATGGTGCCTCCAGTTGGGAAAGGTGTGTCAAAGAAGAAAAAGTGGACTGTGCATTATCCAAACATTCCATCAGATATACGCCCAGTACCCCACGGAGAAGGACTGCCGGTTCCGGATGCACCAGAATCACTCTCACTTGAGTCAGACGAGGAAGAGGATGAAACTTCTGGTCCTGAACCATCAATGTCACAGGACCCACATTTTCTCCCATCCTCCTCCTCTGAACCACACCTCATAACACAAGGTGAACTGAATGACCTTGTCAGGGATTTGGAACTACCCAAGAGTAAGGCAGAGCTGTTGGGCTCCAGACTACAGCAGTGGAATCTCCTGGCAGGTGATGTTAGGGTTTCCATGTTCCGTGACCGTCAAAAGGATCTTGTCCCATTCTTCTTCATGGAAGGTGATCTTGTAGCCTGCAACAACATCGATGGTGTGATGGCAGCCCTCAACATCGTTCACGATCCAGATGAGTGGAGACTGTTCATTGATTCATCGAAGACGAGTCTTAAAGCTGTTTTACTGCATAATGGCAATGTTTTGCCATCAATTCCAGTTGGTCATGCAGTCCATATGAAGGAAACCTATGACAACATGAAACAACTTTTGAGGTGCATAAACTATGACCAACATCAGTGGCAGCTTTGTGGCGATTTGAAGGTTGTTGCTCTCTTGCTTGGTCTGCAGACTGGATACACAAAGTACTGCTGTTTTCTCTGCCAATGGGATAGTCGTGCAAGAGATTCCCACTACATCAAGAAAGATTGGCCACTCCGACAGTCATTGGAGCCTGGGAGGAAAAGTGTTCAGCATCCACCACTTGTTGAATCAAGGAAGATTTTGTTACCACCCTTACACATCAAGCTGGGTCTGATGAAGAACTTTGTCAAGGCCATTGACAAAACACAAGCAGCTTTCAAGTACCTCTGTGGAAAATTTCCAAGGTTAAGTGAAGCTAAGATAAAGGAAGGTGTCTTTGTTGGTCCTCAGATTCGTGAACTTCTTCGAGATGATGCATTTGACCATGCACTGCATGGCAAGGAAAAGACGGCATGGAAAGCCTTCCAGTTAGTGGCAATAAATTTTCTCGGAAACAACAAGGCAGACAACTACAGGTTGTTGGTGGAAAACCTCCTCAAGGGATACAAAAGCCTTGGTTGCAACATGTCACTAAAGATACATTTTTTGCACTCTCATCTAGATTTTTTTCCACCGAACTGCGGAGCAGTGAGCGACGAGCACAGCGAGCGATTTCACCAGGACATTGCAACAATGGAGAAACGCTATCAGGGCAAATGGAGCCCATCAATGCTTGCAGACTATTGCTGGACAGTGACAAGAGATGCTCCATTTAATGAATACAAGAGACAAGCCAAGAAGCGCCGAGTAGACACTGAATAGGACTAAACTATGTACATAATAGTTTTTTGCCTTTTGTTTCATAATAAAGTTTATTTATATAACCCTTTTGCTGATTTTTAAAGTGTTACATAAATAGGACAGGTGAAATATCATCATGTAAAGCAACCATAAACACATGAAAAGACCTAGGTTTACAATTTATGATTAAAACTCTACTATCTACACAATATACATAGACATAAAATGTAAAAACTTAAATATCTTAGAAACAGTAGCCAGTTGTTTTAATTGTCATATTTGAATTCAGCACATCAAAATACATAATAAATAGCACATTTTATCTCTGAAGCAGACGACTTCTCAAAAATTGTAGACCAGTGTTATTTTTGTTGCTCTCCTTTTGGACTCTCCAATGTGTCCACATCTTTCCTGAAATGTGATGCCCAGAACTGGACACAACACTCCAGTTGAGGCCTAATCAGTGGGGAGTAGAGCTGAAGAATTGCTTCTCGTGTCTCGCTTACAACACTCCTGCTAGTACATCTCAGAATGATGTTTGCTTTTTTTTTTTTTTTGCAACAGTGTTACACTGTTAACTCATATTTAGATTGTGACCCAATATGACCCCCAGATTCCTTTCCACAGTACTCCTTCCTAGGCAGTCATTTCCCATTTTGTGTATGTGCAATTGATTGTTCCTTCTTAAGTGGAGTACTTTGCATTTGTCCTTGTTGAATTTCATCCTATTTACTTCAGACCATTTCTCCAGTTTGTCCAAATCATTTTGAATTTTAATCCTAACCTCCAGAGCACTTGCAACCCCTCCCAGCTTGGTATCATCCACAAACTTTATAAGTGTACTCTCTCTGCCATTATCTAAAGCAGTGTTTCCCAAACCTGGGATGCCGCTTGTGTAGGGAAAGCCCCTGGTGGGCCGGGCTGGTTTGTTTACCTGCCCCGTCCACAGGTCCGGCCGATCACGGCTCCCACTGGCCGCGGTTTGCTGCTCCAGACCAATGGGGGCTGCAGGAAGCAGCGCGGGCCGAGGGATGTGCTGGCCGCCGCTTCCAGCAGCTCCCATTGGCCTGGAGCAGCGAACCGTGATCGGCCAAACCTGCAGATGGGGCAGGTAAACAAACCGGCCCGGCCCGCCAGGGGCTTTCCCTACACAAGCGGCGTCCCACGTTTGGGAAACACTGATCTAAATCATTGAAGATATTGAACAGAACCGGACCTAGAACCAATCCCTGCGGGACCCCACTTGATATGCCCTTCCAGCTTGACTGAATAACTGATAATTACTCTGGGAATGGTTTTTTCAATCAGTTATGGATCCACCTTATAGTAGCTCCATCTAGGTTGGATTTCCCTAGTTTGTTTATGAGAAGGTCATATGAGACAGTATCAAAAGCCTTACTAAAATCAAGATATACCATTCTACTGTTTCCCCCCATCCACAAGGCTAGTTACACTGTCCAAGATGTAGCCTTTTGGGAAAAGTGCTAAAGGGAAAGACATAAATGGCATGTTGATAATCTGTTGGGTTTGGAAGACATCCCATAGTCTTTTCTGTGCAACAAGAAAGGATCCCTTTGATGGGATCCTTCTGAAGACTTCCCCCCTAGAACGCTCTCCAACAAGTTTTACCAGGAGAAGAGCTGAACATTTGAGATACGTTTGCTATGGAATTAGTCTACTATTTTCCTATGCCAATCAAAACCCGAGTTGTAGTGCTGCTTAACAGGCTGATGTTATGGAGCGGAAGTCTCTCCTTCCGGTGGTTTAAACTTCCTATTGTGTAGTGTATTGCCTAGTGTAAAGCTGATTTTTGGAGTCTTTTTTTTAAAAACAATTCTTAAAGTTAATAAAAATCTCATAGGTCATTGATGATGGGTAAAGAGTCACATTTACTAAAACTTCCCTAGATGATTTGAATTGAAAGATATTTTCCATTTACAATGTATTCATCTGTATTTATGGGTATGCATTAATCTATGGACCCAATAACCACAGATTGGAGAAGGACAAGAATTAGTACTGCTGTACATATTGATCATACCTAGTGAATGGATAAACTTAAGAGACTACATAAAGTAAAACATCTTCTCAGCAATATATAGGGGAATCCTCTTAAAAGAGGATCTAAAATAGGACTAAACCTGCTAAAGGAAGGATTTTTACTGTAATGTCATGGCTGTGCTTTTAAGCAGCTTCCACTATATTCAATTACTATTGATTCATTAAGTACATGAACTGTACATCTCTAATTAAAATCCTCTTTCCTTCCTGCCTTGCCACCAGCAGGAATGCTTAAATAGATTTACTATGAATTGAAAAAAGTGATAAAAAGATTAATTAGAAAACACTAGCCAAAATACCCTGACTTTCTCTGCGTGTTTCTCAGTAACATGTGGTAATCTCTCCCCTCAGTGCCTCTCCCTAAGTAGAAGCTGCTGTGGATGATGTATTTTGATAATTTTTTTTTTTTTTTTTTGCATGCCAATTAGACAGAGCCCTTGTTCACACAGATTGCCCTTCCCATCTTTGGAATTGGAAAGACCTATTGCTAAAAGTACCTGACACCAAAGAACAAAAGCCCTGGGAAATGAGAACAGTGCTGCTTTAATTGTCAAGCTCATGTCATGGAGAACTGACTAAATAAGCAATGTGAGGAGTAGGAAAACCACTTAACTTTATAGAAAGCCACTGATAAAACATCATGCAGAGTCCCAGTGCTGCCTGGTGATATTTCTGCCATGGACTTTATCATAATGACAAGAGCTGGGCAAATAATTCATAACAAATAATTTAACAGAAGTATGGTGCTTCTCTCTCCGTGTGGGCAGAATTCAACCTTGTGCAGGGGCCAGTGTAAGTTCTACGCAATACTTAAGAACTATTTAAGCCCTGGGGATCTTATGTAGCAGAATAAAAAGTTTAAGGGCTTGATCCTGTAAGTAACTGAGCACTCTGGCCCGAGTCCAAAGCTTTTAAGAATGTGAATAGTCCCATTGGCATTAATGGAAGGGGCTGCTCACATGCCTTAAGTTAAGCATATGCTTAAGTGTTTTGCTGGATAAATGCCTGAGTGCTCAGGACTTGATCAAAAAGTAGAGAACATCTTCCTCCTTCCCTAAATATATTCCCATATTATTCCAACCAGAAACCCCCTTGCAGCACCACTTAGGAATCTATTAGAGTCATTAATTCCTTGAAGGATTAGATGGCTCCCTGATTCTCTGACCACTTGTATACCCCACTCCCTGTAGCGTTTAGAGAAACATTGATGGAGGGGTATGCCAACTCAAAACCTACTGGAGACTCTTCCACATCAAGAGAATGCCCAGCTAAGGAGTTATGAGAGTATTCTCTATAGAAGTGTCTGTATATAAAAGTTAATAGTTGGTTAGTAGTTAATGTGCCAGTAGATGGTGCTCAAGAATATGTAGCATTGTTCATTGATTTTGTAAGACCAATAATACTTGTTGGTGTGCAATGCAAATGGCTTCCTCTGTGCAGCTCTTTACAAGACACTCAACAAGGAGATGCAGCCAAATTTTATTCCAAAATATCTGGCCACCTAAATTCATTTGAAATTTTCATGACATAATTCAAGTGGCACTCTTCCTGATTGAATGACTCCGGTAACAAACCAATGGCAGCACAAATTTCAAACTGCATACTTGTGTGTAAAATTTTCAGTTTGAAATTCTCACTGCGACTGGTCGGTAATCATTCATATTTCACTCGTGGCAAATATTTGGAGTAGTCTGGCTAGAGATGTGCTTTTTCCAAGATTTGCACGGGAACACCTGATCACTAGAAGATTTATGGAAAGTGAAAACAAAGGTCAAGACACAATCAAAGTGAAGCTGTTTAAAAATTCTACTAAAAATTCACTTTTACGGCTATGCATTCAGTATTATAACTCAACGTCGTCACACAGATACAAGATCATGATAAAAATATTGCAAAGTTGTGTCAGAATATCATACCATGAATAATTCCTGGCTCTCTGTTTTCATTTGTCACTTTCTCTCCACTCCCCCCACCCTCAGTTTCTGAGAAAGCATTGGTAGTGTTTCTTCGCCTCTTCCCACTCAGTTCCTATCCATTAAGAGAGTGGTTCATTCCACCACTAGTTCTCTCTCCTCCAGTCTTCTTGCTGTTTGGAGGGAGGTCAGAGAGTCCAATGGCTGTTCCTTTCTCATCTCTCTGAAGTAAAGTAAGGTGGTAATTAAAAGGTAAGAATTATGATAATGATTATTTACTGAGCTCTGTCCCTACCCTGAGCAGTGTGCTGACAAAGAGGAAGACTGAGTTTACAAGGTTAAGACCAGATAGAAAGCATAGAGTTTCAATCAAGCCTATGGACCCAGGACAGCCACATGCAATGTTGTAGCCATGTCAGCCCCAGACCTGAAGAAGAGCTCTGTGCAAGCTTGAAGTTGGGCCAATAAAAGGTATTCTCACCCACCTTGTCTCAGCCACATGAAGACATTAAATATCTGTGGGTTAAGTATTACTAGGCTAAATCATCTAATTAATGAGGAAGGTCTTGGATTTTAGATGATTACCAGAAGAGGGCTCACGGACAGTTTTCAAACCAGGGAATTACTATTTTCTGTTTTTTCACCTTTTTGTTCTTTATGGTACTTATAAAATAATCATAGTGAAACTCAGGCATTTATATAGCACTTTACGTCTCCAAATTGCTGTGCAAATATTAAGTAATTAGACACAGTATAGCAGCTACCACATCCCCAAAACAAACCTTTTCACTTCTAGAGGAGCGGTGACCATACTAAACTAGACTCCCTTACATTGACTTAGGCCATGTTTACACCACAGCTACAGTGCCATAACTACATCTATGGAGGGGAGGAGGGGTTCATCACTATAGGAATTCCAGCTCCCCAAAGCAATGGCAGCGAGGTTGATGGAAGCATTTTTCCAACTGATCTAGCTGCATTTACAATGGGGAGGTCAGTATAGATTCAGCACTCAGGGGGTATGGATTTTTCACACCCTGACCAGCAGAACTACATTGGCCTAACTTTAAGTGTAGTGCAGGCTTAAGACTTTCTTAGACCAACTTACACCCATTTACTGAATGTATAAAGTCTAAGGGCTTGTCTTCACTTTGGAACTAAATCAGCGCTGCTGCAATCGATGCAGCAGCATTGATTTAGCAGGTCTAGTGACATGCTCAATCAATGGGAGAGCACTCTCCCATCGATTTCTGTACTCCACCTCAATGAGAGGTGGAAGCAATGTCAGCAGGAGAGCATCTCCCGTCGACATAGTGTAGTGTGGACCCCGTAGTAAGTAGAGCTAAGCTACGTTAACTTGAGTTACGCTACTAACACAACTCAAATTGCGTAGCTTAGATCAACAGGCAGCGGTAGTTTAGACCAGGCCTGAGTATTAAAAAGTCTATACTGGTGAGACTTATACCAAGGAGCTGAAGATCTGAGTTTCAATAAGGATTGTCTGCTTTAACTTACACAGCTTCACCTCCCTGGTGGTTGCTTTCCTTGCTAATATGAAGACAAATTCTATTCTCATTTACTCTAGTGTACATCTAGAGTTTACACTATTAATGTTTATGGAGTTATTCCAGATTTATACTGATGTGATTGAAAATTGAATTTGAACATAGATTCCCTTATACTCAGTGGGCCAAATTCAGAGGAGCATTGTTGGGAGGGTACATGTGTACACTGCATGTTGGCAAGTGGATATGAATCTGAACTAGTCTAAAGGAGTCTAAGTAGGTATGATATACATGTTGGAGAGAAGGGAAGAAGGTATAATGTATACCTGCATAGACTCCCTCTAGCATTAGCATTATAACAAATTCTGACAATTTAATAGAAATGGAACTAACAAAGACCTATAGAAATATAATATGGCTGTATATAAATTACTGATAAATTCAATAGGTTTTAATAGATAATTATATTATCCTATTGGCTTCTTTAACCATCCTTTACAATTCTATACTGGAGACAGAATAGGATAAGTGAGTCTATAGCGTACTTTAAAAATACATACACGTACTATAGACAGGTTATGTCTATTAAATTCTGTGGGACTTCTCTATATGGGTTTCTACATTCACGGAGGCAATGTCTACACTATGGATATTACAGTGGCCTGGCTGCAGTGCTGCAGCTATGCCACTGTAGTGCCATAGTGTAGATGCTTCCTACATCCATAGAGGAACTTTCTCTCTTTATGTAGGTAATCCAGCTCCCTCCCGGAGCGGCGGTAACTAGTTTGATGGAAGAATTTTTCCATCAACCTACCTGCATCTACACTGGGAGTTAGGTCGGCTTAACTACGGTGCTCAAGGATGTGAATTTTTCATACGCTGAAGCTAGGTTGATCTGAGTTTTATGTATAGATCAGGCCTTGGATTCACCATTGAGTTTGGCCCATAGTCTGCAATAGAGACTGTCACTTGTGTATCCTAGTCACACCTCTGAGCGCTATAGTTAAGATGACCTAACCCCCGGTGTAGAATTCTTCCACTGACCTAGCTACCACCAATCTGGGATGGGATGGAGGGGTGGATTACCTACATTGATGGAAAACCTCTTCTATTGATGTAGGAAGCGTCTACGCTACAGTGCTACATCAGCATAGCTGCAGCGCTGCCTCTGTACTGCAAACATGGCCTGAAAGTCTCCCGGTACCTTTTCCCTAATGGAAGTACGTACTTATCCATGAGTAGGGTAGGTATTTTACTATGCCTGCCACATACAATGCCATAATCATGGCAAGGTCCGGCCTAATCAAATTCATTCCGCAATGGTTATTTCTTTTCAATTTTACGTCATGAGTCTAGGACACTTTAGAAGTCCATTTACAAATTAATAACCTTTCATCCGTCAGTGCTACTTTAAATTTCAAAACTTTCATGTATATTTCATTAGACAAAGGCTGATCTATTATTCAGATGCTTTCTCCAATTAAATATGTTTTTGCTTGTCAAATGAACAGAACATATTTATCTTTGTAAATATACCAAGGAAAGTGTCAGAAGTCCCATCATTTAAAACAAAACTGGACAGAGCACTGGATAATACATCACAGGGAACAATACTGCCCTAGAAGGGGAATTAACTAGAATCTCTCTGCTTCTGCCTGCAGCTATCACCATTTTTAATACATGCAGTTGTCTATAATTCCTCCCTAAAGACTGCAGTATTGTTGAATATATCCATTGTACAATTTATTTATTGTCACAGAAATATAGGGCTGGAAGGGATCTGAACAAGCCATCTAGTCCATCCTCCTGTGCTGAGGCAGGATTAAGTATACCTAGACCATTCCTGACAGGTGTTTGTCTAACCTATTCTTACAAACTTCAAATGGTGGGGGATTCCCCAGTCTCCCTAGATAACCTGTTCCTATGCCTAACTAGCCTTATCATTCAAAAGAGTTTCCTAATATCCAACCTGAACCTCTCTTATTGCAAACTAAGCCATTTATTTCTTGTCCTATCTTTGATGGAAGTGGAGAAAAATTGGTCACCATCCTCTTTCTAACAGCCTTTTACATATGTTAATGTCCCTCCTCAGCCTTCTGTTCTCTAGACTAAAGATGTCCAATTATTTCAACCCTTCCTCATTGGTCATGTTTTCTAAACCTCTTGTCATATTTGTTGCTGTCCTCTAGATTCTCTCCATTTTATTTGTTTCTTTCTTAAAATGTTGTACCCAAAGCTGGACACAGTACTCCAACTAAGGCCTCACCAGTGTTGAGTGAGTTACCTACAATGTCTTACGTATGACACTTCTGTTAATACACCCCAGAATTTTGACTTAAAGAACTAAAAACGACACCATCCATATGCTCTAGGTGCCCTTGACATAGTTTAAAAATACATGTACAGGAAATTAATGTAATCCACCACAAATCCCCTCTCCCTCCCTCTCAAATAATTCCCCATCCTTAGTTCCTCCCCCATTTTCAAGTGAGAAAAAGGATCAACCTTATAATGAGCCCTGAAGATCATAAAAGCATAAGGCACAAGCTGCATATGTATCTGTAAGTTTAGTGGTTTCATCAACTTGGTTAGAACACTGCACAATGCTTTGAAAATTCAATACTTTTGGTTCCTTCATTACTTTGACGAGCTAAAGAGAAAAAGAAAAGTCTGCAGAAAAATACATGACCCAAAAAACCAACGACACATCTGAATAAATTCCGTTTCTGCTAATTACCAAAGCCAAAAATGTCTAACAGTGGCTAGGAAAGTAATTCACCAACATTTGCTGAGAGATGCATATATAATATAAAATGAAATTATATATAACATTTCTCCTTTAGAGGACATTCTGTGATTATGTAAGAAGATATAGGTAACATAATAAGAACTGTGTGGGCCAGACACACTTAGCTGGTGTAAATCAGAAAAACTGCATTGAACTCAGTGGAACAGCACCACTTTATACAGCTGAGAATCTTGCCCTTTGTCTTTAAATGTATATTCCTGAACACATACTAATTCCAAGTCTATTATCTTATTTCATCTCACAGCCAGTATATGGTTTTTCCCTGCACGATGTCCTTGCACATTAATCCTAGTCTACCTTAAAATGCAACTAGCAAATGGATTTTCCACCACTTCCATTGGGAGTCTCAGACTTCATTGTCAAAAATTGGTTCCTGATATTCAGTCCAACTTTTCCTTTACTCAGTTTCATCTCATTCCCTTAATTATGTGTTCAAAGTTAGCACAGCTCTTTAATGCGCACAGGGATATTATTTTTGCTGCCTTTCTGTAAAAGAAGGTGTATACTACACCTTCGTGGATTACACATGAGCTGGGGAGGAAACCATTTTCTCAGTCTGACACTTTTTTAATTTAGAAGGATGAAACAGACCTTTTGAAGTTTTTCATCAAAAAAACAAAAGATAGGCCACAACCCCCAATGCACCCCAGAAAAACCAATAGCTGAGCGCATTTACTTAATATGTGGAAGACCCAGGTTCAAGTCCCTGTTCTGTTTGAACCCAGGTCTTCCCACATCCTAGGTAAGCACCCTAACCAATTGGCTATTGTGGAGTGGGTCTTTCCAGTTGGAGATGTTCCACTTCATATTAAATATTCAGTGGGCCACAAAAACAGAGAGGCTGACTCTATACCCCAGATATTATGGCACTCGCTTGGAATGTGGGAAACCTGGTGTAATAGGGTGAACTCACCTCTCACAAGAACCCCCTTTTTCAGTGCAGTGTGTCTGCACACTCACTCTCTCAGTTTGTGGTGGATCTTCACTGACTCAGCCCTCCAGCCAAGTCACACACAGTCTGTTGTGAAATAAAAACGAAGCAAACCCTTCCTGGGTACAAGTCCATCAGGGGCCTCTCTCAGTGCCCTCTGTAACATCTCTCTGAAGTTGTCCCTGCTCTGGAATAGTGCAGTGCTCCAGGGCTCCCTCCCTGGGGGCAATGTCTTCACCCTCTCAGGGCCTTTCTGGCCACAGCTCTCCAGCTGGGCCACTACAGTTCAGCTCCCCATCTGGGGTGCTTCAAAGTCCAGGCCACTTTCCCAGTGGCTGGTGGGGAGGACCCAGGCCCACCCTCTACTCCAGGACCCAGCCAAGGGACCCTACAGATAGCAGCCATGCCATGTCCCTTTCTCTAAGCTGCATTGCTGCTCTAATTCCCTGGGCCACTTCCCCATGGCTCCAGTACATTCTTCACCCGTATCTCAGGGCCTTGTCCTGGTGGAGTCCCAGCAGCCAGCCCAGAGCTCCTTCCTGCTCTCCCTGGCTTCTGGCAGCACAGCACAGCACTGCCCTGTCCAAAGTCCTGCAGCTCCCTCAGCCAGCCAGGTGCACCATCCACTCTCCTCCAGGTCTAGCAAGGAACTGATCTCACACTGCCCCTGCAGCTCTTCTTATACCCTGCTGGGCTCTGATTGGCTGCTTCCCCCACAGCCACTCTAGGCAGCTTGGAGGACCTCTCTACTGCCCTTTTCTGGGACAGGGTGCAGCAGGGGGCTTCCAGACCTAGTCCACCCCATCATACGTGGGTTCAAGTTCTGGTTCCAAATCAAGCAGAGCAGAGACAAGACTTAAACCTGGATCACCTACATCCCAAGGTGAATGCTCTACTCACCAGGATCTCTCTCTCTCTCAATCACTCTCATTTGGACCAAAAACTCCATCCTAGACCTGAGAAACCTTTCCTAGATAAAGTTTAATTGAAATTGGTAAATTCCTGTAAAAAGTTTGTTTTGATGAAAAACATTTTCCAACTAAAAACCATTTAGTTGAAAACTTCCCAGCCAGCTCACACTCACAGTTTGTGAATAATGTGTTTATAAGCTCATTAATGCTAACAATTTTATCAGAAAGCCACTAAGTAAGAATGAATATGCAAACTAATTTTAAATGTCAAGTGAACTCTGAAGCATATACAGGTATCAATTTTATATGCTGACAATGAGACAAGTACTAGTGGGTCAATGATAAAGACTAGTATATAATCACAGAGCCTTACTAAATCTTTTAATTGGCCTTTTGATAATTATAAGTCTCCCTGATGATGTTCTAGAAATTATCCAGATCATCAATCTTACTGAGATGATGCTGAACCTTCTTCCTACTTAGGTGCTGGGTATGTAAGCTGGGGATCAAATGGATGATTCAGCATCAAAAATTATTAGGGGATTGGACAGACTGATATATGAAGAAAGATTAAAGACCCAAACAACATGGCTTAGGGGGGGACTAAGGGAGTTAAAAAATAATTGATTAAAATATTTGAAGCATGTAAACGCTATGAAAGAAGAGGAATTATTTAGTTTTATAGATGAAGATGTAATTTGGACTGCAGACATTAAGTTAACAAAAGGCAAAATGAGGCAATAGATCAGAAAAACCTTCTGATAAAGAGATCTTCTAGTCTCCTAAATGTAGCAGTGAAAGTCTAATGCCTTGAGTCATTTAAAACTGGAGTGGACAAAAATCCAGAATATACATCTGTAGATCAATCCTTCAATAGGCCAGGATGTATTAGATATCCTGAGAGGCCTCTTCTCTCGCTAATGCCTTCCATTATGTGAGAGCACATTTGTTTTTAGGGTGTTTTAAATGTAATTTATTTCTAAGACTAAAGCTGATCTTGTGCATGCCTTGCCTTTTCCCATCCTATAGGTAGATAGTTGATTGAGAACAGTTAAGATGGAATTTCCTAGACATTAAAGGTGGGATTTTCAAAAGCACCTAAGGAAGTTGGATGTCCAATTTCCTTAGACATATTTGAAAATCCCACTTTAAATCCTATACAAAATTTGAGAGGCCACTTAAGAAGGAGCTCTTGACCTGATGTTACTAAATAACAGATAAGATTGCATGCAGTACCTACTGCCCCACCTGCCATGATTCACCTTATTATGACTTTCAATTTGTCAAGGGAAGAAGTCAGATTGTGTGCATGTTTTTAAAAATCCCATAGAAGTAGTTATGGTAATATTGCCATTTTACCGTGAAATGAAACTCAAGGCAAATTATTCACAGCACAGGCAGATGAATATTCACTGATATTATAATTGCATATTGTGCTGAAGCACAAAGTAGATTTCTCTTGCGTTGCATTTCTTTCAATGGAAAAATGGCAAACTACAAAAGATATTAACCTATCAGAAGTAATGTCGCCTTCCCTAGAAGCAATAGCACCCTGTCCTTTCTTGCCTCAAAGCACTGTTTATAATGAGAGCAATGGCTTGACAGCTTTGACTCTGCACTTTCAGTGCTTGCTAAACAGCCTTTTCATTATCATGTATGTTGCATGCAGTCCTTATAGTCAAATGTTGCTACCAAGAATAATTTAAGGATACAGGCTATGTCACTTCAAAAACATCAGGAATCTATTGGGACCATGAAAGGATACATCTTATCGTTATTGATGTTCTTTCATATGTATTTATTTTCCTAAAATCTCAAATAGTATTGCAAGAACTAAAGCATCTAACAATTCCCAGTGTGACTAATAGATTTAGGTATCTTCCAAGATTAGAGACTGAAAGCAAACCATGATAAGAAGTTTTCTTTGGTAAAAAAGAGATGCAACATACAAAGATACAGTAAATATAAAAACACATCACATTCAGAAAGCACAGAGACAAATTCCACATCCTACAGATTAAGAAAGCATGTACTATGGAAATATCATTTCAGTATTGTCATATTTTGTAAAACTATATGTGTGTGAAGTGTAAACTAGTGGAAGAGGGGAGTGAAAATCAGGTCTCCTGGGTTCCATTCCTGCCTTTCCCCCATCACTCATTATGATTTTTTGGCAATTCTTTCATTTTGCCTCTGTATTTCAGTTTCTTTTTACACAATGGTTATAATACTGCAATAAAAGCTAATGCTGGTGGTGTGAGCATAAATGTTTGTAAAGTGCTTTGAGATCCTTGGATAAATGCCAATTACTAATTAATTATGATGTTAGTTAGGTATTAAATAAAACATCCAAGCCACAAACCTTTTCCTTTTCCAATAAAAAGAGTGAATGGAAGGGGATGGATTGCATCTCCCAGCTCCCTATTCTTTGATAAATTAAGCCAAATTTAGGGCTCAATCCTTCAAAGACTTACAGAGGTGAGTAACTTCACTGCTGGGTTATTGCCAATTCTTCCTCCATTCCAGGGGCGGCTCTAGGCACCAGCAAAGCAAGCACATGCTTGGGGCAGCCCATTTGCAGGGGCGGCAGGGATCCAACAGGGGGCCCTGGGAGCTGTAGTTCCTTGGTTAGCTCCCTGCCTATAGAGCCAGCCCTGGAGCAGGGAAAGAACTACATTTCCCAGCATTCCCTTGGCCACTACCAACAGGAAAGAGGGGGAGGGAGTGAGGTAGCTGAGACCTCATGCTGCAGCCTGCTGTGAATGGAAAGCTGCGCTGTGAGTAGGGATACTATATTTTAACTTTCAAAAAATAGGACACTCCACAGGGAGAGAGGGTAGCCCCACCCTGCCACCATCCACTCCCTCCAACTGCCCCCCACAGAAACCCCAACCCATCCAACCCCCCCTGCACCCTGTCCCCTGATCACCCCCTCCCGGGACCCCTGCCCCAACTGCCCCCCAGGACCCCACCCCCTATCTAAGCGCCGCTGCTCCTTGTCCCCTGATTGCCCCCTCCCGGGACCCCGGCCCCTAACTGCCCCTTGGGACCCCACCGCCTATCTAAGCCTCCCTTCTCCTTGTCCCCAACTGCCCCCTCCTGAGACCCCCCCCAACTTCCGCCCTAGGACCCCACCCTCTACCTGTCCCCTGACAAACCCCCGGGACTCCCATGCCTATCCAACCACTGTCTGTCCCCTGACTGCCCCCCAAACCCCTGACCCATCTAACCCCCCCTTCTCCCTGCCCCTGACTGCCCCCCCGAACCTCCGCCCCAGCCAACCCCCCAGCCCCCTTACCGTGCCACTCAGACCAGCGTGTCTGGCTCCCCGCAGCACCAGACACACTGCTGCATACATGCTGCCGTGCTCCCCCGTGGAGCCACAGCCCCCCCCCCCCCCAAGCACCTGCCTTCCAGATTTGAACACCTCAAAATTCAGGAGTGCTCAAGCTCAGTTTGGGCAGCTGTTACTTCCTTTCTCCCAAATCAAATATACTGATCCACTGTAACTTGCTGTAGAAAAAATAGGATAAAATTGAACAAGAAATGCTTCCCAGTGGTTAGGACTGGAATTGCTATTTTCAACAGCCATTGCCTTGTTTGTTTGTTTGTTTGTTTGTTTGTCTGTTTGTTTAAAAGGAAGACAGTGATATTGCATTGGCAAATTCCCCATAGAAAGAAAGAGTGGAACAAAAGAATAATAAAGGCACCTCAACTTTTCCTCATTTATGTAGGACAGTCTTATAATATGCATCCAGATATCCTCCAATCACACAAGCTGAAAATTGTTCCACTTTACTGCAGTTCTGTAACCATATGGGAACCAATCCTGTCTGTGTTCTGTGCACATCTAAAATTCCTGCTGAATGACCTGCCATGGGAGCGAGTTACCACTGACCCAGGGCTGTGGCGGAAGGAGGGTGCAGGTGGCGGGGGGGAGAGAGAGTCCAGGGCTGGGGTGGCAGGGGGTGTGTGCGTGGGTGGGAGAGCCCAGGGCTGGGGCAGCAGGGGGGTGCGGCGAGAAGCCCACGGCTGGGACGGGGGCAGCCAAAATTTTTTTTGCTTGGGGGGGCAAAAAACCTAGAGCCTGCCCTGCTCCATTCCTGCCAATTTAACCTTTAAAGAGAAAAAAATGAATATATGTTGATAGACATTTCATACTGCGCATACACACCCAGCAGATTCCTGCTGTGAACCAGAAAGAAACAAAATGTAAAATAAATCAAAAATTTCATGCCTACAGGGCACGATTCTTCTTGTTTTCTGGTTGGGATTTTTGTTTCTCCTCAACTTTAAATGTAGCTACTGAAGGATAGAAGTGCTAGTGACAAGGAGACAACAGGTCTGAATTTACAAAATTGCAAAGCCTATTTGTAAGAATAAATCAAAGCTTAAACATTTTAATAATGCAACTCAGGATATAGTAAGTGCTTGATCCAGCTCCCATTGAAATCAAAACCAAAAGGTAAATAATTTTTGAAGTGGTCACATATTAGTAAATTGTAGCTGCCCTTTCTACTGGAAAATAATGGAAGGCCTTACCAAGCAGCATTCTCTCAGTACATTTCAAATGCACACATTTCAAGTGCATCTTAGATATCTGCTCAAACCCATTTTCCCCTCCCTAACTGACAGTAAGAGTTTTACCTTCCTGATCATATTCTATAAGAAGACAAGCAGTAAAGCAGTTTCTGTGTTTGTCAAGACAAGGTGCAAATTCTGCGAGAAGCAAGCATCACATTTTTCTAATGACAGCTCTTGGATACACGGCATTCCTGCGCAAGCATTGCTCACTTAGGAGAAGAAGATGAATGAATGTGGGGATGAAAAACAATTTGTCTGTCTCCATAGCACAGCAATGCAACTCAAAAAATCTACAGGGGCTTCTTTCACCCAACACCAATAATTTGCTTAGAAAAATATTTCCACTCGTCGTCTTGTGCCTTTGTATTCGACAAAATGTCAACAACTGTGAATATTTTTCTGCTTTCCCATCCAATTCCATAATAACAAAAGAGAAGAGCACTGACTTCATTATTCCAGTCACATGTAAAATTTGCTTGTGTCTTCTCAGTACATATCATGAATATAATTGCTATAGCAAAAGCCTGATGTGACAAAATAGCTGAAGAAAAATGAAAAGAATGTGAAAGCAATGTTCAGCCTGATAATCAAACATGTATTTTACTCAATGTTTCTTAGCAAACTGTCGGCAAGCATAACTGACAGTTAGGCTACTAGAAACTTTACATACTGTAATTATCTTTCTCTTCAAATCCTTATCGGAGAGGATGTTAGCTTGGTATTGGAATTTGGTTTCTATAAATCTGAAACGAATTTAGTACCCAAGGAAATTGCCAGATCGACAGCCCCAGCAAATGAAATCCTCTCTTTATCTGCAGCACCATGTGCCATATATAACAGGCAGAAGCAGTATAGATTCCTCATGCTGCCATGGCAGTGGGTCTCACTTAGGGGTGAAATTCTCATTTGCCTTTCTGTGGAGACTGTCAGATGGATAGAGGCATATGTAGTGGAGGCTGTAGTAACACAGCATGTAACTGAGTTCATATAAGATTCTTCAGATGGAGCTAACATAGCATATTATAGTTGGCCATGTTAAGAATCACAAACATAAAGCCCTATTCAAAGCTCATTTAAGTCAACGGACATCTTTCCATCAACTTCAATAGGCTTTAGCAAGCAATGAGCTTCCATAGATGCTGACATTACAGAGAACAGGGTAGGTACTTTCAGATGGCTAGGTCCAGCCCTAAAACCTAAAACGCTGCACAGAAATCTCCCTGCACTTATAGAAGGGGAACACACATAGCCATACCAGATTACTAGTTCTGTGAATTTCTATCAGATTTTTCTTCTGCCTGTCCCAGGGGAAATCCAGTTCAATTAGAGAATGTAAATGGGGTCACCTCTCACCTGCACCTCAATGGAATGCTCAGCAGGATCCCAGAAATATTTGTAAAAAGCAACAGAGGGTCCTGTGGCACCTTTAAGACTAACAGAAGTATTGGGAGCATAAGCTTTCGTGGGTAAGAACCTCACTTCTTCAGATGCAAGGGATCTTGCATCTGAAGAAGTGAGGTTCTTACCCACGAAAGCTTATGCTCCCAATACTTCTGTTAGTCTTAAAGGTGCCACAGGACCCTCTGTTGCTTTTTACAGATTCAGACTAACACGGCTACCCCTCTGAGAAATATTTGTGTGCCCCTAAATGTGTCAGCTTGAACATTTTCTAAAGGACAGTGAAATACCTGCCCTGAAGTGATTAATAAATGTTTGAGATGATTCACATTACTAATGCACTCAGGCATCATGGCAAAGTTTTGTCTTGAACAAAGTTAACAAGCAAACACTAGAAGGAAGGAAGCAGCATAAGAGGTTGTCAAATAATTTAGCTGGATGATATCTTTGTACATTGAGCATAGTCCTGTAAAACGTACAACCTGCACATAACAATATAAATATAGTTTAAACCTCCATTAAAATAGTATCAAGGGATTGATTTAAAGTTAATTAACACAAGCAAAACATTTCCAAGTTAAGTCTTTCATGCCATCCTTTAACGTTGTTCCTGGGTATTGCTACGTGTTAATATTGGGAACCTCAAGAATTGCTCTGAGACCTCTCTAGAATCTGTGCACAGAGCAGGTGAAGGATAAGGCTTTAGCCATAACTATGATTTTAATTACTTGCAATGGTATAAGTCAAATCCCAAGCTTCATTTCATTGTAGTTTTTAAAGATTTAATTTCCTTTTCCTTTTTTTAAAGCTAATACCGTATTTTAAAAAAGGATTATAACCAGCATTTTCCTTAGGACTTGTCTACATGGTGCCTTATGCTCACCCAAAAGTGCATTTTAATGGCACTTCCAGTTTTCACCCCAATGTCATTCTAGCCTAAACCCAATTCAAAATAAGGGCATCCTTAGTGTCTACCATGCCAGTGGCCTGGAACACCAGAAAGGTGAGTTTACCCACTTCGTTTTTTACTACTACAAAACTGGGTCACTACCCTTAGGAGTTCATACTGTCTGAGAGACAATCAGATAGACAGAGGTTAAGGGGAGGGAACAGGGTGAATTTAGATCAGCCTACATGGTGCCGCACCAGATAGGGTGTAAATTCTAATTCATGCTCAACGACCCTGCTGGCACGCACTAAAAGTTCCCTAGTGCATGTTACTGTAGAACTATTTGAAACGGGACTACAATAATGTCCACTAGGGAACTCTAATGCATACCAGCAGGGTCCACATGGGCCAGTTATTGCACAACACTCTGGTGTGCATTAGAATTTAACCCCCAGCTAGTTCAGACTAAAGGCACCGTGCAAACAAGCCCTTAGTCTATGTTCCACCCACTTCTGTTCAGTCTGTATAATAGCGTTTGGAAGTATGAGGCAATACAATGAGACAGGCATACTATTGGGCAGATGCCGTTGGCGTCTCTATGGCTGCAGCCGTTCAACTACGAGGAGAACTTGCCCATTAATGTATCTCCAGATGTATATCCTCAACAACACACCCTGGAAGCAAACAATATAATGGAATCTTAAATGCATTGGGTCAGTGCCTGGCAGACAGCTCCTGAGGGGCACATTTTCAAAGGAGACTGTAACAAATGTTCACACACTGTGCGGGGGACAGTTGCTACTGTTATATAAGGGAGCTGGGGTGTGGGGTTAGGAAGTTCAAGGAGATCACTTTTCACATAGCAGTGACAGATTCTGACTGCTGATCAGAACAGAGAGCTGCCTGCTGCAATTAGGAGCTCTGGGTTTTGCAGTTTATGGCGTTTGCAAAGTTAAAATAAAACAATGTATTTAACATAAGCTCCCCTGGCATTAGTATAAAGAACGCCACACACTGCACCCACATACGCTGGCAAGTGCACAGACTAGGGCCAGATTGTGACAAGCATCCCCACATTTAAGGCCTGCAGAAGACCTCCCACATTTGTATTCCCTGCGCTCAGAGAGAGAAGGGCCTGCTCCTACCGTGTGCTCCAAAGGAGCAGCGCACCCCAAAAGGTGTAGAAGGGTAGGGAAGAAAGGGGCCAAAGGTCCAGCCCACTCCACCCTTCTCAGAATGGTCTGGCTGCACTAAGGACAGTGTAGCCTGTGGCATCTCCCTATTCACCAGGCTTCATGGAAAGGGATTGTCTCCCCCAGATACCATAGTATCTAAGCAGCCTATGAGTAAGAGCTGCAGAACTAAGCTGATATTATAGACTGGGCCTTGGTTTGAAAGCTAATTCTGTTCTCTGCACATCCCAGTTAACAATCGTTATGGTATCCCATTCAGATTTTAATTTGGGCCTCCTGATTTTCTCCCACTTGCTAGCAGGTCTTTTTTATTGGATATCAGATACAAATGCTGTCTCTAACGTTTCCTAAAATCTTTTTAAGCCATGCTGCCCCATTGCGACAAACACCTTTTAACAGAATGGACCCAACAAATGATCCTCTATTATATAGAGTTTGGTAAAAAAATAAAAATTACCCACTTTCTTCTACTGTTTTTTCAAGCCTCCTGTAGTCACTGGGCCATGTGCAAACTTCATCGTTTTTGCTTGTGTTAATCTGGGCCTAAAGTGAAAGGTTAATTTTCACGTAAATTACACAGGAAATGGAGCCAACAGGGATCATTCAAAAGAAAATAGCTTCTTATTTTGGGGTAAAACAAAGAGGGAGTGAGAGGAAGAAGGATGTTGCAGACTGTCAGAACCTTCTCTCCTCCTTCTGCATTGCCATTCTCACTTGGCCAGATTCTGATCCTTTTATTCGTGTTGAGCAGCACCTTATTCCAGGAATGGTTCTGCTGACTTCACTGGGCTATTTGTGGAGCAGGGACTAGTTAGCTTCAACAAGTGTAATAGAATCTCAATCATTTTCTTTGACTTTTGCTGTAGCATTATGACAATATGACCAGTGGGGGGAAAACTGTACTGATTGACAACTTAATATCTAGCCATTGGAGGAAACAAAGAAGACCAAGGAGAATCCCAGACACTGTTATAGGTCATCACAACTGCCTCTGCAAAAAGAAACAAGGCACTCTACAAATGGAGGGGTGGGAGCTGTGCAAGCCAAAAAGAGGGATAGGGACTAAGGGAAGTGAGGAAATAGCCAGCTTTTGCAAGAAAAACGGCTGATTCATGAACAAATAACATTTCTTAAAATCTACCTGGTTTGTTAGTGAAAGTGGCTGTATGATTTCCAAGCAGCTTTAACTCATGTGACTGCTGTTTCTGCAATGACTAACACCTGCACACAATGCTTCTAGCAGCATTACAAAGGTAATTCCCATAGGCGCTTAGTAATAGTTTTATGTTTAAGGGTGACGACAGAATATGATGGGTCTGTGCTATTAATTCTGACATGCAAACAGAACTGTGACTACTAAGGCCTAAGAGATGGTGCAGTAGATTTTTAAACAAGGGAACAGTAATTTTCTTGCTATATAACATCTAGGTTTTTTGTTTTGTATTTTACTTCTCCTTCCTCCTCTCTTTCCTACCTGTTTCCCCTCGCCTCACCCCTGCCTCCCCATTCCAGCTCAGATCCCTTATGAGAGTAAATCTGGTTTTGTGGAATTTCCCCAGTTTCTTTCTTCTGTCTCTAGCTTCTCAGACAAATGTGCTTTCCTGCAAACTCAGATGTGATTATTCCTCCTACTTTTTTTCTGGGTAACCTAGTGACATCCAGTATGAATGATTAATTATTACACTGTTCAAGACGGAGACTTATTGTTCACTTGGTAAATAGCCTTGCGTATTGGGGCCAGATTTTCTAAAGAGTTCAGAGCCAGATTTTTTTGTACTCTGAACTCATAGTCATGACCAGATTTTCATAAGACTCCAACACACTGCTTATTTCAGTACCTACAAGGTAGGTGTGTTCTTTGAAACTCTGAGCATGTTAGAAAATCTGGCCCAGATAGTCCCATATAAAGGCTCTGTAATGATACTCTGGTATTTTTATAACATCTTTCTTCCAAATGGATCCCAAAACACATTACCGACTTTACTGACTGGCTGTACATGTTCAGTTATGGAACTGTGGTAATGGCTCTAGAGTTAGGGTGTTGCTCACTTTCCATTACTGTGTAAGCCCAGTTACACCTAACAGCTTCAAAAACCCTTGGAAGTGAGGGGGGAGGGATAGCTCAGTGGTTTGAGCATTGGCCTGCTAAACCCAGGGTTGTGAGTTCAATCCTTGAGGGGGCTATTTAGGGAACTGGGGTAAAAATCTGTCTGGGGATTGGTCCTGCTTTGAGCAGGGGGTTGGAGTAGATGATCTCCTGAGGTCCCTTCCAACCCTGATAGTGTGTGATTCTGTGACCTTAGAACTTTGGTCCCATCCTCATGGCCCCCTGGAAAATCCACCTCTTGAAGACACAGTTGGTGTGGAGGGTACTGAACCACTGGGCCCTACAGCCCAGAGGGGTTAGAGTGTTCTGTCCCTGAGGTTACCTCAGTGACATCAAATTTAAAAGGCCTGTTGGGGAGAAAGGCCAGCTGAGGACCTCAGCCCATATTTTATTAGGGATGTAATATGCCTCAGGTGGCAACTGAGCTAATCATGAGTGATGGTCCTTACACTCCAATATCCAGTTGTTAGGGAAACTGCTATAACCAGGTACAATAGTATGTGCAGCATCTTCAGTGCGTACCCAGAGTCTGATCCCCTCTGGGGCATATGATTTACCTCCTCCAAAAATAAATCACCACAATTCATTGATAATTTGTGCACTAATCACTTTTCCTAGGAGATGGAACTCTGGAAGAAGAGAAAGACAGCTGGCCACATCTCCATAGGATCCATAGTTCTGTGTGTGTACAGCCAGCCAGGCCACTGAGCTGAGATCTTTTACATATATTTGTTTTTCTTGTCTTTATTTTAAGCCATAAAACAGATGCAAACTAATCTAGTTACAATCACTGGGCAAAATATTGCCACAAGGTGTGCAATGCATAACTCTGCAAAAATGAGTAAGATCTGCGTATACTGATGAATATAAACACAAATGATTGAGAAATCTTGCCATGAAGCAAAAAGTGCCTGTGTTAACATATGCAGGACTTTTACTTGTAAGTGCCTGGATATGCAAAAATATGCAGATCTAGGTCAAAAGTGGGCAGAGTTGCCAAAACAAATGAATTTAATCAGCACAGGCCGCCCTCACCAAGTGACATACCACATCCGTAAAGAAGATGAATAACTCTCTGATGGCCCTGGCAGGTGTATAATGTTCACATCTGAACAATGCCTTGGGACTTGGCGTGGCTGCATATACTAGTCTATAAATATTTTTAGTAAAGCGCCCTATACACACCTCCCTTATGCACACCAACAACATGGTGTATTGGTAAAGACTATTACAAGAAGAAAATCCACCCTCGCATGTAACCAAAACTTAAAGGGATTGCTCTAGCAATTCATCTTTTCCCTAGGATGCTGGTGTCCTTCGTAGAGTCAGTGCAACAGGCTAGATATCCCACATACACAGTGCATCAGAGTACAATAAGGGACACTGTCCTTCGGTGAGATGTGTGGATGTGTGTATATCTGAACTGGCACCTTGTAAATACTAGATGCAGCCCTTTATACATTAGAACTTCTTATATTATATTTTCTTTCATTACCAGGCTGTACTTGGGTGGCTATATAGCATTCACCAGCTCAGACACAAACTAAGTTGAACCCTGTCAAGAAAAGAAGCACATCTTGTAACGATGTCTTCTTACAAATGCTGGACTGTATGAAATAAATTCCTCAGAAATCATCTTCCTGCCAACCCTGCAGCAAATATGTCACATATTATCCTTTTTTTTGTCTGTTTCACAGAATGTACACTCCAAATGTGACCAAGTGTAGCCTATTCTTAGGGTATGTCTATACTACCCGCCGGATCAGCGGGTAGCGTTCGATGTATCAGGGATTGCTTTATCGCATCTCGTCTGGACGCAATAAATCGATCCCCGAATCGACGCCCGTACTCCACCTCGGCAGGAGGAGTAAGCAGAGTCGATGGGGGAGCCGCGGCAGTCGACTTGCCACCGTGAGGACGGCCAGGTAAGTCGAACTAAGATACTTCGACTTCAGCTACGCGAATAGCGTAGCTGAAGTTGCATATCCTAGGGTACGTCTATACTTACCTCCGGGTTTGGCGGTAAGCAATCGATTTTCTGGGATCGATTTATCGCGTCTTGTCTAGATGCGATAAATCGATCCCGGAAGTGCTCGCCGTCGACGCCGGTACTCCTGCTCCGCGAGAGGAGTACGCGGAGTCGACGGGGGAGCCTGCCTGCCGCGTGTGGACCCGCGGTAAGTACCTTGTAGTTCGAACTAAGATACTTCGACTTCAGCTACGTTATTCACGTAGCTGAAGTTGCGTATCTTAGTTCGAACTGGGGAGTTAGTGTGGACCAGCCCTTAGTTTGAAACCCCCCCCCCGCTAGTGTAGCCCAGGCCTTACATCTATTAGGGCTACTTTCCCTGGTTGCCTCGTGTAAAGCTGTCCTAATGCCAGCTCAGTCATCTAGTGGAGGATTCCCCATATCATGCAGAGCCACCATAGCAACTTCTATGCCCCCCACTTCCAAATCTCTGGTGAGGGGATATGCTCAGGTCATCCTTTGCTCCAGCAATCCCCAGCTGCCAGATCCACTTCCAAGGGTTGTTAGAGCAAACATAAGCTGGAGTAGCCCTGAAGTTGCTCTAAGCTTTGCCAGAAACTGAGCCAGTGCAGAATTAGCCCCACGGTTTCTTAAACAGCCTAAATCAACAATAGTGTTTCTGCCACATAGGCTATGTCTACATTTATACCGGCATGTAGAGTACATACACTGCACACACCCCTACCCTGGGTATAATGAGCAGTGTAGACGCTGAGGCGCTGTTCAGAAAAGTAGATTAAAAACACCACAGAACCTGTGTGTATATACCCTGCATGACTCTATACATGCCCAAGCAGCGCCTCCCACTTCTACACTGATATTTGTAGCACTGTAGTCACCAGGGAAAGATGCCAACGGGGACTTTTCACTGCCACTTGTAGCTATGCACAACAGCATGGACACAGTCTGCTTTTCATTGGAGCATGTAGCTACAAGTACCACCAGTGTGGACAAGGCCTTGGGCAGATCTGCTCTAGGAATTATTTTGGGGAACTTCTGTGGCCTGTGTTATGCAGGAGGTCAGACTAAATGATCACAATGGTCCTTTCTGGCCTTGGAATCTATGAAACCCAAGAATAAATGCCAAAAGAATTGAGATTAGAGCCCAGAATATTAAAGTTTGTGAACAGGATAAAAAATTAACCATTTTATTTCTCTTTTCTCTGATGGCAACTGTATGCATATCACATCACTTTTTGGTTGCACAGATATGCAATATCAGCCAGTCAGTCTGAAGACATCACATGAATCTAAAATCATCTAGGTGATTTTTAGTTGCTAATTGAGCACAGGAAAAGCCAAGTTCTGAAATGTCTTTGTCAAAGGACAAATGGGAGGTGTGTGTAAAACCAACAAGTTTAACAAATTGCATCCCTGGAGGGGTTGTGGTGATCGGCTGAAGGGTCATACAAATCTGGAGCCAGGACCATAACACTTTACAAAGTTTCCTTTAAATTCCCCCTGGTTTTTCCAATCCTATCTGTGTATATTATACTTCAGCCACATCACTGCATCCTGGCTACTTGTTGCCATTAGGTTTTGTTTGTTTGTTTTTCTAGTGGAGATCTGCCAGTTCACTGTTATGGCCTGAGCACTGTGGGAGAGCGAAATAGCAGAGATTAGAGTTGTCACAGAGTTATTTATATGTGTTGCATGTTCAAAAAACCACAGTACCTGCTATGATTTGACCTAGACTCTTTCTGTATGCCTTGTACTCAGTGTACAGCATAGCTTCATGCGCTGCTTTACTACTCAGCCTAGGACCCTGTTAAAGTTACACTGTCAAAATGAAACTGCTTCACCCTGATTCTGTAATTGACTGTGCTCATGCATACCCTTGCACCTATAAGCAGTCAACTGCAGGATCAGGGCTATATATTGTACAGCTATAAATAATGACGTTCCTCTTTTTCATGTTCACAGTACATTGAAAAACTCATTCCATTGGTTGTCGTTTTTTCCTGGTTCATTAAGAAATTCTATTTCCATTAAGTTTTTATCTCCCATATTAGGGTTTCTTAAAATAATTTTTAAATTTCTTTTACAAGATCTATGAAATTTTGAGCTTGCAACAATTTGACACTGTCCATAATTTCCTTCTGGAGAGATTTTATGCCTCCAAAAACTAAAGAAAAAGGAAAAATACTTGAGACGAATTATTTATACTCAAAGCAAAGATATTAAGAAAGCCTTCTTTTAAAAGGAAGCAAGGATAGTCTTGTGGTTAAGGCAACAGCATGGACATGAGGCGGCCTGGGTTCTCTTCCTGGCTTTACCACATACTTTATGTACAATCTTAGACAAATCACAATCTCCCTGTTTCTTAGTTTCCTCATTTCTAAAATAGGAATAACAATACTTGCATACCCATTGGTGCATAGGTACCAGAACAGCTCAGTCTCTTTGTGTTCTCATTCTTTTTACTCATGATTTGGATTGTATTATATGTTGCATTATCTGATATGATACATTGCTTCTATCTGATACCATTTCACCAGGATCCATGGCTCTAGAAATACAGAAACAATAGTTACTCCTGGGGGAATTCTGCGCCACGTACATGTGCAGAATTCATGTCCCCTACAGATTTATTTGCTTCCCCACAGAAAAATGACTTTCTGATAAGGAAGCAAAGTCTCCGAGTCTCACCCTCCCACACACCCATACTCATACCCAGAACCTCCCCTGCTGAGCACACTGCCCCTGCACCTGGACCACCTCAATGAGTCACCCATACCCGGATCCCCACCCCACTGAGCCCCAACCAGCTGCACCTGGATCCCCACCCCACTGAGCCCCACTTGTTCAGCATCTGGACCCCACCCTCACTGAATCCCCCACACCAAGACCCCCCTGCCAAGCTCTATCTCTCCACACCCAGACTTCCCTTCCTTTCTGAGCTTCAACCACCTTCACTTGGACTCCCTGCAGAGTCCCATTACCCTTGCACCCAGACCCCCCCCCCAAAAAAACCCAGTGCATCCAGATTCCGCCCCCCTGCACCCAGATCCCCCACTGAGCTGCCTGCACCCAGATTGCCCCACACCGAACCATCTCAGCACACACCTGGATCCCCCAACACTAAACCCCTCCACACTTGATCCTGATGGGATGAGCCTGCCTACCCACACCTGATGCACCTGGCATGGAGGGGCAGTGCCCTGGGGTGTTTCTGGAGCAGGCCCTGTCCTTGCACTGTGTCAGGGTTGGGTGCAGCCTCACCACTGAATCTGTGTCCCGGCGGGGGGGAGGGAGGGGTGGAGCTGCACAGTGATCTCCCACCTCTGTGTAGCCAGTGGCCTGTGCTCCCCAATGTCATGCTGGAGCCTCCACATTTATTTGACAAATCAAATTTGCAGAATTTTGCACTATTTTAAAACATTGTGCTCAGGATTTTTATTTTTATTTTTGGTGCAGAATTTTTAATTTTGGCACAGAATGCCCTCAGGAGTAAAATAGTTAATAGCCAATAATATGTACAGACATCCAAACAGACCATTTAAAGATCTTTAGGTTCTTCAGGTTTAAAAAATGCAGCAGGAGAAATTTAAACTTCTCCATTAACCTTGTCCTGTGCCTTATTCACAAGAATGGTGTTTCCCCTTTTGGCCTGAGTGGCTAGCCAATATTCAGGGCTTTGCCAAATTGTTTCCAGGAGGAGGAGAAATTGACTGTATGAGTCAGGTATTTCTTTGGTGCAATCCAGTTTACTTACAAAGGATGAACACAAAGTCCTGTTTCCCCAAACACACTAGAAACAAACCACAGAGACCATTTCCTTGCTCGGAAATCCATTTCTGCATTTCCAGCCAGTACCCAAAAGAACCTTCCACCCAGGGCTAATATCACCACTGCTCCTCTTGCTTTCTTCTGGCTTTCTGCCTCATACACAACCACTGCCAATTAATCCCCTATCCCCTCCTTTCCAATCAACCCTGAGAAACCCCTCAGCCAACACAGTTTAGCTTCTGATCAGCTTTGCCATGCACCCAATGCCTTGGGTAGTAATTTCCTGTTGTTTCTAGCTATCACTACATAAAAGGGAATTTAATCGCACCTTCCATCTACCCTGAAAGTAGCATGGTTATCACACCCATCAGTTTTAATGAGGTCTGTGATTGTTTAAAGATCAAAATACTGCTTGATAATAGTCATTAACAGCTTCCAGCATAACAACATCTTCTTAAATCTACTCTTTTGAATGCCATAATTTGCAGAAGTAACACCCTCAGGAGTCACACCAGTGTTTCAGATGGGTTAGGTATCTCAATATTCCTTCATTGGTCACTCATTCAGCCAACATGCTTAAGAAAATAGTGATCCTATAGAAAAATAACCCTATGCATTATATTGTGTACATGAATCAGACTAAAGACACTTTAAGCTGTGATCACAAATTCTCAATCTCTACCCTGACCTGGCAATTATGTTGGCTCATAGACAATGAAACCTACAACTAGATAAAAAGCTGAAAGGCTCTATTGGTGTTGGGGGAGTCAGGAGATGGCTGTCTTCACACACGCGCCCTGACAGTGTATAACAGATGCAGCTCACAGTTGGAGACTGAGTCATTCCAAGAAAAAATCCAGACAGTTCCAAGCAAAATGAAAATATGAGATGGCCTACCCTGCGTTGTTTACAAAAGACTCACGGCAGGACGATTTTTAAGTTCAAATACTAAAGAGGACAGTTAGAGAGCTAATAACAGCTACAATAAACAGCATCCATCAGTTTAATGTTATGTTTAACAAATCAACAAATCATGTTTGGACAACATCAGCCAGTCACTAATTGATCTAGATAGAAATTTACCCTAAAACAAGTATACTCACCATGTGACATCTCATCAGATGCAGAAGGATATTGGGATGCAAAGTAGCGCACCCACCCAGATCAGTAATGACAATCTGCTGGAAATGTGCTCCTGGGTGAATCACCACCAGCTGACATTCACAGGATTATATTATCAATGCAGCTCTAATGAGAAGAACGATTTCGCAAATGGAAACCCAAAGTAAGACATAGAGTCTTGCTGAGGGAATTGTTTAGCTTTGGGATATTTTCCAGTCTAATATTCCACTTACAAGTAGCTTTCACTGTTGATTCACAGCTTCATAGAATCCAAGAACAAGAAAGGATCATTTTGATCCACTAATCTGACCTCCTGTATAACACAGGCCATAGAACTTCCCCAAAATCATTACTGTTTGAACCAGTGCATATCTTTTTTAAAAATCTGTGAATAGCTCTATTTCTGGGAATGACTTCATAGCACCATATGTTGAGAGTTTCCCGTTTCTGGCACTATAATTTAATTCTCTTAAGTCCTAGCTTTTTCCAGAGACTGCATTTCTGAGAAAGATGATAACAAATATGTTCTTTCCCTCTTAGATTCACAAAGGTACCAATATCCACATACCTTCCATATTCAGATATCAGTGGGTAACACCTGTTTGTAAGCGGTCAGATACATAGTGCAAAATCTTTAGCAATAGTATGATATCACACGGGATCACCAAAAATCACCCATTAGCTTAGCAGGATGCACACTACCTATCTCTAACCAAAGCCAACCATCCTTTCAACATAACAATATTGCTTTTCAGTTTGTCAAAAAAATTCTGACCTAAACAACCATCCGGGAAAGTTCACTAGATCCACTGAAATCGCTGTACTCAGTCAGGCTCCTGGACAGAATTAACCAAATAAATATTTATTCAAATGTTGTGTTAACTAAGTAAGGACAGTGCAGACCACTGAAAAGTAGCAGAGTCTCATAGGGTAGAGGAGCGAGATTGTGTGGGATCTTGTATTTGATATCTGAGTTATGTTATTAATAAATTTATAGGATATTCTTTGTATTATTGTTTGTGTTATTGTTGTTCTGGGTGCCCCAATCATGGACCATGACCTTATTGTGCTACAAACACAGAACAAAAAAATAGATTATACGATTCTTGAGGCAGGAGGAACTAAGTATAAGGTTAAATAACTAAGTAAATTGCTTTCTGGAATCAATGTGACAATTTGTGAAAATGGGGCTGCATTCATTTTTATGCTGTGGCTCCACTGTGGCCTCAATTCAGCAAAACACTTAAGCATATCCTTAAACATCCTGCGTAAAGTTAAGTACATGTTAAGCACTTTGCTGGATCAAGGCCTTTAGGGCTCCAAAGGAACCATACTGCTAGAGGCCATAAGACCTCACTATAGATCCCCATGTGACTCTTACACATTTTGGAAAATGGAATAGAGTGTTTGGGAGAACCCCATCCTTCCAATGGAAGAGTTCAGAGAAAGGGAAACTCTTCCCACAAAGGGAAATTCATGGAGTTTTCCTCTTTTTCCTGGTCCATTCCTGTGGGTTTCTCCAGGGCTTAGTAGTGGTAAGTTGTCCTGGGAATTGTGAGATAATATAATCATTTTTTTAAATTAAAAACTAATTTCACATCATGTCAGTTTTCCTTCCTCTCACCATGTTATCATGACTACTCATGAAGTTCAGGCAGGCTACCAACTCAGCAATTCTTAGCTTCCACAAACACTTCTCTGCTACAAGTATTCTGAGGCTTGGTCTACACTAAAAAATTAGGTCATCTTAACTATTTCATTCAGGGGTATGAAAATTCCACATCCCTGAACAGTGTAGTTAAGCTGACCTAAGTCCCCACATAGATAGCACTAGGTCGTCGGAAGAATTCTCTGTCGACCTAGCTACTGCCTCTCAGGGAGGTGGATTACCTATGCTGATGGAAGAACCCTTCCTGCTGGAGTAGGTAGTGTCTACACTGAAGTGCTACAGTGGTGCAAGTGCTGTGCTGCAGATGTGCCACTATAGCATTTCAGGTGCAGACAGGCCCTGTTATTATGTTACACCGTGATTTTTTTTTATTTTTTTTTTTGATAGAATGCAGGAGCACTTGAAATGGACCTTGAAAGATCAGGTTGGTGGTGAATGTTGGTAGAATGGGTCAAGGATCTGCCAGTGCTACAATGGGAGCACTGCATACATTTTCATAATGTTAAGTGAAGATGACTAATGGAACATGCAAGCCTTATGTCTTCATTGGGGCTTTGTCATCTTTTCTGATTTATTAGTCTTTCTGGTGTTTTTTCTTTTTTGTCCACAGTTGTACTTCCTTCATTATTTAGTCCAGAATTATAAGCCCTTCTCCAGATTTGGGAGTTTATTTTATGTTTTCTTTCTTGATGCAAGATATTAATGTGATTAAAATCACTCATATGTAAAGCAATCACAGGAATTTCTTTGGAGGGCTACTAACAGCATTTCTGATTCTCACCGCTGTCAGGAACTTCAGCTTCTTTTTCATTTTCCTTTCAAGAGTCTTGCATAATAAAAAAACCACGCAGATCATAAGTGCCTAGAGAAACAGAGGTTATTCGGTCAAAGCTTTGTAAATTTTTGCCTACTTGGAGAATTATGGTAGTTATTATTTTAGTATTTGCCTATATTTCAGAGAGATAAATAAATCTCAGTGGGCCCAATCCTGGAAGGTCCTGAGTAGTAGGAACAGCCCTACAGAGCCTGATTCAGCGTAATTGAAGCCAATGTGAGTTTTACCATTTACTCCGGTAGATGCAAGATCAGGATCTTGATTTGGAGGTTAAGTTCATTCCAAATGAACATGCAGGAATTAAGATGCTTATCCAAATTACTGTGACCTATTTTTCCAGATAATTAGGCTATAGATCTCAGAAAACTGCCTTTCTCATGCATTTGCCATGTTGTCTGCTTCTAGATGAGCTAGAAATAATGTTGGAAGTGCCTTTTTTATGCCATTTTGGTAATTTTACTTCTGGTTCTGACTGAAGGCAGAAAATGCATGTGTATGCAATTTTAAAGAGAGAGATTTGGGAACTTATTGGAAATCAGAAAAGGCTGGAGGTCAGTTTGGTTCAAGTTTTGAATGAAGTCTCAGACAATTCTGATTTTATTAGAACCAGTTCATTCCTACCTGTGCTTACGCTCCAGTTTTTATTAGCTTGGTCCCCTTTCTAATGACCAGCACTGAACGTCATCCTGCATGCGGATCACCCAACAGGGTTCTTCTGTTGCCCCATATCACCACCAGAACTGAAGACGTTGCCAGACACCTTCTGCCCTTCGTTACATGGTGCAACTCCATAGTCTTCAGATTCTCCTGTGATACCTGTGTAACCCAATTAGCCTTCACTCTATGTTAGGTACTTATTGGGCCCCGTGATTTGAGTGCTTCACAGACTTTAATTTGTTTATCCTCCCAATACCATGTGAGCTAGAGAAGTACTCACCAACTTTCTTCTTTGAGGATGGTTACAAAATTAACCAAGGACAGAATTTGGCCTGTGGCATCTGTATTAGCAAAATGATGTGAGAGAAGGAAAGAATCCAGTTGACCCTCAGGGTATGTCTATACAGCAATTAAGCACCCATGGCTGGCTCAGGTCAGCTGACTCGGGCTCATGGGGCTCGAACTGCAGGGCTGTAAAACTGCTGTGTAGACTTTCAAGCTAGGGCTGGAGCCTGAGCTCTGGGATCCCACAAGGGGGGAGGGTCCCTGAGCCTGAACCTTTCCACAGCAATTTTTAGCCCCGCAGCTAAGCCCCATGAGCCAAAGTCAGCTGACCTGGGCCAGCCACAGCTATGTAGTGGGTCTTTCATTCCTATGTAGATGTACCCTCAACGCCCAGGGTAATTTTGCAGAATGGACTTATGGGAAAACCATCCCTTTCTTTGTAAAGTGAGCACATCTGCTAAGAGACATAAGAAACAGGGATTTAGCTGAATCACATTTGAATTTCTCCAATCTATGCCTCTATGTCCCCATCTGGGAACTGAGGATAAGAATACTTACCTGCCGCACAGGTCTAGGGTGAGGCTCAATGAATGGATCTTTGTAAAGCTTTGAGATCCTCAGATAAAATCAAATTGATCCTCCTCATGTTTTGTGTTTCACCCTGAACTAGTTAACAGTAAACTTATTGTGAGGTTCTTCAAAGGTTCTTCAAATATGAATTTAGCTTCTAATTATCTTAAATAATCTTTCTGTCACTTAATATACTCCAAATAAATTAAGGTACTAATTCAGTAAACTGATGAGTAAGTTGTGCATGCTTAATATAGCTTATATTTTTTTACTGAATTTTTAGTCTATTATTCAGACAATATTGGATTAAAGTTTAATCCTTTTCCAGCTGTTAATTAGCTGCTTCAACAGGGAAAAGTCATGTGACTCAGAAACATGTGAATTTGACCCGCTCTTTTAGCCCATGTCTCTAAGCCCTTAATTTTTAGTTCCACATCATCTCTTCTGAGAGATTCTATCCCATCAGTAGCTTTCTCAGCAACCTCAGTCTTGCTTTGCAGAGCCCCTTAAGGATGTACACTATCCACCCAACGCCCAAAACTTGAGAGCTCAAGCTGCAATATCCACATGGCTATTTTTAGCATGCAAGCTGGAGCCCCACTAGAGCGAGTCTGTCTACTCAGGCTGGGAGGCTTGTTCCCAGCTGCACTCTGGACATGCCCTTAATATACAGCAGAGTAACAGGGGTCCAATTCTCTGTTGCTCTGCACCTGTTGTAGTCATTAACACCAGTATAAAGTGTAAAGGGGGTGCAAAAACACTACTAGATCAGAACAGTGGTGTTTTCTGCTGCTTTGCGCTAGCGTAAATGACTATACAAGCAGGGCATTTGAGAATGAGACCTTGTCTGCACTACAGAATTTTGCCAACGCAAGTTAGGCTGACGGTATAATTACATCACTTGTGCATGTTCACACAGTGCTCCTTCTGTAGGCAGAGCGCGTGCACGTTTGGTACTCTAGCATCGACAGGGAAAGCAGTGCACTGTTGGTAGCTATCCCACTTTGCTACTCACCACCTTCTGCAGCTAGGAGTTTTGGGAAGGCAGAGTAGAACGCAGTGCATCATGGGTGCATGCTCAACATCCCATGATGCAGTTTTTTCCATCCCATCATTCCAGGGGTTTCCGACTGCATTTTGCTGCATTTTTCAACAGCTGCTGTTTACTGTGTGCCTGCCCTCTCTGTCTGAAAGGACCGGATCCTGCATTGCTCTCCACTGTTGTGGTCACTGTTATGAACACATCATGGCTGGTCATGCAATATATCATGAGCACCCAATCTGAACAGGAATCAGAGGTGTCTGACCTGCTGTGTCATGGCTCATGAAGACTTACACAGGAAACCTGGATAGCGGCAAGGAGCTCTTCAATAATAGGCTAAGCAGGTGCAGAATGATCGTAAAATATGTCTTTGGCAGATTAAAAGCATGCTGGTGCTGTCTTTATGGCAGTGTAGTGGGGCGGACTGCCCCATTCCCTGAGAGTGTGGGCTGCGGCAGGCCAGTGCGCCTGCGCAGACAGGGAGCCAATTAGAGAAGGGCTTATTGGGAGCCAATCAGGGCCCAGATTGGAGGCAGCCAATCAGGACCAGGCTCAGCCCTATAAAAAGGCTGCTCAGGGAGAGAGCAGTCAGTCTGTCCCAGGCCTTCGAGAGGGGAAGGTCTGTCTCCAGAGCTGGGAGACTGGCACCACAGACAGCGCAGTGCTGGCCAGGCTCAGGGAGCAGAAGGGAGCTCTAGACCGGTGTCTGTCAGACTGCAGGCCCTGAGGGGAAGGGCCTAGCGGGTGTGAGGGGCCAAAGGGGAAGCGGCCCAGGGACGTGGACAGACAGAGGGAGAGAAGGAGGGCAGGACGGCTGCCACTAGAGGGTCCCTGGGTTAGGACCCAGAGTAGTGGGCGGGCCTGGGTCCCCCCCTTCCTCCTTGCCTTACACCCAGCTGCACCAATCCCCTGCCAAGAGGGGTGTGACTTTGGAGGTGCAGTTGCCCACATTGGCTGGGGCATAGAGAGACAGCTGATCAACCTCCCCCCCCCGGAAGGGGGTGCAGATGGACTAAGGGGCACTGCCGGAGGGCAGTGGTCTGGAAGAGGACGCCGCCGAGCAGGGAGCAATGCAGGTCCACACGCCAAGCGAGGGCGACACGATGGACGGGACACCACCGGGAGAGGGTGCTCCACTGGACTGAAGCTGATATCTCACTCCTGAGGGTAAGCAAGGATGCAAGGGTGCATCTTCTGCATGTGTGTGGCTTCAGAAAGGGTCCCTATGCTGCTCGCCTGTGTGCTGCTTTGGTCCCTGCACAAGTAATTGCTGATTGGCACAGGAAATTCCTACAACAAGGGAAGGAACAAAGTAGCTCTGCCAAGGAACCTTCGGCAGAGGATTGGCGAGTACCTCCAGGAAAGCTTCCTAGTCTTGTACATTTCTATCCCTTCATCCACTTATAGCATATACAAAGCAAAGGACAGCTCTACTTCATATAACCAAGCAGCATCAACTCAAAAAGATCACTTTCCAGAGCTCTCCTCTCCTGCAGCATGCACATCCAAGACAGACAGCTTGGAATGGCTAGACCCCTCAGGAGTGGAAAAGAGGTCCTGGCTTGCCGCACCACTGGACGATCCTGCTGTGTGCTCCACATCATTCTCAACTTGACCTCCTCATTAACAACTTCATCCTCGGGGTTGATTACGCTATCCGCTGTCTCCAGTCCCGCCAAAGTATTCATGGGGCTCTTGGCAGTGGAGGTGGGGTCGCCGCCAAGGATGGCATCCATCCCTTGCCTTCTGGTATGCCTGTCTCAGCTCCTTTATCTTGACATGGCACTGATGCATGTCCTGTTTGTAGCCCTTATCCAACATGCCACAAGAAATCTGACCAAAGTTCCTACAGCTGCAGTGGAGCTGGGATTGCACAGACTCCTCTCCCAACAGTGCCAGCAAATCCAACAACTGTGCTCTGAGCGGGAGGGTATTTGCTGTGTGGAGCCACCATGGTCAGCTGGGAAGATGTGATGTGAGCTGTCCATGCCGAGCAAACAAGAAGTGGAATTTCAAAAATTCCCAGGCCTTTAAAGAGGGAGGGGCAGATGCCTGTGTACCTGGGTGCAGGGCAGTGGAGTTCAAACTGCTGACCAGAGCAGTCCAGATAGGCTTGTGGGACACCTCCTGGAGGCCATTTACAGTGACATAACCAAGCATGGTTTATATACTTTGACAATCTAACTTTGCGCAAAAAGCTCTATGCCTCTCATCAAGGGGGTTTTATTTGTGAGCAAAGCAGGAGAGTTTTGTCGGCAGAAGGAGCATTGTAGTATGTACACCTCCACTGTTTTGTCAAAGAAAGCTGACTTTTGTCGACAAAACTCTGTAGTATAGACAAGGCTTTATGCTCCAAAGGTGAAATCTTGGCTCCATTTAAGTCAATTGCAAAACTCCCACTGGCTTCAACAGGATTAGGGTTACCATATTTCAGGTTCCCAAAAAGAGGACACCACCAGGGAGCAGAGGGCTGGAGAGGGGTACAGTTGAGGGTGTTGGAGGGGGTACCTGTGTTGGGGATACTCACTGGAGGTGAGGGACAGTGTCGCTCCCTGTCATGGTGCTAGGGCAGCTGGGGCAAGTCCCGGATGCAGCGTCAGCCCATCAGCCAGTACCTCGCTGCGGGACCCCCTCCCCAGGGCTGTGAGCCAGGGCCTGGGGGGGAGGGATCCGGCAGCCGTGGGAATGGACCAATCAGCTGCGGATGCAGGGGAGGGACCAATCAGGAAGCGGACCAAATGGGGCTCTTTCTGAGCTGCAATGTCTGCTCTGCAGGCCATTTCCTGTTATTTGAAAAATCCGCCCAGACAGAAGATGGAGACTCAAACAAGAGGCAATGTTTGGGAAAACCTAGACATGTGGTAACCCTAAACAGGATCAGTGTTTCACCCCAAGTGTGTAGTGCTAAGATTTGCACTATATATCCTCTCAGTGCTGCATCCTCCATTACAAGTGATAGATCTGAGTGTGCCAAGGGAAATGGCAATCACAAAGGTTAAAACAGTCTCTTGCAATCAAATTTCAAACCCATTACATTATCTAACGTTGAATTCAATTACTGTGTACAAAACTGAAATTCCAAAGCATCCTACAGAAATTTTACATGAGCCATTTTAATAGAAATTTGATCCATTAATTTTCAGAGGGGTCTAAAACACAAGCTGTTATTGTAAAATCTGTTATCTGTCAAGAAGCACTGAGGAAGGGAGAGCACAGGTGAGATGGACAATATCGGTAATTAGGAAATGGATCAGATAGCAAATGGATCACAAATTAAAAACCATGAGAAATGTTGGCCAGACTATCCTGCAAAGAGACTGCTCAGAGAGAAGGATTATCTCTAATGAGATTATTCACTTGTGAATTTATGCTATGAAGGTTAGACCTGAAAGACAATTTTAAAAATAATATAATAAAGGTTAAATTACAGAGATGGGTCTCCTCTCTCTACTTGCTTTTCAGATATTGTAGAGATCAAGAGGGGGTTGGTAAGAATGTGTTCGTACAAAACAACTGCATCAGAATTCAAAGGACAGTAAAACCTCAGAGTTATGAACACCAGAATTACGAACTGACCTGTCAACCACACACTTCATTTGGAACTGGAAGTACGCAATCAGGCAGCAGCAGAGACAAATAAAAAAAGCAAATACAGTACAGTACTGAGTTAAATGTAAAATACTAAAAATAAAGAGACAGCTTTAAAAAAAAGATTTGACAAGGTAAGGAAACTGTTTCTGTGCTTGTTTCATTTAAATTAAGATGATTAAAAGCAGCATTTTTCTTCTGCATAGTAAAGTTTGAAAGTTGTATTAAGTCAATGTTCAGTTGTAAACTTTTGAAAGAACAACCATAACATTTTGTTCAGAGTTACAAACATTTCAGTTATGAACAACCTCCACTCCTGAGGTGTTCAAAACTCTGAGGCTGTACTGTAAACCTACAATTATTTCAAATTTATTATCTTTCTGTTTTCTGAAGATAATTTTTAAAGGCTTCCTACCCATCTATGGATGATTTTTTGTGGGATTCACAAGATGACATGAGGTTAGGCTGCAGTTGACAATATTACTAGTTGATCAAACAAAGTGACTCTAGTACAATATATTGATCTGATGCATGTAATCTAAATTACTTCCTTTATTCATTTACGCCCCAGTTTGGCAAGTTTCTTAAGAACATGCCTAAATTTAAGCATCTGAGTAGTTCTGCTGCAGCAATGTGCAGAAGGTGTAGCAATCATTTCAAGGTTTAATATACAGCACTCGTGAGAACTTTGGTTTTATATGGCAGGAGAATGCTAGTTCCTCCGAATCAGAAGTAGGTCTTGGACAATAGGTGTCTCGAAGGACTGGCAGCCAATAGTCTAGGGTTTCTCAACCAGCAGGTCGTGACCACCAAGGAGGTCATGAAAGGCAATCAGGAGAATGGGAGGGAGGTCATAAAGCATTGAAAATGTTATAACCTAAAGCAAAGAAAATTCCACTGCCCACACTCTCTTACTCTTCAAGGTCAATTGTTATAATTGATATAATTTTTACTCTTACTTTATAGTTAATGTAAGCGGGGGAGGTCACAAAACATTTTGACTTTGAATAAAAGGTGGCCAACCTGAAAAGGTTGAGAAATACTGTTCTACCCAGTGTCAGGCGTCAGTGTAAGTTGATGGTCTCACTAAGAACTACCTAGCAAGTCATTATGTAGAATAATTTTTGTATAGCTTGGCATCTGTGTTCTCTCATGAACAGAGAGGCTGAGAGAGGCTGAATAACATCTTACGATCAACCCACAGCAGCAAGTGTCTTTACGGTATTTTTAAATATAAGATTAAACTATTCCAAATTAAATATCGTCACTTCAATAAACACAAATCTTAGTTATAAATCAATTTAGGACCTGATTTTCAAAGTACCCACACCTCTTATTGACTTTTGTGTTCATTTACTTTTACTGTTAAGGTGGACTACCATAAGTAGATTTGTCTATGTAAGTGGTAAATGTCCAGTTTTCAATGATGCTGTATAGATATCGCCTACTTAACCCTCACAACATTTCTGTGAGGTAGGCAGGTATTATTAATGCCATTTCACCCACAGTGAAACTAAGAGAGAAAAGTCAAGTGATTTACCCAAGACCACACAGAGATGCGGTGGCAGAACCAGGATTAGAAGACAGGACCGCTCTCTTCCAACCTTGTACTCATTTCTCCAACCACAGAGCAGGCCAGTGCTCTGCTGCCTTCTTCCAGCTAACTGCTAGTGACCCTCATGGGGCCAACTACTCACAGTTTGAGACCTGGCACGCTACTTTATAATGGAAACATTATTCTTAGGTGAAACTGTTCAACACACTTTCACTCTGTGCTTATTCACCGCTACCCATTTTTTTACATTAATCTATAGAAAAAGACGTGCAATTAAGATGTATTATTTGGCTGATTTGTCTATGTTCTGCGAGCCAAATCTTGCCTCCTTCTACAGGTATGTAAAGCTCTAAACACAACAGAAATGCTATGGTTCTACTGGAGGGGAGGGCAGAGTTCAGAGAAGTAGTGCAGGGGAACTCCACACTCACTGGAGCAGCACGAATGGGAATTTAAGGGGTGAAACAAAGAGGGGCTGGGTGGGATCAGTGGGTTTGCTGAGATGGGAAGTATCAGTATTCCATCATGAGGGAAGGGATGAGCAGTCATCACATCTGCTACTTCTTATAGGCTGTACTACACATCTGAAGTAACTGCTGGTGTCCCATGCTCCAACGAGGGGTGGTCAGGCATATTCTAGACCCCATGGAGCTACCATGCTCACAGCCTGTTTATTCTAGTTCTATGACTTATGTGGCTGGGCCATGGACCAGGTGAGACAGGTCTGTATCTCAGTGAGGGCCATGTGGCTCTGATTCTTGGGTTTTTTGATCAGCCCTAGCATTTGAAGTTTCTGAATGGTTAATCACTCCCTATTGGTGAGGGAGTAGAGACGAGCAGTGAGACTTAGTATATAAGTCAGTTGACAGGTGAACTCATGAGCAGCAAACAGGAGCAGCAAACTGGGGAGTTTCAGAGAGAGTTCAGATAGAAAGAGAGCATCACACATACCCTATGTACCATTCTATACTTAATACAATGATGGAACAGGTTTGTGTCCTACAACGTATTTCCCATGTTTTCTTTCCTAATGGAAGTCAGTATGACAGTAGGTCCCTTCTGACCTTATAATCTATGAAAGGGTGGTTAGGGTTTGTCCCTAACACACTGTGCCAAAGTTTGTGCAAAGGCTTGCAGGATATCATTGTAGACAACTACAAAGATGAGTTCAATTGATTTAAATTTCATTTCTATTATATTACACCACAAATGAGGAAATAGATTTCCCTTTCAATAAGCTCTTTAGAATAGTTGTTATACTCAGGAAACCCAAACGCATTATAAAAAGACTTCTTGAATTTCTTGGAAACTGTACAAAAAATGGCACTCAGGCAGGTTTTTAAAGAGCACAAGTGCAACCAGCCCACACTCCTGAGCTAAACTGGAGTAATTGACATCTTACAAAACTGTCACACACTTACCTTTTGATTAAAACATAATAGCCGTGATTTTTCCCAAACTAAGACTGAATGAAGGCCTGAACCAAGGAGATGCTTGGCATTTCCTGTGGCATCCTGGAGTACCCACAATCCCCAATGATAATAGCAATTGCTGAGGGCACACAGCACCTATCAGCTGGGAGAAAGTCAGCATGCCGCAGGATGCAGCACTACGAAAGCAGTAAATGTCAGATACTGATTGAAACGCTCTCTGATTCAGCAGAGCTATATGTATGAATTTATACCATCATCCACATCAAAAAGGAAGAAAAAGAGAATAGGGAAACAAAACTTCTCTGTAGGCCCTTGAAAATGTTTCAAAGCAGGCTTGAAAGTAATCTTCAAAGCCTTTTGTGAGGATTACTTTATAAAGTCAACAAAGTTGAAATAATGGACACTGTGCTGTCAGATTAACAGAAAAGTCTAAGTACACCAGTGGAATAATGAAAAAATAAGACTAGAATCTGACTGAAAGAAGTCCCAATACATGCCTTCTTACACAACCGTTTAACACAGATCCCACTGGCAATGGTAAACTTTGGAGTCCCTCCTTTCCTTTGTTACCTCTCTCTCTAACACTTCTTTTGTTTTGTAGCAACAACGTTGTTATTATTCAAGATCATCTCTATGGCACTATAAATTTACTCTGCAGTTTGCAGTCATAGATACAGGCACATTCCTTGCCTCAAAGTAGAGCTGAGAAAATCACTGATTTTTCAGTTCCATGGCCGAACTGAAAAATCTGAAAAAAAATCAGTTCACTTTGAACTGAAACTGAATTATTTGTTGGTGGTGTTTTTCTTGCCAAAATGAAAACCTGAAAAAAATGTTGTCAGATCAAACCAAATGTTACAAAAAAAGTCATTTCAAATCAACTTTTCAAAAATGTTGTTTTGAAGCAAAATGTTGAAATGTTTCAATTCAATATATGTTCATTTTGATAATACCAGAGGGGAAAAATCAATGTTTCCAGCCACAACTACTTGCCGACTTTGACCTGAATTAGTGCAGTGTTTCAGTGCCCCCCAATTCCCAAAATGCATATTTTGAGAAATTTACTATTTGTCAAAAAAACAACAACCCAGCTCTACCTCAAAGATCTTATAGTTTAAGGACCACAAACATGAGCAGTTAGTCTCTAAGGTGCCACAAGTACTCCTGTTCTTTTTGCGGATACAGACTAACACGGCTGCTACTCTGAAACCAAACATGATCAAGGACATCCCTATGTGCACAGTAGAGACAATGGACCAGCTGCTTTGAAAACATGGCTGTGAATAGGAGGGTGCAGGATGAGGGTAGACACAGTGAGAGAAGACAGTGCTAAAAGACCTTGGAATGCAGGCAAAAATCCGGGGCAAGGTATACTTACCGGAGAAGAAAAGGGGATAATTTACCAAGAGTTTAGTAATTGTCAGGGCTTCAGTGAAAGCCAAAGTTTAACCATAAAAAGCCTTTAAAATTTCTACAAAACACCAGATAAAAGGGGTCTGTTTTAAAGAGACTGTAATTGTTCAAAGAAAAAAAAATAGGCTAATGGGATTAATTCTAAACCCAGCAGTCCAGAGGTGAGTCCCAGTAGAATTCAAAAGGAAAGCAATCATGTCAGACTAAAGGCAACTTGTAGGGAGAAATTAATCTCCTAGGTCCCATCAAGCCAATTGAGGACTAATGCACATCTCTTATTTCTGTCAATACTTTAACAAATCAATCATTGTTATTATGTTATTTTTTTTAGAGGAAGGTTGAGCATTCGGACAGAGGAAGAATTTGCCATTTTTCTTCTGTGTGATTACTCCTGTGATGAGTGGAAAAACTGTTGCCTCTAAATTTGGTTTATAATGTTGCAATTTGTGACTATACCGTTCACTAGACAATTTTTAGCTGTTGGATTTTATGTACCTGACCAAAATTAAAAAATCAGTTCAGCGAGCCTCAGTCTATATTTATTTATTAAGGACTCTATTCAGCAAGGTACTGAAACACGTGTGTAACACTGACTGACATAAATGGAACAACTCACGTGCTTCAAGTTATGTACAGGCTTATGTATCTTGCTATATCAGGACCTTACTCATTGTTAATTAGAATTAACTGTGGCTCCTATGTTACTGTCTCAGGTAAAAATGCAGAAGGGAAAACACTAGTAAAAACCCCTGTTGTGTTCCATTTCTCCCAACCCACACTACACATTATGGACACAGTCTGAAAAAAATCACAGAAGAGAGTAATCTATAAAAAAAACCCAGTCCCAACTCCATGACTCTATAGCAAGGCATGAGGTTGGTCTCACCACTCATCCCTCCTGCCTTAAATTCCCCATCTTCTTGCCCCATTTTCAGACATTTTGAGGTGTTAGGAGTTAAGTATCAGGAATCAGGGGCCAAGGAACAGATCTTCTCAGATACCTGTCATTTGATGATGTCCTATAATGGACACAGTAGTGATAGATGTGCCATTGACTACTTAACTATTATTCAGTATTTTTTCAGTCCAAGTCATATTGGACTAGTTTGTTGATCTAAATAGCATCAATTAATCTGTTTTTTTCTGTGTCCCCTTCCCCCCAGCATTTTTCTTTTAAACAGAGAGGACATTGATGGATGGGAAAATAGCCACACAGCTGTCTTTTCCCCGGCGGAATTTTGCGCTGTTTTGTTCCTTTGCATGCTATGAAGTAGGAGGGGAAACATGTAGTCCTGTATCAACATCCTTAAAACAATAGGGGATCTGGATAGGTCTAAAAGTGACCGTGTCTTAATGAGAGTGGCCTTTCCGAGGAAATGGAGGAAGTAAAATGAGAAAAGGAGCAGGATATGAAAAAGAGGACCAGTAAAAAAAATACATTCATGAAGTGTACATAATATTTTAACCTCTTTTCATATCTAAAACTAAAAATTCCAGAGCATGATATTAAAAAAAATAATGCTGACCGAGCGTGTTGCTTGGATGTACATTTCAAATTATTACAATGTACTAATTCATTTATGGGGAGATATACCTCAGTATGTCAAATAATGTATTCAAGCATAACATAAATAAATGCTCAGACTTTGGCTGAATCCTGCAGTGCAACCTGGAGTATATTACTACGTACGACGACACCAATCGTGTATGTGTTATATGTTTTGCAACAAAATAGTGTAATGAATTGTAGGACACTTAGGACTCCTGGGCTGTTACTGTGCTGCATTCGACAGCCACTTGTAACTTCCTGGTAACAGGAGGAATAGACTCAATCTCCCCCTGCCATCTGAGCTACAAAAGAATCCACTTCATCTCTTTACGCTAGGGGATATGATATGAAAGATAATGGAGCAAATAATTAATCAATCAATTGGCAAACACCTAGAAGTTAATAAGGCGATGAGTAAGAGTCAGCATGGATTTGTCAAAAACAAATCGTGTCAAACCAACCTAATAGCTTTCTTTGACAGGGTAACTAGCCTTTTGGCTATTGAGGAAGTGGTAGATGTGGCATAGCTTGACTTTAGTAAGGCTTTTGATACTGTCTCACATGACCTTCTCATAAAAAAACTAGGGAAATAAAACCTAGATGGAGCTACTATAAGGTGGGTGCATAACATTTTGGAAAACCATTCCCAGAGAGTAGTTATCAGTGGTTCACAGTCAAACTGGAAGGGCATATCAAGTGGAGACCCACAGGGATCGGTCCTGGGTCTGGTTCTGTTCAATATCTTCATCAATGATTTGGATAATGGCATAGAGAGTACACTTATAGAGTTTGTGATTGATAACAATCTGGGAAGGGTTGGAGGATAGGATTAAAATTAAAAATGATCTGGACAAACTGGAGAAATGATCTGAAGTAAATATGATGAAATTCAATAAGGACAAATGCAAAGTACTCCATTTAGGAAGGAACAATCAATTGCACATACACAAAATGGGAAATGACTGCCTAGAAAGGAGTACTGTGGAAAGGGATCTGGGGGTCACAGTGTAACACTGTTGCAAAAAAAAAAAAAAGCAAACATCATTCTGGGATGTATTAGCAGGAGTGCTGCAAGCAAGACACAAGAAGTAATTCTTCCGTTCTACTCCACATTGATACGACCTCAAGTGGAGTATTGCGTCCAGTACTGGATGCCACATTTCAGGAAAGATCTGGACAAACGGGAGAAAGTCTGGAGGAGAATAACAAAAATGATTAAAGGTCTAGAAAACATGACCTATGAGTATCTGGGTTTGTTTAGTCTGGAGACGAGAAGACTGAGGGCTGGTCTACAGTACCGTGGTAAATTGATCTAACTTATGCAACTTCAGTTACGTTGAATAACGTAACTGAAGTCGATGTAGTTAGATCCACTTACCGCGGTGGCTACACTGTGCTGTGTCAACAGGAGAGCATCTACCCTCGACTTCCCTTATGCTTCTGGGGGAGGTGGAGTACACAAATTGATGGTAGAATGCTCTCCCATCGATTTAGCATGTCTTCACCAGACCCGCTAAATCGACACTCAATCGCAGCAGTGCCGATCTACCGGTAAGTGTAGACATGCCCTGACAGGGGACATGATAACAGTTTTCAAGTACATAAAAGGTTGTTACAAGGAGGAGAGTGAAGAATTATTCTCTTTAACCTCTGAGGCTAGGACAAGAAGCAATGGGTTTACATTGCAGCAAGAAAGGTTTAGGTTGGACATTAGGAAAAACTTCCTAACTGTCAGGGTGGCTAAGCACTCGAACACATTGCCTAGGGAGGTTGGGGAATCTCCGTCATTGGAGATTTTTAAGAGCAGATTAGACAAACACCTGTCAGGGATGGTCTATATCAGTGGTTCTCAAACCACAGCCCACAGGCTGCTTGCGGCCCAATCAGCAAACAGCTGCAGCCTATGTGACATCCTCAGGGCCATACAGGTAGTATATATATATATTGTGTGGATGCAGCCCACATAACACATAGAGAGCTACATATGCAACCCACAATGGTAAATGGGTTGAGAACCACTGGTCTAGATAATACATAGTCCTGCTTTGAGTGCAGGAGACTGGACTAGAAGACCTCTCAAGGTCCCTTCCAGTCCTACGATTCTATGATACACACTTTTTAAGTTCTGATTCTATTTAATAGAGGGCAACAGACACTCCATTACAATAGATTAACCATGACTAATTATTAAATATTATTTGCATTGTGGTAGTGCCAAGAAGCAAACACAGAACAAAAAGATGGTCTCTACCGCACAGACCTTGCAATATTTAATCATAAAAACACAGTCCCTGATCTAAAGGGCTTATATCAAGATAATAGGGGGATGAGACAAACAGAAAAGGAGAAGAGAGAGGATGATGAGGTAGCAGTGAAACAAGTAAGCTTTGTACAATAAGCGACAGTTATTGCTCACCAACCCAAGGAGGATATAGAACTAATGCCCTACTGTATGATTATTTTGCCCAAGTGAAATATCCCCTCATTGAGTTACAAAAATGAGCAAGGCTACCAATATACAAATCAGTGCACATAATATTATCGTGATTTTGCATTTAAAATAGTTACGTTGGTGTATTTTTTTTAATTAATGGGCCCAGTCCCTGCACCAGTTCATGTTTTCACCATTTGCTGTTACTTCAGGATATTTACATAATGGTTTGCTTGAGTTGTACGTATTACAGTAGCAGCAGTAATACTGTATGCCATGGTAACAGAAGCACAATTACTTTTGTGACCCTTGACAGCACTGCAACAATCACAGGAGAAGCATCATGCCAGAATAGAGAAGAATCAACGTCTTTGTGAATGATGTGAGCAGATTTACTGTCAATCTATAGGAGAAAATATGGAGAATTATGGTATAAATATACAGTGTGCTTTTCTGTCTTAAATTCAGAAGCATCAGAGATTAACCATAAATTGTAGTAGGTATTTGGAACATGTGAAAACACTGAATTCAGGACACTGGCAATATGAAAATAGATATTTTTGGCATTACACAGTATACAGAGATGCTACCCTAGCAGAACTGTACTATAAAATGTATCACAAAGGCAGCTTGCTGAGTGCCTCTTGAGAAGTGTTAAGTGACCTCAACTATCATTGAGTCAACGAGAGCAGGATTGACTTCTAAACACCCAATCCTGCAAGATGCTGATCACCCTCAACTTCCATGGAAGTTACTCTAATACTCACCTCCCAGACCATTGCAGTCTCCTTGCAGTCCCAGGTTGCTCCTGTTAAATCTAAGACTCATATCAGTGACAAACTCACTGGATTCACTTTGTAGAAGTTCCTATGAGCATTTTCCTTGGCCCAGTCCACCTGGGTTTTCAAATGGACCCAAAATCTCAAAATGAAACTCAGTGGAAATCATTGAATTTCTCCCGGGTCTGCATTAAAACCAAGCAAAGCTGTGACTTTCTTGTGACTCAATGCAAGACCATAAATCAGCCCAGGTGGGCATCACAAAAAGTTCACAAATTCAGGCAATCCTTTCGGTGGATTTGTCCAAATTTCAAGTTAGGCATGTTCCAATATGCTTCTGGAAATTAATGTGAACATTTCACGGCGCTAATATATATCACAGTGGTCTAACTCAAGACTAAAAGTACCATAGTCAAATTAAAATCTTTGGTCTAAAACTATGGTAGATGGTAATCACAGCTGTTATATGAGGCCTTGCAGATCACTCTAACAAAGAGGCTGATGAGGGCTTTGAGAAGGCAATGCTAAGCCATTGGTGGAACTTCTGAGCATGGCAATTAATTACTCACAATTCAATAAACTGAGGAGGGAACACTACAGGCTGGTGAGTGTTGGGCCCAGCATACCTCATGAGACATTGAGCAACCAGCTATGAGGAATGCTGTTGTCTCAGAACCCCCAAACACATTTCCAAGTCAGTGTTGGCCCTCGAGGTTCTTCAAAGTTCATCTCAGAAGCACAGTTAAGTCAGCCACTACCTCTGCTTAGCAACAGGAATAAATTAAAATCCTAACTATGGTCACTACTCACATCATTTACAATGAGTGAATTGAATTATGTCCTGGTCACTCCCGATATCTGCCCCCCATCAGACCGACTGTCACACGCTCACTAATGTTCATTTCAGTGCGGAGGGAGAGGATTGCTCACGTTGCTGATTTCTCTGCAGTGTGCAGACGCCTGGCTCCACATGTGTTCAGCACTAAGACTGTGGCTCTCTGCACTTATTTCAGTGGCACCCTGCAGGATTGACCCCTCGCATGGGGCCCTTTACTATCATTGTGAATAAGGCTCTACAACAAGCCCCACTAGCCTTGGAGTGAGGTGCTATTTGACATGAGTAAGGCCAGCAGAATCAGGAACCCCATCCTACTCCCTTTGAAGACAATGAATTCAGTGGGAGCAAGACCGGGCTTCCACAGAGTAATATTAAAATCAAATTAGATGAGAAAAAATACTAATATGAGAAAATACATTGACATGTAGCTCTACATTAGCCTCTATATAACTGTAATGTTACAACTGAGACTATTATTCAAATACGGTTTCACCATAAAAACGATTGTTTTAAGTTGTGTCTTGGGTTTTGACATTTGATAACAATGTGATATATTTTATTACATGTGTTTTTTATCAGGTGTTAATCTGCAAAACCCCAGGAATGCAATATAATACAATAAAACTTTTGACTTGAGGTATTAATTAGGTGATTAAACTGTCATGCAAGATAAGTTTATCATTTGTAAACTGTTAGTCCAATCCTAACAATTTGTAATTAGAGCAAATCATAAAATAAAAGACTTGCTTCACAAAAAATACCACTAAGCTTTTGCACGAGGCCCAAGAAGCCATGGAAAACTGATTTATCACAGCTTCTACAGCCATGAATAGGCTCTGCATTGCAGCAGACTTTTAGTGAGTCAAGCCAAACCTCATAATAACTAAGATCCTCTGTGAAAGACCTATGTTTGCTCTGTTTATGTGAAGGGACACTGACATTATACTCTCATGTATAAACAGAGGGAGAACACAACGTTCTTTTAAAAATTTACCACCAAGTAGTAAAATGCTGCTGGGACTAATCCAACACACACTGAAGTCAAATAGGAAGATTCCCTCTAGTTTCAGTGGTCACTGGATTGGGCCTTAAATTGGAGTGGGTCCATTAATTTTACCCAGTTTTTATAAAAGGAATCTTTTTGGAAAATTAATGGTTATTATTGAAACACAGAATCACAGAAATGCAGAGTTGGAAGTGACCTTGAGAGATCATCTAGTCCAGCCCCCTGCACTGAGGCAGGACCAAGTATATCTAGAACATCCCTGTCAGTTGTGTGTCTAACCTTTTCCTATAAACCTCCAGTAACAGGGATTCCACAGTCTCCATTGGCAACCTATTCCAGTACTTAACTATCCTTATAGTTAGAACGTTTTTCCTAATAGCTAACCTAAATCTCCCTTGCATTGGATTAAGCTGATTACTTCTTGTCCTATCAATCACCATTTTCTTTAGAACATATTTGAAGACTTATCAGGTCCTGCCTCACTCTTCTTTTCTCAAGACTAAACATGCCCAGTTTTTTTAACCTTTCCTCATGGGTTTAGTTTTCTAAACCTTTTATCATTTTTGTTGCTCTCCCCTGGACTCTTCCATTTGTCCACATCTTTCTTAAAGTGTGGCACCTCAGACTGGACACAATACTCCAGCTGAGGCCTCACCAATAACTAGGAGAGCAGAACAATTACCTCCCCTGTTTTATGGTGTACAGAGTCGAACCTTGCACAAAAAATTAGCAACCTCTCCCCATCTCTCAGAAAAGATTTAACAACAGATGCAATAGTGAGATCTCATAGATTCATAGAGTCTAAGCACCAGAAGGGACCACTGGCTCATCTGTATATCACAGGCCTTTACAGTTCACTAAGTTACCCCTGTATTGAGCCCAGTAACTTTTGTTTGACTGAAGCATATATTGTGTTTGGCTAAGCATCTCTTCCAGAAAGGCATCCAGTCTTGATCCAAAGACACCAAGAGATGGAAAAATCCACCACTTCCCTTTGTTCCAATAATCAATCATCCTCTCTTTAAAAAATTGTGCCTAATTTCTCATTTTAATTTTTCTGGCTTCAGCGTCCAGCCATTCGTTCTTGTTATGTCTCTCTCTGCTAGAACACTTTAGTACCTGGTATTTGCTCCCCAGGAAGGTATTTATGCACTGTAATCAAGTCACATCTCAATCTTCTTTTTGATAAGCTAAACAGATTAAACTCTTTAAGTTTCTCACTGAGAGCATTTTCTCCAGCCCTCAGATCATTTTTGTGGTTCTTTTCTGCACCTTCTCTAATTGTTCAACATGCTTTTTTTAAATATGGACAACAAAAATGGGCACAATATTCCAGTAGCTAGCTGACCAATGCTGTATACAGAGGTAAAATGTTTCTCCTATTCATTTTCTTGCTTATACATCCAAGGATCACACTGGGAGTTCATGTTCAGTTGCTTGTCCAGTGTCACCCCTAAATCCTTTTGAATTTCAACTCCCCCGTCTTCAACTGTGCAAAGATGATCATTTCAGGTTGAAAAGTGAGCATTTAATACACACAAAAACGCATGCCTCTCTCTTGCTGCTCAGATGGAGACTTCGTGTACCCTCTCCTCAGCCCTAAGAGAGAGGGGAACTGCCATCCATTTCCTATTACTGTGTTGACCCAATAGCAATACTTTTCTGCCACCTGCTGTCCTGGAGCTTCTCCTCCCCCCAAGCCCCAGCAGCACCTTTTCCTCAACTCCCCCATCCCCTACCTCTCGGTGCCTTAAGACTCTCTCACACTGTTCTAGGTCCATACATGAAGGAAGGCTTTACTGGTATGGCAGGTATGTGTCCTCAGCCCCAAGGGTCTTGCACAGAGCCAGGCCCACATGTCCAGCCCATTCGCCATCAGTTCTGCATCCCCCTCTGCCTTCTGCCTGCCCCACACATCCCTCTTTACCCTTAAATCTGTCTTCTGCTCCAGTGCCGTAACAAGGGCAAGGCGAGTGAGGCACTTGCCTCGGGCGCGCAAAGCAGAGGAGCGCAGCTCTACCAGCCAAGCGGGGCGGAGGGGGAAAAAAAAAAGTTGTGATCGGTGGCACTTCGGTGGCAGCTCTACTGCCACCGCTTCTTCAGCGGCAATTCGGCAGCGGGTCCTTCTCTCCGAGAGGGACTGGGGGACCCACCGCCGAATTGCCGCCGAAGAATGAATGAAGTGGCAGCAGCAATTCGGTGGCAGGTCATTCCCTCCGAGAGGGACTCAGGGACCGGCCGCCGAATTGCCGCCAAAGAGCCTGGAGCCGGCCCTTGCCTTGGGCACAAAAATTCCTTGTTACGGCTCTGTTCTGCTCCCGCTCATTCTTCCTATCCACCTTTCACAGTGCCTCTGCTGCTCCTCACAGTTGCTGTGTCCTGGCTAGCCACCTGAACCACAGAGTGGCAGCCATTTTGTCTGTGGACAGGATTTAATCTCACTGAAAGCAGTGGGAGGTGGAAGTCAACTTTATTAAGTGCAGCCTCACTTCCACATTCAGATAAACTATACAGAAATGGTGGCCATCTGGCTGGCTTCAGCTCCATAGACAGTAATAGGAAATGGTAGCCATTTTGAATAAAGGAAAATTCATGAGACTGGTTAAAAAACACCCCTCATTGCTGGAGTTGCACAAAATCGCAAGATTTGGCAGTACTGAAAATTTCATTATTACTTACAAAATGCAGCACCGTACATTTATTTCTATAGTATGACTATGCTAATGAGTTTGAACTCAACTGACAAAAGAAATGAATCAAGTATTTTTGTGATGCATTATAGCTGCTTTTTGTAAGGTGCATGTTCAAAGACTTACACTTTAAATTATTTAACTTACATGAGTAATCCCATTAAACTCAATGGGTGAAAATTTGGTCCTATCAAAGCCAATGGGAAGTGTTTCTTCACTTCAGTGGGGCCAGGATTTCACTCAGTGGGGTGATTCATGTGCATAAAGCTACTCAAACATATAAATGCTTGCAGAATTGGAGCCTAAGGTCCTTATCCTGCAAAACCGTACTGCCAAGCATCATGCTTACTGATGTGAGTAGTTCCATTAACTAGTCCCACTGAAGGTGTTCTGAAAGGTCACTATAGTGTCTATTTTTCAAAGCCTCAACTCTATAGACTCGCTTGTCTTTTTTTGTGTGCAAATTTTAAAGTTTTAAGTCTGATCCCGACAGTAGCGATCACTGCCCAATGGTCTGAGTCTGCACTTAGGCTTCTCTACCCAACAGTCTAATATGCTTGTTTTCCAGTGTTGTCTTACTAAGATGAAGTCAATAATGTTTTTTGTTGTTTTTCTAACAGTCATTAGAAATCCACGTTTCTTTATGTACTTGCCTGTGCTGAAATAAACGAGTTTTTGATAGCACAGAACTGAAGCAATCTATCACCTCGCTCATTTCTTAATCCTAGTCTTTCTTTTCCAGTGATGTTCTCTCAGTCCATGTTATCAAAAAATCTCTAGCTGGAGTTCAGGAATTCTATCCTTGAAGTTCATTGTAAAGTTGGTTTATGACTGTAACTAAGCCAGCTGCCACCCATGCACCCCTTCATGGCCTACAGTCATGCTACAGGCAGCCTACCTCAGTTTCCCCCCTGGGACTCTTCAAATAAAACTTCACTTCAGGCTTTCTCTTGATCAAAAATACCCCTCCTTGGGGCCTGCAAATAAAACTCTAAATCCCAGAATGAAGTCCATTCCTAAATTCACACAACACAAGGTTTCCTTTTCCTCCTCCCAAGCCTTCCTGTTTGGGGCCTTTGCCGTCCCTTCTCTGTTTGTTCCGGGTCTCTTCCAGGCATCCCTGCTGGGGCAACTCCCCTGGCTCAGGATCTTCCCTGCAGGAGCCTTTTCTCACTCTCTGCAGACTCTGCCACAGTTTCTTCAGCTTCCCCTGAAACCACAGTCACCTGCTGCCCTTTATAGGGAATTATCTGACTCGGTCTAGGTTCTGTAATCAAGGTTGGCAAGCCCCAGCCCTCAAAGGGTGAGCCACCGTGTTGCCATGACACCGTCTTCTGCATCCCTTGTGGTGTGTAACCTCGTATTATAGCCACAGAGCCATGTTTCCCTTGTAGTTTTATTCTCACTATGTGTGATGAGATGCACATATAGCTTTTCAAAGAACTGCAAGCTTTTTCTGATAGCATGGGCAATTCTGTGAGCATAGTCTGTCCATCCAGCATAAATGATTTTATGGAACATTATAGAAAGTTTGCTGCTTCCAGTCCAATGTGTTTCACGAATACCAAGAATGTCTATGGAAAAGGATGTAGCTCTAGTTTCTAGTTCATCAATTAACATTCTGGGATTCATATAGCATTCTCATACTCCATGTTCCAAGGTGCCTTCTTGTTTTGGTGCTAAACAATCTGTTATTTCCTAGCCAACTTTTGCAGCAGCTGAAGTTCCCAGATGGCTGGCATGGACATTTTTAAGCTGGGTATCATCCAATCCAGAATGGATATTATTTTAATTTTGGGGTTTAACCTGGCAGTAAGATTAGCTAGCAGGAAATACACTCACGCTTTGCAACCCAGAACACCATCAGTGGCTGCTTTGCCCCTCTCTTAGACCTAGAAGATACAACAATAGAACAAGTCTGGGCAGAGTTAATAGACATCATTAATGCCTCAAGCAAGGAGGTTATAGGGATGAGATCATATGCACAAAGGAAAGACTGAGTGACACCAGAGATTGAAGAAAAAAAGGAAGTGAATCAAGAACATCTGAAAGCTGAGAACTGCCCTGAGCAGAAAAACAAATACAGACAACTCAACAAGGAACTAAAAAGATTGGTTACAAAGACTAAGCAAGACAGGCTGAAGAGAGAAGGCAAAGCACTTGAACAACACTTTCAAAACAAGTAACGTGAGAGGGCTTTTTCAGAAAATCAGATTACTATCAAAGAATTTAACACCAGTAACAAGACAGCTACGCGATACTCAAGGGAACCATATAGCAGATAAAGATCAAAAGCGTAAAGGATGGGATGAATATTTTTATTGTCTATTGAACAGGAATAGTCAAGTTGACTCAGCTGTCCTTGAGAATATTAACTGAAAAGTCAACCACAAAAAGAAGAAAAACACATAATGGGGGCAGAAATTGAAGCTGCAATGAGGTCCCTGAAAAACAAGACACCTGGCCCAGATGTTATGCTGACTGAAGTGTTAAAACAGGGTGCAAGAGGCATGGTCATGCTCCTTTAAAAACTATTTAACCTCATTTGGATGAAGGGTGAAGTCCCTGCAGACTGGCAATGCTCATTCATTGTACCACTCTTTAAGAAAGGTGACTTGACAGATTGTGACAACTACATAGGAATGAGGCTAATAAACATTCCTAGCAAGGTATTCTGCAGAGTGATTCTCACCTGAATGAAAAGAGTAGAGTCACAAGCTGGCTTTAGGCCTGGACATTCCACCATAGATAAAATATTTGCTTTTCATCAGATCTGAGAGAGACAGAGTTCTACAAACTCCTGTTATGCACTTTGTTGACTTTAAGAAAGCATTGGACTCTTATAACAGAGAGGTCTTGTGAAAAGTTCTCAAGTAGTACTGTTTTAGTAACAAGTTGGTTCAAATACTGCAGAGTCTCTATAGGATAGCCTGACGTGGAGTACGAGTCAGTGCTGAGTTGACAGAGTGGTTTGAAGTGAAAACTGGAGTCAAAAAGGGGTGCATACTCAGTCCAATACTTTTTGCTTTATATTTAGAAAACATCTGGTCTGACTCCCTTAGTAACATTGACAGAGGCTGTATGATACTGGGGCAAATTATGAATTACCTTGAGTTGGCAGATGATATCATAATAATAATGTCTATGAAGGAATACAACCAAGAAGCAGCAACTAACCTGTACACAACAGCCAGAGAATGGGGATTAAAAATAAATGAGCAAACGACCAAACTAATCAAGAGACAGGCTAAACTAGTCATTAACAATGTAGACAGCGAACAAGTAGACAGTTTCTGCTACTTGGCCTCCATCATAACATATATGACAAGCACTATGAAGATGACATCAACATGCGGATAGCTACTGCCAGCAGAATGTTTACATGCCTGAATAAAAACATTTGGAACCTTAAATCAGTGTCTATGACAGCTAAAACCAGATTATATACAACACTCATTGTACCCACATTACTTTATGGGTACTGACAAAGCATCTGGAGCAAAAGCTGCACATTTTAAATGAGGCACCTGTTCTATATCCTAGGCGTCACAAGGCTAGATAGAAGAAGAAACGACAACATCCATAGAAGACTGAAAGTTCAGTGTGTGACCATAGTCAGCAAAAGGCACCTACTACAAGTCATGTAAAAGGCACCTACTACAAGTCATGTTGCTAGAATGGCTCCATACCAATTGCCTAAAAATGTTCTCTATGGAAGAGTGCATGGTGAGAGAGACCATGCACATCCAAGAAGACAGTTGTATAACACAGCATATAATATCCAAGCAACCCCATCAGGATGAAATGGCAATTCCAAACAGACATGGATAGAATCTGCTCATAACTTTAGCCCTACCCAACCTTGGCATTGGAAAAAGTAGATGATGATTGAAGGTGTAGTAAACATGGCATTCAACAGTAAGTTTTTAATCAATTCATAGATATTAAGTCCAGTAAGGATCATCTAGTCATTATTTATCATGCCATCAATTTTTGTGTCATCTGTGCATTTTACCAACAACGATTTTATATTTTCTTCTATATCATTGGATATTGGATAGCATTGGTCCCAGAACAACTGCCTGTGGGACCCCCCGAGGAACACCCCACCACTGGATGATGATACCTCATTTACAATTACTATCTGAGATCTTTCGGCTAACCAGGTTTTTTATTCATTTAATATGGACTGAACTGATTTAGTATAGTGCTAATTTTGTTTAATCAAAATGTCATTTGGGTCTAAGTCAAATTACAGCCTTACAGAAGTCTAAGTAATAATATTATGTCAGCACAGTTGCTTTTGTCAAAAATTTGTAATTTCACCGAAAAATGATATCCAGTTGGTCTAATAAGACTTATTCTCCTTAAAACCGTGTTGACTGGCACTAATTATGCCATTTGCATCCTTTAATTACTAACTGATTACATCCCATGTCAACCTTTCCATGATTTTGCCCAGGGTCTAATTCTCAAAATTCAACAAATACCACAATTCACAATGGGTCTCCCAGATATTAGTATGGCTCAGTGAACTACTCTTATATTGAAAAAATAATATTAAACCCAATCTCAGGACCCAATCCTGCAATCCTCACTCTGACTAATATATTTTACAGGTGGAAGAATTTGAATGGTCTGATAAGAATTCTGAGCAGTGACTGAAATGCAGAATAATTCACTGCTCAGAAAGTACATCTCATTACTTAGAAGTAATCATTTCAAAGTAAATACAGCACTTTTGGAGAGCATAGAATATACTACACATTTCAGTTCAGTAATATATTTTAAATAGCATTATTAAATAGTGGTAGTGCATTCTAAAATGATAATTGTGTCAGATCAATGTCTGCAAAGTTTCACTAGGTGTGAATTATTACAACACATGCTCTGTTTTGTCTTTGTCCTTAAATACATTGTCCTTATACCAATGAAATAATACAGTTTACCCAGTCTACAAGGCAATTCTGAGAGCTAAGGATTTTGTTTGTGTCATTTATGTTATACAGAAGGGAGAGATTATCGTGTAAAATTAAATTTACAGTAAACTCAAATATTATAATTACCTGAATACTTCAAGTATAATGAAAAGCTCTGTTGCTATAGTAATACTAACCACTTTAATGCATTAATTGCCTTTCTCTCAAGGGTATGGAAGGTTAATTACATTTGTCTCAATATTACATTTAGGGAAACTGAGGCCAGGAAATTAAATGACTATCCTAAGGCCATAGTCTAACAGTCAGCATGTAGCATGCATTAATTCCTGGCTCTCACCTCTCTCAACTAAAACTCTGTATTTCTGGAATTTTCTTGTTCAGTAACTAGGGCCCTACCAAATTCATGGCCAAGAAAAATACATCACGGACCATGAAATCTGGTCTCCCCCCGTGAAATCTGGTCTTTTGTGTGCTTTTACCCTATACGATACAGATTTCACGGGGAAGACCAGTGTTTCTCAAATTGGGGGTCCTTACTGGGGGGGGGGTCACAAGGTTATTTTAGGGGGGGCACAGTATTGCCACCCTTACTTCTGCGCTGCCTTCAGAGCTGGGTGGCTGGAGAGTGGTGGTTGTTGGCCAGGTGCCCAGCTCTGAAGGCAGCGCCCCGCCAGCAACAGCATAGAAGTAAGGGTGGCAATACCGTACCACTCCATCCTTACTTCTGCACTGCTGCCTTCAGAGCTTGGCAGCCGGAGAGTGGCAGCTGCTGACTGAGGGCCCAGTTCTGCAGGCAGCAGCACAGAAGTAACATACCATGCCATCCTTACTTCTGTCTGCTGCTGTCAGCGGCTCTGCCTTCAGAGCTCGGATCCCAGCAGCGCAGAACTAAGGGTAGCAGTACCACAACCTTCCCCCCCTACAATAACTTTGTAAACCACCCCCAACTCATTTTTGGTCAGAACCCCTATAATTACAACACCATGAAATTTCAGATTTAAATATCTGAAATCATGAAATTTATGATTTTTAAAATCCTATGACCGTGAAATTGACCAAAATGGACCGTGAATTTGGTAGGGCCCTAACAACAGCCTCCAGTCCTCTAATTCAAAAACCCATATACTAAAAAATCCCCAACCAGGAGTGGTCAGTTCAGGCATGTAAGTCAGTTCAGTCATGAACTGTAAGTTCAGTCATGGCCCTGGTCATGGTCAGTGGCCAACATCTGGCACTGGCCACTGCCAGATAGAATACTGCATTAGATAACACACTGGTCTAATCAATTTCTATGTTCCTGAGTGACCTATTTGACATGCAAAATGCAACTGGCATGCAGGGTGGAAGAAAGGTAAAACGCTGGGGGTGAAATCCTGGTTCCATTGAAGTCCCATTGAGAGGGGAGTAGCGACCTCTGTATATAGTATTAGGGAGACTGACACTGGAATACTGTTTACAGTTCTGGTGTCCACATTTTTAAAAGGATGTTGAAAAACTGAAGAGTGTGCAGAAAAGAGCCACATAAATGATTCAAGGGCTTCAGAACATACCTTACAGTGAGAGATTTAGATGGCTCAATTTGCTTAGTTTATCAAAAAGAAGGTTGCGAGGTGACTTGATTACAGGGTATAAATACCTTTACAGAGAATAGCAGATACTAATGGGCTCTTTAGTCTAGCAGAGAAAGGCATAACAAGAACCAATGGCTGGAAGCTGAAGCCAAACAAAAGTGATGCATTTTCAATGTATTGATGTTTTCCACCTATTGATGTTTTCAAATCAAGATTGGATGCCTTTCTGGAAGATATGCTTTAGCCAAACGCAAGTTATTCGGCTCCATACAGGAGTCAGACTAGATGATCTAATGGTTCCTTCAGGTCTCAAACTCTTCAAATCTATGATCTTCAGTGGGGTCAGGATTTCACCAAGGGAGAATTACAGTTGTCTGAATGAATCTCTTGTGTCAAAAATCGAATGCTGAACAGGCCTATCAGCTCAGCCAGGTACCTAATTAATGATGCATATGATAAGCAAGCCCACAGGAACAACATCATTAAGGGCTGGAACTCAATCCATCTCAGTCTACTGACTCTAGACTGATAGTCTACCAAGGTCATTATGGCACAAATTGACAGAAGCAAGGAATTTTACAGTTGTCTTCCTGAAACTCTTATTGTTATATTTGCAGTGTACTCCCCATATTACATGATCCCATTTAAGCAGTGCCGTATTATTGCCTAGGCCGACAAGGCCTAGGCCTAGGGCGGCAAATTTTCAGGGGCGGAAGCTCCCCTCCGCGCCCCGCCCCCCTGCTCCAGCTCACCTCCGCCTCCTCTGCAAGCTTGCCGCGGCGTCCTGTTTCTCTCCCCTCCCAGCGCTTGCGCCGCGAAACAGCTGTTTCGCGGGGCAGGGAGGGAGGGGGAGGAGGGGGAACACCACGCGCTGGGGGAAGAGGCGGGGCCAGGGTCGGGGATTTGGGGAAGGGATCCAATAGGGGAAGGGAGCGGGCGGAGTTGGGGTGGGGACTTTGGGGAGGGGGTTGGAATGGGGGCGGGAAAGGGCAGAGTCGGGGCGGGGCCAGGGCGGCAATTATTTCCCGGCCTAGGGGCGGCAAAATTATTAATCCGCCACTGCATTTAAGATATGGTGGGCTGCAATATCTTAATGCAACTGCACCAGTTGAGATGAGGTTACAGTCTTAGTTTCCTTGTCTACATTTTGAGACAGCACCAAAACGTTACTTAAATTTTATTTTATGTGTTATGACCCATGTTGATTGCAAAGGGCCTTGGGAGTATACGATTGTGACAGAATGTACCCCGTGTCCACACCCTGCACACTATTGTAATAGTCTTGGTACAAAGTATGCCTCATGAGATATCATCTGAAAACTCATAATTTGCTGGTCATTATTGTCCTGGTAAAATATGTGTGGCAACACTGTATATGAAATTATAAGATTTCCCTGAATGATGTTATTAACACATGTTCCAAACCACAGCCCTACCCAAGCAGAAGTTGGCAACCAGGTCTGTCCTAAACAAAGGAATGTGTACTCTGCTTAACTTACATTTAAGCACTAAACAGAGTCATCAAGCCAGACACAAGGGGAGACAAAGGAAGCTCAAAAGGTGAGAAAAAAGCAGCAAGGAACATCCTTCCACATAGACTTTTTGTCTCCTGGTACCCAGCTGGAAATGTTTTTCAAAAGGGGGACTGAAACTATCAAAAGCAGAGGCAAACACACCAAGACACCCCTTCTCTCTCTCCCTGCCCCTCGCATTCACAGCACTTGTAGCAACAAAGGACCCATTGGTTGGATTCTAGGAGAAGGGGTCCTGACCTAAGAAGTTTGGTCAGTAAGACTGCTAACAGCATGTGGTGAGAAACCTTTGTTTTGAATTTATCATAGTTAGGGCTCCATGACTTCTGCAGTGCCCAGTGTGGCTGATCCCAGGGCCGCCCAAGCAGCTGGCCCTGGGGCCAGCTGCTCAAGTGGCCCCGGGGATCAGCCACACTGGCCGCTGCTCGGGCAGCCCTGGGCAGCTGGCCCAGGGGACTTCCCGAACAGCAGCCATTGCAGCTGGCCTGGGGACCACCTGAGCAGCGGCTGGTGCAGCTGGCCCTGGGAACCACCTGAGCAGTGGTCCCAGGGGCGGCCGGAGCAACTGCTGCTCAGCAGCCCCCAGCAGCTGTGCCACTGGACCCACCTTCCCCCTCCCGGCGCGGGCCACCCCAAGCAGCAGTCCTCTCCCCCCCTCGCCCCTCGCAGCGATCCCAGGGGGTGGCCGGAGCAACCGCTGCTCGGTGGCCCCCGGCAGCTGGTGCCGCTGGCTCTGGGCCCCCGCCCCAGCAGTGCCCCCCTAGATTTAGTCAGGGGTATTTATAGTATAAGTCATGGACAGGTCACAAGCCGTGAATTTTTGTTTATTGCCCGTGACCTGCCCAGGACTTTTACTAAAAATATCCATCACTAAATCGTAGCCTTAAACATACTTTGTTAAGTTAGGCACATAAGAACATAAGAACATAAGAACGGCCGTACCGGGTCAGACCAAAGGTCCATCTAGCCCAGTATCCTGTCTACCGACAGTGGCCTATGCCAGGTGCCCCAGAGGGAGTGGACCAACAGGCAATGATCAAGTGATCTCTCTCCTGCCATCCATCTCCATCCTCTGACAGACAGAGGCTAGGGACACCATTCCTTACCCATCCTGGCTAATAGCCATTAATGGACTTACCCACCATGAACTTATCCAGTTCTCTTTTAAATGCTGTTATAGTCCTAGCCTTCACAACCTCCTCAAGTAAGGAGTTCCACAAGTTGACTGTGCGCTTCGTGAAGAACTTCCTTGTATTTGTTTTAAACCTGCTGCCTATTAATTTCATTTGGTGACCCCTAGTTCTTGTATTATGGGAATAAGTAAATTACTTTTCCTTATCCACTTTCTCCACATCACTCATGATTTTATATACCTCTATCATATCCCCCCTTAGTCTCCTCTTTTCCAAGCTGAAGAGTCCTAGCCTCTTTAAGCTCTCCTCATATGGGACCCGTTCCAAACCCCTAATCATTTTAGTTGCCCTTTTCTGAACCTTTTCTAGTGCCAGTATATCTTTTTTGAGATGAGGAGACCACATCTGTACGCAGTATTCAAGATGTGGGCGTACCATCGATTTATATAAGGGCAATAATATATTCTCAGTCTTATTCTCTATCCCCTTTTTAATGATCCCTAACATCCTGTTTGCTTTTTTGACCGCCTCTGCACACTGCACATCTTCAGAGAACTATCCACGATGACTCCAAGACCTTTTTCCTGACTTGTTGTAGCTAAATTAGCCCCCATCATATTGTATGTATAGTTGGGGTTATTTTTTCCAATGTGCATTACTTTACATTTATCCACATTAAATTTAATTTGCCATTTTGTTGCCCAATCACTTAGTTTTGTGAGATCTTTTTAAAGTTCATCACAGTCTGTTTTGGTCTTAACTATCTTGAGCAGTTTAGTATCATCTGCAAACTTTGCCACCTCACTGTTTACCCCTTTCTCCAGATCATTTATAAATAAGTTGAATAGGATTGGTCCGAGCACTGACCCTTGGGGAACACCACTAGTTACCCCTCTCCATTCTGAGAATTTACCATTAATTCCTACCCTTTGTTCCCGGTCTTTTAACCAGTTCTCAGTCCATGAAAGGACCTTCCCTTTTATCCCATGACAACTTAATTTACATAAGAGCCTTTGGTGAGGGACCTTGTCAAAGGCTTTCTGGAAATCTAAGTACACTATGTCCACTGGATCCCCCTTGTCCACATGTTTGTTGACCCCTTCAAAGAACTCTAATAGATTAGTAAGACACGATTTCCCTTTACAGAAACCATGCTGACTGTTGCTCAACAGTTTATGTTTTTCTATGTGTCTGACAATTTTATTCTTAACTATTATTTCGACTGATTTGCCCGGTACCGATGTTAGACTTACCGGTCTGTAATTGCCGGGATCACCTCTAGAGCCCTTTTTAAATATTGGCGTTACATTAGCTAACTTCCAGTCATTGGGTACAGAAGCCGATTTAAAGGACAGGTTACAAACCTTAGTTAATAGTTCCGCAACTTCACATTTGAGTTCTTTCAGAACTCTTGGGTGAATGCCATCTGGTCCCGGTGACTTGTTAATGTTAAGTTTATCAATTAATTCCAAAACCTCCTCTAGTGACACTTCAATCTGTGACAGTTCCTCAGATTTGTCACCTACAAAAGCCGGCTCAGGTTTGGGACTCTCCCTAACATCCTCAGTCGTGAAGACTGAAGCAAAGAATCCATTTAGTTTCTCCGCAATGACTTTATCGTCTTTAAGTGCTCCTTTTGTATCTCGATCATCAAGGGGCCCCACTGGTTGTTTAGCAGGCTTCCTGCTTCTGATATACTTAAAAAACATTTTGTTATTATCTTTGGAGTTTTTGGCTAGCCGTTCTTCAAACTCCTCTTTGGCTTTTCTTATTACATTCTTGCACTTAATTTGGCAGTGTTTATGCTCCTTTCTATTTGCCCCACTAGGATTTGACTTCCACTTTTTAAAGGAAGTCTTTTTATCTCTCACTGCTTCTTTTACATGGTTGTTAAGCCACAGTGGCTCTTTTTTAGTTCTTTTACTGTGTTTCCTAATTTGGGGTATACATTGAAGTTGGGCCTCTATTATGGTGTCTTTAAAAAGCGCCCATTCAGCTTGCAGGGATTTCACTTTAGTCACTGTACTTTTTAACTTCTGTTTAACTAACCCCCTCATTTTTGCATAGTTCCCCCTTTTGAAATTAAATGCCACAGTGTTGGGCTGTTGAGATGTTCTTCCCACCACAGGGATGTTGAATGCTATTGTATTATGGTCACTATTTCCAAGCGGTCCTGTTATAGTTACCTCTTGGACCAGCTCCTGCGCTCCACTCAGGACTAAATCTAGAGTTGCCTCTCCCCTTGTGGGTTCCCATACCAGCTGCTCCATGAAGCAGTCATTTAAAGTATCGAGAAATTTTATCTCTGCATTTCGTCCTGAAGTGAAATGTTCCCAGTCAATATGGGGATAATTGAAATCCCCCACTATTATTGGGTTCTTAATTTTGATAGCCTCTCTAATTTCCCTTAGCATTTCATCATCACTATCACTGTCCTGGTCAGGTGGTCTATAATAGATTCCTAATGTTATATTCTTATTAGAGCATGAAATTTCTATCCATAGAGATTCTATGGAACATGTGGATTCACTTAAGATTTTTACTTCATTTGATTCTACATTTTCTTTCACATATAGTGCCACTCCCCCCTCTCCCCCCCGCACGACCTGTTCTGTCCTTCCGATATATTTTGTACCCCGGAATGATTGTGTCCCATTGATTGCTCTCAGTCCACCAGGTTTCTGTGATGCCTATTATATCAATATCCTCCTTTATCACGAGGCACTCTAGTTCACCCATCTTATTATTTAGACTTCTAGCATTTGTGTACAAGCACTTTAAAAACTTGTGACTGTTTATTTGTCTGCCCTTTTCTGATGTGTTCGATTCTTTTTTATGTGAATGTTTATCATCTGATCTGGCCCTTACATTATCCTCCTCCATCCTCTGCTCCTGACTATAACCTGGAGATTCTCTATCATTAGACTTTCCCCTAAGAGAAGTCTCTGTCCGATCCACATGCTCCTCTGCAGCAGTCGGCTTTCCCCCATCTCCTAGTTTAAAAACTGCTCTACAACCTTTTGAATGTTTAGTGCCAGCAGTCTGGTTCCACTTTGGTTTAAGTGGAGCCCATCTCTCCTGTATAGGCTCCCCCCATCCCAAAAGTTTCCCCAGTTCCTAATGAATGTAAACCCCTCCTCTCTACACCATCGTCTCATCCACGCATTGAGACTCTGAAGCTCTGCCTGCCTACCTGGCCCTGCGCGTGGAACTGGGAGCATTTCTGAGAATGCCACCATAGAGGTCCTGGATTTCAGTCTCTTCCCTAGCAGCCTAAATTTGGCCTCCAGGACATCTCTCCTACCCTTCCCTATGTCATTGGTACCTACATGTACCACGACCACCGGCTCCTCCCCAGCACTACACATAAGTCTGTCTAGATGCCTCGAGAGATCCGCAACCTTCGCACCAGGCAGGCAAGTCACCATGTGGTTCTCCCGGTCATCACAAACCCAGCTATCTACGTTTCTAATGATCGAATTTCCCATTACTAACACCTGCCTTTTCCTAGCAACTGGAGTTCCCTCCCCCGGAGAGGCAACCTCAGTGCGAGAGGTAACCCCAGCACCATCTGGAAGGAGGGTCCCAACTATGGGAAGGTTTCCCTCTGCTCCCGTTGACTGCTCTGCTTCCCTGGGCCTTTCATCCTCCTCAACAGCACAGGGGCTGTCTGACCGGAGGTGGGACAATTCTACAGTGTCCCGGAAAGCCTCATCAACATACTTCTCTGCCTCCCTTAGCTCCTCCAGTTCCGCTACCCTGGCCTCCAAAGTCCGTACGTGGTCTCTGAGGGCCAGGAGCTCCTTGCACCGAATGCACACATATGCCACCCGCCCACAGGGTAGGTAATCATACATGCTGCACTCAGTGCAATAAACTGGATAGCCCCCACTCTGCAGCTGGGCTTCTGCCTGCATTGTCTCTTTGTTAATGAAAGGGTTGTTTAAGCAAAAGGTTTTGAATGTAGTTTGGTTTATAGGTTTTAAGGGGAATAAAGGGACCCCCGCTCCCTTCCCAAACTCCCTTGCGAAACTCCCTGTTAGCAGCCCCCTGGTCGCAAAAGCTCCCTGGTCGCTTGTGCGCTGCTTTATAAAGCCCTGGCCTATGTGAATGCCCCGCCCACTGATTAAGGCTCAGCCACTTACTAAAGTGCACCAGTTGCATTTTATCTTTACTTGTCTTGTAATAATTTCTGACTTTTATGCATCATTACTTGGACTCACTTAAAAGCTCTCTTTGTAGTCAATAAACTTATTTTACTGTTTTATCTAATCCAATGTGTTTAAACTGAAATGTTTGGGAAACTCCATTTGGTGTGTGCTCGGGGAGGAGGCGGACAAGGGGTGAGCTGCTTCACTTCTCCTGCCTCCCAGGCTCGCGGCGCCAATCAGCTTAGGCACCGCAAGCCTGGGAGGTGGGAGAAGTGAAGCAGCGACGGCGTGCTCGGGGAGGAGGTGGGGCAGGGGTGAGCTGGGGCAGGGGGGTGCCTCAGGGTCGGGGGTGGGAAGCTGCCGTGGGGGGGGGCGCCTCAGGGCGGAGGGGGGGAGCTGCCGCGGGGGGGGGGCACCTCAGGGCAGGGGCTCGGGGACGGGGGGGGCGCAAGGTGGAAGTTTCTTCTAGGGCGCGAAACATCCTTCCACCGGCCCTGGCTCACATACAGACATAGCTGTGAGTGACTTGCATGCTGGAGGCTGTTTGTGAGCAGTCTATGCTGGAGGCTACAGCAGCATAGCGTCATAAAGGCCACCCCACACTAGAGGGTTGGGGTGACACAGCTACTCAGTCTAACTCAGTGGTTCTCAAACTAGGGCCGCCGCTTGCTCAGGGAAAGCCCCTGGCGGGCCGGGCCAGTTTGTTTACCTGCCACATCCGCAGGTTCGGCCGATCGTGGCTTCCACTGGCCGTGGTTTGCCGCTCCAGGCCAATGGGGGCTGCAGGAAGGGCGGCCAGCATGTCCTGCAGCCCCCATTGGCCTGGAGCGGCGAACCGCGGCCAGTGGGAGCCGTGATCAGCCGAACCTGCAGACGTGGCAGGTAAACAAACCGGCCCGCCCGCCAGGGGTTTTCCCTGAACAAGCGGCGGCCCTAGTTTGAGAACCACTGGTCTAACTTGTACCATGGCATGTCACAGTGATGTCAGTTTATCAACTTTATTTTCTGCTGCATCCCAAGAAGGAATCCAAACATTTTGAGAAATAGGATGCATACCATGTCTTAAATGTTGAAATTTAGCATTTGGAGGTGATACTTGTATTTCTAAAATATCAGTGTGAATAATTCTATGCAAACAAAAACAACTTTTCTTATGCCAAGATTTTTAAAACTGAGTTAAAGTTAGGCACCCAAGTCCAAATTTAGGCAAAGTTTTCAACACAAAGGTTTCTGAGGTCCAGGGAGGACTCTCCAGTCACTTACAGACAGACAGAGAGACAGAGATCCCAAGTGTAAACCTGACCTTTTCAATCCAAAAATGCATGTTTCTACACAATTCTGTTTCATGAAAAAGTCAAAAAGGTTTTGCTTTCTCATAGACATTAAGGCCAGAAGGGACCATCATGATCATCCAGTCCAAGAGTTCTCAAACTGTGGGTCGGGACCCCAAAGTGGGTCACAACCCCATTTTAATGGGGTCACCAGGGTTGGTGTTAGACTTGCTGGGGCCAAAGCTGAAGTCCAGGCCACACTGTCTTGGACTTTGGCTTCCCACCCCCAGGGTGGAGGGGCTCAGGCTTGGTCTTTGGCTTTTCCCCCTCTTCCCCCTTCCCCCCGCCACCCCAGAGCAGCAGACCTCGGGCGGGTTCAGGCTTCAGTCCCCCATCCTGGGGTCATGTAGTAATTTTTGTTGTCAGAAGGGGTTGCGGTGCAATGAAGTTTGAGAACCGATGATATAGTCTGACCTCCTGCACATCACAGGCCATAGAGCCTCACCTATTCACTCCTGTAGTAGGCCCATAACCTCTGGCTGAGTTACTGCAGTTCTCAAATCTTGATTTAAAGACTTAAAGTTACAGAGAATTCACCATTTACTCTAGTTCGACCCAGCAACTGGCCACGGTCCATGCTGCAAAGGTGAAAAAAACCTGGCCACTCTGATCTGGGCAACAAGACAAATTTTGAAACCTTGAAAGTTGCCCTGAAACAGAATTGTCTTCCAGCCAGCTCTAAATATGATACAAGACTTGCCTAATATCATAACAGGCCCCTGAGACTGAAAGACCTGGGAAGCCCTCTTGCCTATCAAGGATACTTTTTTTAATTGCTTGTGAAAGTTGTCAGACTGAGAGCTGGGGAAACTGATGTCCTACATTCATCCACAGAAAAGGAATGATGCGGGCAACAGAAGTGCAAACTCTTCTTCCAATATGTCTTTTCTTCAGCTATGAGCAGGATGGACTATCTATAAAGGCAATAGGATGCTTCGTTCTTCATGCTCATTCAGTTCTCAGGCCGGGAGACTTAGACACCTGTTCACTAGGAACTGCTCTGAGACCCCTTCACCTACTTGTGTTCATATGGTAATGACTTTATACTTCTGCTGCCCTGAGGTGGATTAGAACTGGTAGGTTTCCAATCCATGATCCATCTAGGCATCTATTTTTGCCAGTATCACTGAAAAAGCATTAATAAATTAAATCACAAAAGTCTGTTTTTGAAGAAAATTTAGGATGTTATTTGCACTCAGAGAAAAAAATTTCAGAATTCAAAATAAAAATCCATGCCTACCCAACCATGCTCAGTCAATGAATTGCCAGGATCTCCAAGCACATCATCATCTTACAGGTTTGTTACAAGCACCATGGAGTAGGTATTTGAGGAAGGCAGCTTTTGCCCTTTATACTTTCAGACTAAAGTCAGAGTGCTTACATGATTAGAATCTAATATTATTTCACTGAATATAAAATCAGAAGTTGAACAGGAATTTTTTAGCATCAGAAAAAGATAAAAGTGAGTTACTGCTTTAATTGGCTTATTGAATTAGCTCTCATGAATAATAGCTCATAGTCTTTTCAAGTTCTGTGGTATAATAAGACTCTCTTTTGCTTCTTTTTCTGATGATTTACTGGAGCAGGTTCATTCCTTCTGGCCATAGTGATATTCCAGACTTTAATTCTAGATATTCCAGACTTTAATTCTAGATTTCAAAAAGGATGCAGCCATGCAGTAGAGAAAAGTGTACATTATAAACTGATGGTAACACTGGTCATTCTAGCCACTTCTCCATGGTGGAAAGATTCCATTATGATTCCATTATGCACAGGGAGATAAAAGCAGAATTTGGGGCGAGCACCCATTGTACGGCATGGAGCACAGCTCCATGAGGGAATCATACAGAGCTGCATGCAGAGAATGTTGAGAAATGGGCACAAGGCAGTCAAATAAAGGGCAACATGTGGCTACTGCAGGGTCAGAGCTTCACTGGCAGACATGGGGTGGCTCCTTCACAGCTCCACCAACTGGGGAGATAGGATGTCTTCCCTCCCAGCCCTACACAGATAAAACCAGCACACAGTCCACTCCTTGGCACCTAGTGCAAGCAATAGAGCATTCAAATTAATTTTTTAATTTTTTTTTAAATAATGGAGATATCCTATCTCCTAGAACTGGAAGGGACCTTGAAAGGTCATTGAGTCCAGCCCCCTGCCTTCACTAGCAGGACCAAGTACTGATTTTGCCCCAGATCCCTAAGTGGCCCCCTCAAAGATTGAACTCACAACCCTGGGTTTAACAGGCCAATGCTCAAACCACTGAGCTAAAAGGCAATTACTTTTTATTTTGAACAATTATTTGTCAAAATGCAATAAGCCAATTGCTTTATTTCAGCAATGCTTTGCATATACCTTTCAGGCCAATGACTCCTTGGCACAAATTGCATTCATTTGATCAAACAAATTAGAACAACTTGCTCATTTGCACAGAGATGGAATGTTCCCCCAGTAGATATAATTCAGAAATAACATAGTGCTCCAGGGTTTAAGAGAGGAGCTCAATCATATTGTTACAGCTTCAACAATAAGAATGTGCCTTTAGTGCATTAAATTGAGCTAGCTCTGCCTACTCTTAGTGTTATAGACCATCATGCTGACACGGTCATCAGCTTCCTGTCCATGTGACCCTCATTTGGGAGTGTATTACTGAAGGAAATGGGAAAGGAGAGAGGAGATTAAGGGACAAGGAGAATAAATAGGGGGTGCCCCGAAATACAAAATCTGGCACTTATGGTCTACATCGCCTCTTCCCAGTTTAAATCTGTGTGAAGAGAAGGAAATCTCTATGAGGTTCCCCTCACAGAGGTTCCCCTCCACATTGTTCCACCAGGGACTGGAGTTACCTGTTATGGAACAGGCCATTGGATCCTGCCCCAATGGCTGCTGGTCCTCATGGATCGGCACAGATAGTGGGGAATCAATGGTAAACCTGTGACCTTCACAGCTGGCATATGCCCCACACCTCACCCCATTAGAGCAGCAATACTAGGCATTCTCCTTGGCCACAGCAACCCCAATACTACCTCCCTTAAAGGAGAATGCCTACCATGCATGAGGCTTAGCGGGAAGGTAATACAGTCCCAGGATAGTTTGTAATATTTTTTCCTTGTAAATTTGGGTGATATAAAGGCCCATCCATCCCGCAACCCAACCACAGGACCCTAAAGCAGCTTCACCACCATCTTCCATGGCCACTAATCAAGTGTATTAAATGCATTAGAAGAGCATTTGTCAGGAGTAGTGTAAAGACTCTCTCTGGTCACATCCTGTTAAATAGAGAGATCAGATGCTTATATTAGTGTATAATGTTTCTCTAAACAAAAGCTCACTGTTGTAATGATTATTGTTTTGTCTCTCATATTTGCATGGCAAGGATTTGTAAACCCATTAAAACATCTCAAATAAATAAATAGTTTTTTAAAAGAGCATTGTTAAGGTTGCAAAGTCAAGCACTCAAAAGTTAGGAATAGCCAGAATTAAGGTTAACCTTAATTCAGCCCCTTTGTGTGTATTCAGCCCCTTTATTCAATATCTGGCCCTATGCTTTATTTACTGCACACTATTCAATCCCTGATCTGAAGACAGAAGTAATAATTTTCTCCTGGATTTATCTGTGGCAGTCATCACTATAGCATTCACGTGATTCACAAACATTAATTTATTTTCACAACACTCCTGTGAAAGAGGGGGTATTATCTCCATTTTACACATGGGGAGCTGAAGAACAGCAAAATTAAGGTCAAAAGTCTTCACTAGTTCTGGATGCCCAATTCGAGACACCTAGAACCTGATTTTTCAGATTACTTAGCATTAGATAGCACTTTCTATCTTTAACATATAGCATCCCTTGATTTCACTTGCAGTTGTGAGATCTCAGCATTTCTGCAAATCAGTCTCCAGGGTGTCAAGATGGGATCCAAAAAAAGAGGCGCATACAGCTAATGGCCATTTCTGAAAAGTTTGGTGTAACTGATTTGCGTACCATAGCACAGAAACTCTGTGGCAAAGGCAGGGATAGAATCCAGCTTTCTGAAGTGGCATTCAACTGCCTTAACTAGGACATCACACTTTTTTCTTCCTGAAATCCACTGTCTCATTCACTAAACACCTTCTACTTCTTCAACGAATGCTTCAGAGTTCCACAAACAACAACGACATTTACTACACAACCCTAATTCTACCCCAAGATGGTCCATCTGGGGCACTGAATGAAACAGGTGTAGGTTATGCTAGTAGTAACCATACAAAAATAGAGGATTTACTTAGACCTCTATTTTGTCCTTTTCACAAGAATAAAAAGGACAAAAGAGCATTCCTCCTGAGGATTTACTTAAATAAGACTGAATTCCAAAGTGTCTGACTAAAGCAAAGAAATTAGCCCTCAGTAAAACATTGCAATCAAATTAGGAGATTAAGGGTCAATCCAAAACCCAGTGGAGTCAGTGAGAGTCTTTCAATGGGCTTTGAATCCTGCTTTACTAGTGGTTTAACAACAAAACTTCAACATTCCAGCCTGTGAAGTTAACGCCAAGTGGGACAGCTCATGGTGACACCTTCTGGGGTTGGCTCATCTAATTATCTTCTAGATATAACAGAATGGTTTTTTGATTCCCTATGCCCAGTCAAGTGGGTGATTTAAGAATTGGAGTGATGCTAGTACGAATATAAAAGCACACAACCATTTCATTGCTGTAGTGTTGCATAAGTAAATGAAAGGAGCACATGATTATATTTCAAGAGTCAAACTGTGATCATGGTTCACTTATAACACAGTGTTACGCATGTATTCCTATTCTTTCTCCAACCCTAGATAGAGCTGATAGCATGCAACTGAGATTTTTACCTCACTATGTTTGTTACTTGGACAGTAAGGGTTGATTTATAAGGAAAGATGAAAAGAAATTATATATGGAGTTAACAATTAGCCCATTTTATTTTATTTATTTATAAAATGGATTCTTCTCTTTTCTTGGTTTTTATGTCTATATTATAGGCAGGGCTGGTAAAACAACCTGTTATTAAGGTTGCCTCATACTTTCTATAATAAAACCCTGTTTCCAGTTGCTTATGACTTTAGCCAACTTAGCTGTTTTGACTGAAATATTTTATAAAAATTCAGACTGAGGAAGACACCTAGCTTGGAAAATTTCAGCCCAAATGTTTCAGCCATTTCTGAGAACAAGTCTGGGGAAAAAACACATTGTTTTGCTCCTCTTAAAAAATTCTGGCATCCTTTACTTACTTTGAAAATCTCTGTCAGCCCCATGCTTTGGAAGAGGAACTTGAAATAGGCATGGGGTGGTCTTTGTGTCATGACTACCCATTGTCATTCCTGGGAAAATCTGCCCAAATGTGGTCAAGTTATAAACCTTTGAGAAATCACAGTTCATACTTGCCCAGTAGTCAATACTTAGATTTTAGTATCTAAATTCCCCCAAGATTCCATTGGCAAGGGGCATGCTCCAGCCTGGGGCTAAAGGGGTGAAGTTGGACTTCGGGCTGCTGTGGGCTGTGTCAGGGCCAGGCACCTGAACTGACAGCAGGAACTTGTCTCTTCTGTGTTCTCAATGACCCCCCCCACCCCTCCGCTGGGGGCAGGAGGAGAAACAAATCTAATAAGGAGCTTGAGTGTATGGGGAGTGTGACATTTTGCTCAGGACACCCAGAACTGTAAGCCACAGCGTTACCCCTCTGCCTCAGCAAGTGAGAGCTTTGGTGCTGCTACACTGTCGCTTCCTGACACTCCAGCTTATCTGCCTTGCCAGCAAACACCTCAAGACTCTGCCAGTCTAAACCTTGCCTTGCAAGTTAACAATCAGACGTCTCTCTGCAGTGTCCAGTCCCTCTCACTGGACACTCACAGAAATTATTACATTTGCTGCCTCCAAAGAGAGAGAGCACACACGAGACTGCTAGTCTAGCTGAGGATTCACACTTACTTCAATATAACAGCACTGAGATGGTTTATGTAAAACTAAGATTAAGTTCATTAACAAAGAACAGAGATGTAAGTGATACTAAGCAAGAGAAAAAGAGACAGGTATGGTTATAAACAAAACAAAATAAACATGCTTTCTAGTGACTAAAACTTAATGTGAGCAAGTTACAATCTTTGGCTAAGAAGGTCTCTTACCTACATCAAGTTACTGTCATTTCTAGACCTCCAGGCTAGAGGATCCAACTTTCACAGTGTCAGAGGGTGCTGTATCTTATGTTCCCAAGGTGACAGATAAGTCTTTTGGCTACCTTTATATTACCCAAAGTCAATTGTCTCTTCCTCAAGAGCCACGAAGACTTCCTGAGGTGCAGATTCTGATCCCCTTTGAGCTCACTAAGCTCCTTCCTCCATTGCCTGTTAGCTTGATTGTTTTGTTTTCCTTATATATAAAACTGTGTTTCCATTGTCCTCTGCTTGTAATCAAGCCAGTCAGACAGGGGAATCAACATTCCTGTGTCTAGGGCAGGCTCAATGTATGCACTCCCACCCAAACTTATTTTAAGACCATATTTCCAGCACACACACATATAACTCTTTGTACACAACCTGTACTTACATCATGCAATGATTTTCAGGACCAGTATGTCACCAGTTTACATATGATACCTTACAAAATGCTATTTAGATACATATTATGACAACCGTGTGTTGAGAGTAGTGAGTGTGTCAGGCCTGATATGAGCTACAGTATAGTGGGCCCTCTGCCAGTGCACATTGAGAGGGTCACAAAGAGAACTGGGACTGGCTGGGTACAGAAACTGGGAACAAGGACCTGGGCCCAGGGAATAGCTGGACAAGGAGACTAAGACTGGAAGTAGAGGAGAGAGAGGAACTTGCCCGGACAAGGATACTGGGATTGGGATGAGAATCCTGAGGAGTGGAGACTGGGACTGTCTAGGTGAAGAGAATATGACTGGGACAAGGAGCCATTGATGGGGAAGAGACAGGACTGGGATAGGTTGTGGGGAACAGGGCAGAAGGTGTCAAGAGTGGAGGCAATGGGCAGAAGAGTCTGTGTCCACTGGAACATACTCCTCTTCAGAGCCTGGAATGGAACTCGAGATTCCTGCATCTCACCATTCTTCTGGTATCAGTAGATATCTGTGAAACCACTAGCAAGGTATCCCATCCCTCTCTATCACTGGTCCATATAGATGATGACAAACTACTATTCTTATCAGTTACTCCATTACCTCAAGTGGCAGAGGTCTGTGCAGTGAATTTAAAGGTTCGAGTCCTGCAGATGCCCCAGGTGTGGGTGTCAGTTTTCTTTTTTTTTAAAGCTAGGAAAATACATATAAAAAACAACAGCTAAAGAACATTATTAAGATTACAAAATCAAGCACTCAAAAGTCAGGAAATGCCAGAATTCAGATTGCCTGCCTGGCCTTGTTTTTGGAGAGAGCAAATTCATCAGCAGAGTAGCTACCTTACAGGTCTGGCCACTTCACATCATATCTCTTCTAGGTCTAACTGAGCTGAGTTGAGTTTGTTGAGCTAAGTGGCAATGTAGGTTTCTGTAACAGCTTTGTTTTTGTTTTTTATTTTTAACAGGAATGGGTCATTAGCCCACTCCCACCCCTACCAGGAGGACTGGTGGACTGCCTTTGGTCTGGCTCCTACACTTTGACATGTCTGGTATGCATGGTCCTAATATTTATACTCCAGTAAGCATAGCTCTAAGGGTCAGAACAGCACACAAGCTTTCCCACCACATAAAAGCACAGTCCATGGGGAAGTATAAATGAATGAATTTGCTCTCTCCTAAATCCATAACTAAAATTGATATGTGGAACGTGCGGACACTACATGAGTCTGGTAAAATGACCCAAGTAACAAAAGAAATGGACAGATATAAACTAGATACACTAGGCCTACATGAAGTAAGATGAGTAACAACAGGACAATTAATTTTGTCAGCTGGACATATCCTATTATATTCTGGGCTAACAAATGCCAGTGATGTACACAGAAATGGTGTGGGCACAGCTAAAAGTTTGATAGGATGGGCACCAGTTTTGGAATGGATTATAATGGTATGATTTACATCAAAGTTCCAGAAAGTGTCCATTATTCAGTGCTATGCTCTAACAAATCAATCTCACCAAGAGGAAAAAGAAAACTATGAACAGCTACAGAGAATAGTAGACAGGTTCCAAAAAGGGATGTCCTCCTAGTAGCTGCAGACATGAATTCTAAAGTATGAAGCATTCGCACTGGCAGGGAAATAATAATGGGGAAACAAGGCCTCAGTAAAATGAATGAAAATGGTGAAATGTTTACTGATTTTTGTGGAATCAATGACCTAGTCATTGGAGGAACTATTTTCCCTCACCATACTATTCACCAGATATCTTGGAGGTCACCAGATCACAGAACTGGGAACCAAATTTATCATGTTACAATTTGGCACAACTGGAGAAGAACTTTAGAGGATGTAAGTAGCAGAAATGCGGTAGATGTGGGAATGGCCCATGAATTAGTGGTGTCTTAAGTGAGAATAAAAATAAGAAAAAAAAGGAGAACTAAACAACAGAGATGCCCACGTTATATTATCATCAAGCTAAAACAGATGACAACACAACAAGAGTTTAGAATTGCCCAAACAGATACTAGGCACTTGAAGATGTAGAAAACGGACCTGTAGAAGGCAAATGGAAATGTGTAAAGGAAACTTTAATAAAACCTGCAAAGAAATGCTGGGATTCAGGAAAAAACACACAATGAATGGTTGTCTGAGGATACATGGCAGAAAATAGAAGATGTAAAATTAACTCTGTCCAGAACAAGAACAGTGATTTGAGGAGGATTATGCCACAAAGAACAAGAAGATCAAAAAAAGTGAAAGGAAAGGCAAACAAGATTCTATAGACAAAATGGCAACAGAGCACAGAGCTCTGCAGCACAAAATGGCATGAAGACACTATACAACATCACTAGATAGTTGTCAGGAAAAAGAACAAACACAAGCTAACCAGTCCATGACAATGAGGGTAATTTAACAGCAAAGACAACAGAACAAACAAATATATGAGGTAGTATTTAAGTCAGCTTCTGAGCCAGTGGACAACACTCCAGACATAGAGGAAGACGAATATCTGGATGTTGAATTAGGACCTATCACTAGAGTAGAAGTAGAGAGGGCAGTAAATTGGTTAAAAATGGGAAAGGCACCAAATCCAGACCAAATCCCAATGGAGGACTTTAAGGCAGACTCATACAATATTATAGGCATTTTGGTAGGCCTCTTACAAAAGTTATGGGAAGAAGAAAGTATTAAATGAGTGGGGAAATGGTCATATACTGAAGCTGCCAAACAAAGGACACTAAAGAGACAAGGTGGGTGAGGTAATATCTTTTATTGGACCAATTTATGTTGGTGAGAGAGACAAGCAGCCAGTGAAAAAACTGGGAAGTCAATTGCTGTCCATTCCAAGTAAAATACTTATACTCATTTTCCTAACAAACTAAAGAAAGCAGTAGATTTAAAGCTACAACAAGAACAGGCAGAGTTCAGACAGGAGAAATCATCCATAGATCTAATAGTAACCCTAAATGTCATCATAGAACTGTCAATCAAATTTTAATCACCACTGTACATAAATTTCATAGATTTCAAAAAAGCCTTTCACACAGTGACTAGAAAAGTCTTATTAGAGAGGCGGGTGAGATAATATATTTTATTAGACCAACAATAGTGTGTCTCTAATATCCTGGGACCAACACAGCTACAAGAACACTGCAAAGAACAGTCTTCTGGAAGTTGCTACACCACTATGGAATCCCCCAGAAATTTATTAATATTATTCAAAGCTTCTATAAAAATATAACATGCCAAGTAATACATAACAGTGAACTGACTAAGCCATTCAAGGAACCTACTGGCATCAGACAAGGATGTCTTAAGTCATCCATAAATTCTTACTGGTAATGGATTGGGTAATGAGAAAGATCACAAAACAGCCATATACAATGGACTTCCACACAAAAGCTAAAAGATCTCAACTTGTCAGACATCAACCAGCTGTCCCATACCCATACAGATATGCAAGCTAAAATAAATGATCTCCAGAACTAGGTACAGTTAGTAGGGATGAAAATCAACACTGAAAAAACTAAAACCATGAGAATCAGCACACAATGAGAAACATCAATAATACTTTCTGGAATTGACATAGAACAGCTCCAACACTTCCTATATCTTGGCAGCATCATGAGCAAAACAAGTGGAACAGTCAAAGACAGTGAGTCAGAACACTGAAAGCCAGACATGCCTTTGCAACCCTAAAGCCAATTTGGAGAAACAGAAACCTTGCTCTCCAAACTAAACTTTGAATATTTAACACCATTGTAAAGTTAGTCTTACTATATGGTACTGAAACTTGGAGATTTATAAAGACCTTATTATCCAAACTCCATTTTATTTTTTAATAAACAGCTGCTTTAAACAAATCCTCAGCATCACGTGGCCAGAAAAAAATTACCAATGAAAAGCTTGGCGGAAGATGAAACAGAAACACATAGGACAGGAAATTTTGGAATGAAAATGGAGATGGCTAGGACACACATGCAGAAAAGAATTGAATGATATAACAAGCCACATGTTGGATTGGAATCCCTGAGGCCTGGTCTACACTACGAGTTTAGGTCGACTTTAGCAGCATTAAACCGAATTAAGCCTGGACACGTCCACACGACGAAGCCCTTTTTTTCGACTTAAAGGGCCCTTTAAACCGGTTTCTTTACTCCACCTCCGACGAGGGGATTAGCGCTAAAATCGGCCTTTGCGGGTCGGATTTGGAGTAGTGTGGACAGAAATCGATGTTATTGGCCTCCGGGAGCTATCCCACAGTGCTTCATTGTGACCGCTCTGGACAGCGCTCTCAACTCAGATGCACTGACCAGGTAGACAGGAAAAGCCCCACGAACTTTTGAATTTCATTTCCTGTTTGCCCAGCGTGGAGAGCACAGGTGACCACGCAGAGCTCATCAGCACAGGTAACCATGATGGAGTCCCAGGATCGCAAAAGAGCTCCAGCATGGACCGAACGGGAGGTACGGGATCTGCTCGCCATATGGGGAGACGAATCAGTGCTAGCTGAACTCCGTAGCAGTAAACGAAATGGCAAAATATTAGAAAAAGTCTCAAAGGCCATGAAGGACAGAGGCCATAACAGGGACGCACAGCAGTGCCGCGTGAAAATTAAGGAGCTAAGGCAAGCCTACCACAAAGCCAGAGAGGCAAACGGAAGGTCTGGGGCAGAGCCGCAAACATGCCACTTCTACGCAGAGCTGCATGCCATTCTAGGGGGTGCAGCCACCACTACCCCAACCGTGTGCTTTGACTCCATCAATGGAGAATCACGCAACAGGGAAGCGGGTTCGGGGTACGCGGAAGATGATGATGATGAAGACAATGAAGATAGCTCACAGCAAGGAAGCGGAGAAACCGGTTTCCCCAACAGCCAGGATATGTTTATCACCCTGGACCTGGAACCAGTAACCCCCGAACTCATCCAAGGCGTGCTCCCAGACCCTGAGGGCACACAAGGGACCTCTGGCGAGTGTACCTTTGTAAATATTACACATGGTTTAAAAGCAAGCGTGTTTAATGATTAATGATTAATTTGCTCTGGCAATCGCGGCCAGTACAGCTACTGGAAAAGTCTGTTAACATGTATGGGGATGGAGCGGAAATCCTCCAGGGATATCTCCAGAAAGCTCTCCTTCATGTACTCCCAAAGCCTTTGCAAAAGGTTTCTGGGGAGGGCTGCCTTATCCCGTCCGCCATGGTAGGACACTTTACCACGCCAGGCCAGTAGCACGTAGTCTGGAATCATTGCATAACAAAGCATGGCAGCGTATGGTCCCGGTGTTTGCTGGCATGCAGACAACATCCATTCCTTATCTCTCTTTGTTATCCTCAAGAGAGTGATATCATTCACAGTCACCTGGTTGAAATGGGGTGATTTTATTAAGAGGACATTCAGAGGTGCCCGTTCCTGCTCAGCTGAACAGAAATGTTCCCCGCTGTTAGCCATGCGGTGGGGGGGAGGGGTGAAGTGATCATCCCAGAGAATTGGGTGTGTGTGGGGGGGTGTAGTTGGGTTTGTGCTGCATGTTAACCCGGAAACCCCAGCCCCTCCTTTTACATTGCAAACCCATTTTAAATGGCCAACCCAACGGGTCCTTGGTATGGGAAATGAGGGCGCTGCTGTTTGAAACCATTCCCACATGTTATGAAGGTTAAAAAAGCCAAAAGACGGTGGCTTACCATGGCTGCCTGCAAGCCGAATTCTGTTGCCTGGCACTGCGTGAGTGATCTCTCACACCAAACCGGCAGGCCCTCAATATAAGAGGAAAAATGCGACCTTGTAATGAAAGCACATGTGCTGTGTAATGTGAACAGCAAAATTTAACGTGAAAGAGTGTACCCATTGTTCTCTAAAATGTGTCTTTTTTAACCACCTCTCCCTTCTCCTCCAACAGCTGCAAATGTTTCTCCTTTGCAGAGGCTAGTGAAGATTAGAAGGAGAAAACGGCGGACTCGGGATGATATGTTCTCGGAGCTCCAGATGTCCTCCCACGCTGACAGAGCACAGCAGAATGCGTGGAGGCAGTCAATGTCAGAGTGCAAAAAAGCACAATATGAACGAGAGGAGAGGTGGCGGGCTGAAGAGAGCAAGTGGCAGGCTGAAGAGGATAGGTGGCGTCAGTTTGCTGACAGAAGGCAAGAGTCGATGCTCCGGCTGCTGGAGCATCAAACTGAAATGCTCCAGCGTATGGTTGAGCTGCAGGAAAGGCAGCAGGAGCAGAGACCGCCGCTACAGCCCCTGTGTAACCAACAGCCCTCCTCCCCAAGTTCCATAGCCTCCTCACCCAGACGCCCAAGAATGCGGTGGGGGGGCCTCCGGCCACCCAGCCACTCCACCCCAGATGATTGCCCAAGCATCAGAAGGCTGGCCTTCAATAAGAGTTAAAGTTTTAAAGTTTTAAAGTTTTAAACTGCAGTGTGTCCTTGTCCTTCCCTCCTCCCCCACCCCACCCGGCACTTCCCACCTCCCCCACCCCTCCCAGGCTACCTTGGCAGTTATCCCCCTAGTTGTATGATGAATTAATAAAGAATGCATGAATGTGAAGTAACAATGACTTTATTGCCTCTGCAAGCAGTGCTCGAAGGGGGGAGGGGAGGGTGGTTAGCTTATAGGGAAGTAGAGTGAACCGGGTGGGGGTGTGGGAGGGTTCATCAAGGAGAAACAAACAGAAGTTTCACACCGTAGCCTGGCCAGTCACAAAACTCGTTTTCAAAGCTTCTCTGATGCGCACCGCATCCTGCTGTACTCTTCTAACCGCCCTGGTGTCTGGCTGCGCGTAATCAGCGGCCAGGCGATTTGCCTTAACCTCCCACCCTGCCATAAATGTCTCCCCCTTACTCTCACAGATATTGTGGAGCGCACAGCAAGCAGCCATAACAATTGGAATATTGGCTTCGCTGAGGTCTATCCGAGTCAGCAAACTGCGCCAGCGCGCTTTTAAACGTCCAAATGCACATTCCACCACCATTCGGCACTTGCTCAGCCTATAGTTGAACAGGTCCTGACTCCTGTCCAGGCTGCCTGTGTACGGCTTCATGAGCCATGGCATTAAGGGGTAGGCTGGGTCCCCAAGGATAACGATAGGCATTTCAACATCCCCAACGGTTATTTTCTGGTCTGGGAAGAAAGTCCCTTCCTCCAGCTTTTGAAACAGACCAGAGTTCCTGAAGACGTGAGCATCATGTACCTTTCCCGGCCATCCCACGTTGATGTTAGTGAAACATCCCTTGTGATCCACCAGGGCTTGCAGCAGCATTGAAAAGTACCCCTTGCGGTTTATGTACTCGGTGGCTTGGTACTCCGTTGACAAGATAGGGATATGGGTTCCGTCTATCGCCCCACCACAGTTTGGGAATCCCATTGCAGCAAAGCCATCCACTATGACCTGCACGTTTCCCAGAGTCACTACCCTTGATATCAGCAGGTCTTTGATTGCGTTGGCTACTTGGATCACAGCAGCCCCCACAGTAGATTTGCCCACTCCAAATTGATTCCCGACTGACCGGTAGCTGTCTGGCGTTGCAAGCTTCCACAGGGCTATTGCCACTCGCTTCTCAACTGTGAGGGCTGCTCTCATCCTGGTATTCTGGCGCTTCAGGGCAGGGGAAAGCAAGTCACAAAGTTCCATGAAAGTGCCCTTATGCATGCGAAAGTTTCTCAGCCACTGGGAATCGTCCCACACCTGCAGCACGATGCGGTCCCACCAGTCTGTGCTTGTTTCCCGGGCCCAGAATTGGCGTTCCACTCCATGAACCTGCCCCAGTAACACCATGATTTGCACATTGCTGGGGCCTGTACTTTGTGAGAGGTTTATGTCCATGTCAATTTCCTCATCAATCTCGTCGCCGCGCTGCAATCGCCTTCTCGGCTGGTCCTGGGTTTGCTTTGGCATGTTCTGGCTCTGCATATACTCCAGGACAATGCGCGTAGTGTTCATAGTGATCATAATTGCCGCGGTGATCTGAGCGGGCTCCATGATCCCAGTGCTATGGCGTCTGGTCTGAAAAAAGGCGCAAAACTAGTATCTGACGGAGGGAGGGAGGGGCGAGTGATGACATGGCGTACAGGTACAGGGAATTAAAATCAACAAAGGTGGCTGTGCATCAGGGAGAAACACAAACAACTGTCACACAGAATGGCCCCCCCCAAAGATTGAACTCAAAACCCTGGGTTTAGCAGGCCGTTGATTTCACGGAGGGAGGGGGAAGCTAATGAATACAGAACAAATCTGGTCCCTCTATTTTTTACATCTTAAGCTGGCAGCAGACGGTGCAGCATGACTGATAGCCATCGGCATCTTCTGGGTGCTTGGCAGAAAATGATGTACTACGACTGCTAGCCATCATCGTCAAGATGGTTCAATAGGCCAGGAGACAAAACATGTCTACCCAGGTGCCTCTGATTGAACTCACTGAGGAATACGATGATGACGGATACCAGTCGTAATACACCATCCACTGCCAAAAGGCAAGGAGCTGCTGCTGTGTAGCAATGCAGTACCACGTCTGCCAGCACCCAGATGACATATGGTGACGGTGAGCTGAGCTGAGCTGAGCGGGCTCCATGCTTGCCGTGGTATGTTGTCTGCACAGGTAACCCAGGTAAAAAGGCGCAAATTGATTGTCTGCCGTTGCTCTGACGGAGGGGGAGGGGCCTGACGACATGTACCCAGAACCCCCCGCGACACTGTTTTTGCATCATCAGGCATTGGGAGCTCAACGCAGAATTCCAATGGGCAGCGGAGACTGCGGGAACTGTGGGATAGCTACCCACAGTGCAACGCTCCGGAAGTCGACGCTAGCCTCGGTACTGTGGACGCGGTCCGCCAAGTTAATGCACTTAGAGCATTTTATGTGGGGACACACACAATCGACTGTATAAAACCAATTTCTATAAAACCGGCTTCTATAAATTCGACCTAATTTCGTAGTGTAGACGTACCCTGAGAGTCGGGGTGAGACCCCTTTAGAAAGCAGTAATTTATGTGAAAGACTAATCCCATGAGAAAAGAAAGAAATCGTGGCTGTGTTACAAAGTTAATAAAAAGGGTGTTGTTTCGCAAACATGGTCTATCTCAAGAGTGAAAACATTACATTAAGGCACACCCAGTAACTAGTAGAGCTTACAGGACAACAGGGACCATGAGAGAACAGATCACTGGGGAGATGCAAAGCATGCTAGACATGGGAATCATAGCAGTCTCACATGGCCCCGGGCTTCCCCAGTTGTCCTAGTCCCAAAGAAAGACTTTACAATAAGGCATTGTGTGGATTATAGAAAATGTAGTGTGGTTACAGTCCCAGAGACTTACCCTCTGCCTTGTGTGGATGATATGTTAGCTCGGCTATGTATATCTAACTACCTTAGATTTAACCAAGGCGTACTGGCAAATTCCCTTGGATACTGAATCACAGATAAAGTCTACATTCATTACTGATTTTGGACTCTTTGAATTTAAGTACGATCCCTCTGATTAATTAATGCAGGAGCCATGTTCCAGAGGCTCGTTAATCGGGTATTACATGGATCCCAGGACTTTGCTCTCAGCTACATAGATGATATCGCTGTATTTAGCAATACATGGGAGGAACATGAAGCACATATGGGTAAGGGACTGAAAAGCCTCAGGGAGACAGGCCTCCCAGTCAAGGTGTCAAAGCGTACAGTGGGGGCAGTGAAGATCCCTTACCAGAGTCACTGGGTGGGTGGAGGCCAAGTCCACCCAGATTCCCTGAAAGTGGAAGCTATTTTGAATGGGCCTGTTCCTAAAACTACAAAACATGTCCAACTTCATAGGTTTGGCTAACTACTATAGCAAATTTGTGGGAGGTTTCAGTGACATCTATCACAAGTTTATGCCAGAAAACAAAACCAGAAAAAGAGTTTTGGTCAGATGCCTGTCAAAAGGGTGATGACACAATGAAGCAAATTTTAAACTCTCATAAGTCTTTTATGTGCTAACCAAAATCCTTTTTACATTGTGTATTGCTATATTTAGTGCCCTGTGCAAACTAAAATGTTAATTGTCCTTCAATTGAACCTAATGGGTGAAGGAAAATTGAAATCAGTAATGGAATGTGTGTAACCTTTTAACCCTGCTTTTTACTCTGACTTTATTAATATAGTCCAAGTGTCCAGAGAAGAGACCCCTCCAACTAATGAAAAATATCTATACATGTATGTTATAAACAAAACTGGGTGATTGACAAGAGATACTTGTTATTACAGATGGGTTCTGTAAAGGATGAAATAATGACTCATTGAAAGATATTTTAACTCATTAAGAACTGTCAGTTGCCACAGTTAGTAATAAAGACCAGATTAGAGATTCCTTTTTGCTTATCAGTCAGGTAAACTGAGGACCACAAAAGAAATTCTATTAATAATTAGGAAAACTGAACACTTGGTAAAATTAATCATGGGAAAGTATTTTTCTCTCCAAAAAGGAGGTTCTTCAAGAAAAGATACATGGGAATTGGGAAAAGTATAGAAAAGGGCAACAAAAATGATTAGGGGTATGGAACAGTTTCCATATGAGGAGAGATTAATAAGACTGGGACTTTTCAGCATGGAAAAGAGACGACTAAGGGGGGATATGATAGAGGTCTATGAAATCATGACTGGTGTGGAAAAAGTAAATAAGGAAGTGTTATTTACTCCTTCTCATAACACAAGAACTACAGGATCACCAAATGAAATTAATAGGCAGCAGGTTTAAAACAAACAAAAGAGAGTATTTCTTCACACAATGCACAGTCAACCTGTGGAATTCTTTGCCAGAGGATGTTGTGAAGGCCAAGGCTATAATAGGGTTCAAAAAAGAACTAGATAAGTTCATGGAGGATAGGTCTAGCAATGGCTATTAGCCAGGATGGGCAGGGATGCAAAAGCATGCTCTGAAGCATCCCTAGTCTCTGTTTCCCTGAAGCTGGGAATGGGCAATGGGATGGATCACTTCATTATTACCTGTTCTTTTCATTCCCTCTGAAGCGGCTGGCATTGGCCACTGTCAGAAGATAGGATACTGGGCAGTTGGACCATTGGTCTGACCCAGTATGGCCGTTCTTATGTTCTTATATTCTTTGTCTCGCATGCTATAAAAGGACAGGAGAGTTTGTAAATTATTTTGGGGAGTGCAGGCTTCCAGCATCCTGCCAGTTACAGAGAAGAGATACAGAGCCCAACTCTTTACCTTACACGAAAGGTGATAATGTATCTATTCTTTCTGTATTCTGTATACTGCTACATTAATCTCTGACTGATAATCTTTGATTAAATAATTCCATTCGAGTTTGTTATTTGACAATCTCAAATCATTATTAAATTCGAACAAGTGACAACACTGAGACAAATTGAAATTGAAAAGTACATCAAGTCAGGAAGGAGCTTCTCTACTCTGATCAACAATGAGTCACCCTGGACTGAAAGGGAAAAAAATGAAAAAGCCAGCAGGCTTGGAACTGACTTTTTTTTTAATTGAGAAGTTGGGAGGCAGTCTTGAGGCAGGAGGCTACCATGAATGCTGGATCCCTCCTATCGCTGAGGGGTACGCTGTGATACTGTTTAAGACAATAGGTATCTCTTATTAGAAAAGGGGTTTTATCTAATATGAAAGTGTAATGGTTGTGCCTTATGTTTATTTTTTTGTGTAACTTGTGTTTGCTTTCCCTTACTATTTCATCTTTGAATCTGTGTTTTTTTCTATTAAATACACTTTTTTGTTTATTTTTATCCCACAGAGATCTCTAGTGTGCAAACTATGTGGAGTGTATATGCCAAAATAAGCTGCTTTCACACCTTTGGGGATGATGAACTGGAAGGGTCCGAGTGTCAAGGAGGCTGTATTTGGGGAGACTCAGGATGGCTGGGTCTGTTGGTGTTACCCTGCAAGGTGTAACTAGGCTGATGAGTGCCAAGGTGAGACCCTGTGCTTGGAGGCAGGTTACTGGTGTCGGGGAATTGAACCACAGCTGCACAGCATTAAGGCCTCCAATGTAACAGGGCAGGTGGTGACAGAACCCCCCAAAACATCACACAGACTACGGAGAACATGGAAACACACAACAGAAGCAGAACTGAAAGCCATTACAATGATATGGGAAGAAGCTAAGACTACAGCAAGAGACCACCAAAGATGGAAGGCAGTGATGAAGGCTCTATGTTCTGTAAGGAATAGAGTCATAAGTCAAGTCAAGTCAAGTGCTATCCTGTGTGTACACATTATGATGCATGATCACACACTGTTTTTTTCCCTGGGACCGCTGCCTCATTCAGTGCTCTGGGGAGGAATCAGGGTTGTGTACTGAAGGAAACTGTGGTCTATAGGACCCCTGCCTAATTTGCTGCAGAAACTGGAAGAGTGAATGATGCAGGCGATTGCAGGAAGAGAAAGGACAGTTTCATGATTAAAGCAGTTGAATGCTAACCTGGAGAATTGGATTCTATCCCTCCCTCTGCCACTGAGATCCTATGTGATGCTGGGCAAGTCACTTAAACCATATTTTTCAGATGTAATCACTACTTATATGTTTTTAATTTTCTAGATGCCTTACCTGAGATGCTGGGGTCTGATTTGTAGAAGTGCTGAGCACTCATAGCTGCACATGAAGTCAATGAGAGTTGTGCTTTGAACATATAAAGTGCTATATAATGTTCAGTATTCTGAAAAATCAGGTCCTAGACATCTCAAATTGTGTGTCCAAAATTAGTGGATACTTTTGACTTTAATCTTTCTGTGACTTAGTTCCCCATCTGTAAATTAGGGATAACACTCCTCCCCCTTACTTCACAGAGGTGTTGTAAACATAAATTCATTATGAGGTAAGTGATGAGGCAAAGAAAAGCCCACGAGAAAATTATTAATTCTGTCCTCAGAATAGGTTTGAATGGTCTGCAGCAAATAAAGCATGGGGACACACATGAGGAGAAAACAAAATATTGAATAGCTGCTCATTAAGTGAGCACTGTCCATCCTATGCACTGAAGGAGGCTGGGGTCCTGTAGGAAAAAATAGCATGTGATCACATAATGAAAGACTGTATCATAGTGCATATGCACAAGGGAGTTGAATTAAAGCTGCACTATCAAACTTAATTCTGGCATCTCCTATCTTTTTGAGTTCTTGACTTTACAACTTTTACAATGTTCTTTTAGCGTAGTTGTGTGTATAACATATAAACAAGGAGGGAGTCTCCCATTGATTTTGACAGATGAGCTACAGTCACTTATTGGGGGTCCTGAGATGAGACCAAAGACCAATTTTGAATCTGCAATCCTGTTGTGATGCTGTATAATTGAAAATGACCATTTGTATCAGTGTTGCTACCACTGTTATACAATTGCAACAAATTTTATACAAAGCATATCATGTAAAGTGTCAATGGAATAGTTACAATCTATCACGTATGATTATCCTGGTTAAAACCATATATCATCTTCGTATCTGAAGTGATGAATATTGGCTATGTATCTGTATCTCAAACACATGTTTTATGCCTAGGTGATACCCCCCAGATAAATTTACATCAGGGCTAGACAGCTATGTGTTGATGGTCCATTAAGGACTCTCAGCTCACAATGGTCCACAGAAGACATCCCGCCCAGTGAGCCTTTTTTGTGGACGCCTCAGAAAAAATATGGGCAATGGCTGCCCTTGTGAGTCAGCAAAGTATGTTAGGACATGTGGTAAGGACATGTGACCCTAGACTACATCTTGGGTCAGTAACTTTCCATACACAGGGACTAGTGGCTTTGTTTGGGACAGTAAATTTCCATGCATATGGCAAAGGATATAAAAGACACCTGAGACATCTCCATTTTGCCTCTTTCCTGCTCCAATTCTCTGGACTATGGATTTACAACCAAAAGGAGTGTTTTGAACTATGGACTGAGGACCTTTCAATCATCTGGAAGTTACCAGAGAAACTTTTGAAAGCCAGCAGTCTATTCCATCACTGCTATGATCCAGATCTATGAACACTGAAAATCACTTATATGTATATGATTCCTTAATCATTCAATAACTCTCTTCTTTTCTTTTATTAATAAATCTTTAGTTAGTTTACTAAGGATTGGCTGACAGCATAATATTTGGGTAAGATATGAGATACGTATTGACCTGGGGGTAGGTGTCTGATTCTTTGGGATTAGTAGAACCTCACATATGGTGAATTGGGTTTTCAGTATATTAGACTGATTATACAGTAACTCCTCACTTTAAGTTGTCCCGGTTAACGTTGTTAGGTTGCTGATCAATTAGGGAACATGCTCATTTAAAGTTGTGCAATGCTCCACTCTTACGTTGTTTGGCTGCCTGCTTTCTCTACAGCTGGCAGCCTCCCTATGCCACCCCTCTCCCCACAGTGCCTCCTGCCCGCCGGCAGACCCCGCGGATCAGCACCTTCCCCCTCCTCACCCCCCCGCCCGCGGCAATCAGCTGGCTTGCAGCGTTTTGGGGCAGGAGGGAGGGGGGAGGAGCGAGGACTCGGCACACAGGCTCCTCCTGCCTCCCCAATGCCACAAGCCAGCTGATTGCCCCGAGCAGGAGGCAGGAGAGGAGGGAGGGGGAGCCTGTGCACCGAGTCCTTGCTCCTCCCCCCTCCCTCCTGCCCCCTAAACACTGCAAGCCAGCTGATTGCCCCAGGCAGGAGGGAGGGGGGAGGAGGGAGGACTCGGCGTGCAGGCTCCGCCTCCCTCCCCTGCCTCCTGCCGGAGGCAATCAGCTGGCTTGTGGCGTTTAGAAGGGAGGGGAGGGAAAGGGAGGAGCAAGGACTCAGCGTGGGAAGTAAAGGGGGAGGAGGTGGGGGGGAGAAGAGGCAGGTCAAGGATGGGGGTTTGGGGGAAGGAGGGAAGTGGGCAGGCTGAGGGTTGAGCCCACCCCCACCCCCCGCCCCGGTGCTTGCAGAGTAGGGGAAGCTGCCGCTGCTGCACAATGTGCTTCTCCTAGCCTACAGCACCTTCAGCCTCCTTGCCTGCCTCATTGTCTGCAGTGCCAGTGGGCTGTGCCTGTGTAGGGTAAGGCAGGGGCACCTCCCAACTATAGTACTGTACTGTATGTACAGTATGTTTGTAAACACACAGCACGTGCACACTACTCCCCCCCCCCCAGTGTAGTATTAAATTGCTTGTTTAAAATTGTTTAAAAAACTTATACCTGTATTAAATTGCTTGTTTAAAATTGTTTAAAATGTATATAATGCCTTTTGTCTGGCAAAAAAAAAAATTCCCTGGAACCTAAACCCCCCCCCCATTTACATTAAATCTTATGGGGAAATTGGATTCACTTAACATCGTTTCACTTAAAGTCGCATTTTTCAGGAACATAACTACAACGTTAAGTGAGGAGTTACTGTATATTATTAGACCTGTTTGTCTGGATGGGAGCCAAGGGCTGGAATGCCTAAAAGGGACTGTGTTAAGCTTCTTGGTGCTACAGAAGCTATTTTGTTACTGGTTTCTATCTAATTATAGAATAAACCACCAGTTTTGGGGAATTGTCTGCCCTGTCTCTTGCAGTCTGCCCTGCGATGGCATTCTCAGTGTAGTCCATCCCAGGTACCCAGTCACACCTGTCCACAGAGGCCACAGGTTAACAAAATTGTAGATGAATGTGCACTGCTTTTAGCTGTACATCTCACATGTCTCTCCTTGATTACAGCAATCCAAGAGCTCTCAAAGTCTTTCAGTCTGATGGTGACAGAGCTGTTGCCATCAGACTTTGTCATGGGCTAAGAGCTCCAAGGTGTTGAGGTTAATATCACAAAAATTGATGTTGGTCTTGAGAGTGTCTTTATGATGTTTTCTTGGTTTAATGACTGCTTCTTGGAGCAGCTAGTCATGGAATCCACAAGGGGGGAGGCAATTCTTGATTTAGTCCTAAGTGGCACATAGGATCTGGTCCAAGAGGTGAATATAGCTGAACTGCTCGGTGATAGCAACCACAATGTACTTAAATGTAACATCTTTGTACAGGGGGAAATACCAAAGTAACCCACCACAGTAGCATTTAACTTCAAAAGGGGGAACTGCACAAAAATGAGGAAGCTAGTTAAACAGAAATTAAGAGGAACAGTCACAATTGTGAAATGTCTGTAAGCTACATGGAAACTTTTTAAAAACACCATAAGACAGGATATACATTTAGTTTGAGCCTAACTAAAAAAACAGCAACAGGACCAAAAAATGCCACTATTGCTCAACATTGTAAAAGAGGCTGTTAGAGGCAAAAAGGCATCCTTTAAAAACTGGAAGACAAATCCCGCTGAGGAAAATAGAAAGAAGCATAAACTCTGCAAGTCATGTGTAAAAATATAATTAGGCAGGCGAAAAAAAAATTTGAAAAGCAACTAACTTAAGACACAAAAACTAACTGCAATTTTTTAGTACATCAGAAGCAGGGAGCCTGTCAAACAATCAGTGGACAATGAAAGTGCTAAAGGAGCAGTCAAAGAAGACCAGGCCATAGTGAAGAAGTTAAATAAATTCTTTGCATCAGTCTTCACTGTAGAGGATGTGAGGGAGATTCCCCACAACAGCCACTCCTTTTAGGTGACAAATGAGAGTAACTGTCCCAAATTGAGGTGTCAATAGAGGTGATTTGGAACAAATTAATAAATTACATGGTAATAAGTCACCAGGACCAGATATTATTCACCAAAGAGTTGAAGAAACACAAATATGAAATTGCAGAACTGCTAATTGTGCTATGTAACTGATTGCTTAAATCAGCCTCTGTACCAGGTGACTGGAGGATAGCTAATGTAATGCCGGTTTTTGTAAAGCCTCCAGAGGTGACCCTGGCAATTACAGGCCAGTAAGTACCTAAATTCAGTACCAGGCAAATTGGTTGAAACTGTAATAAAGAAAGAATTATTAAACACATAGATTAACACGCTATGTTAGGGAAGAGTCAAAACAGCTTTTGGAAAGAGAAATCATGCCCCACCAATATATTACAATTATTTTAGGGAGTCAACAAGAATGTGGGCAAGGGTGATCTGGTCGATATAGTGTATTTAGACTTTCAGAAAGCATTTGATAAGGTCCCACACAAAGGCTCCTAAGAAAACTAAGCATCATAGGATAAGGGTGAATGTCATCTTATGGATCAGTAACTGATTAAAAGATAGAAAACAAAAGGTAGGAATAAATCATCAGTTTTCACAATGGGGAGTGGTAAGTATCGGGATCCCCCAAAGATCTGTACTGGGATCTGTGCTGTTCAACATATTCATAAATGATCTGGAAAAGGAGGTGAATAGTGAGGTGGAAAAGTTTGCAGATGATTCTAAATTACTTCAGATAGTTAAGTTCAAAGCTGACTGCAAAGAGTGATGAAGGTATCTCACTAAATCGGGTGACTGGGTAACAAAATGGCAGATGAAATTCAGTTTTGATAAGTGCAAAGTAATGCACACTGGAAAAAATAATCCCAGCCATACAAATGATGGGGTCTATTAGCTGTTACCACTCAAGAAAGAGATCTTGCAGTCATTGTGGATAGTTCTCTGAAAACATCCGCTCAACGTGCAGTGGCTGTCAAAATTGCTAACAGAATGTTAGGAGACATTAGGAAATGGATAGATAATAAGACAGGAAAACATCATAATGCCACTATATAAATCCATGGTACACCCAAACCTAGAATATTGCATGCAGTTCTGGTCACCCCATTTCAGAAAAGGTATTTTAGAATTGGAAAAGGCATGTAGAAGGGCATCAAAAATGATTAGGGGTATGGAACAGGTTTCATGTGAGGAGAGATTCAAAAGACTGAGACTGTTCAGCTTAGAAAAGAGACAACTAAAGGGGGCTATGATAGAGGTCTATAAAATCATGAATGGTGTGGAGTAAAAGTGTTATTTACCCCTTCATATAACACAAGAACCAGGGTCACCCAGTGACATTATTTCTTCACACAAGGCCAAAAGTACAACTGAGTTCAAAAAAGGATTAGATAAGTTCATGACGGATAGGTTCATCAATGGCTATTAGCAACCCCATGCTCTTGGGGTCCCTAAATCTCTGACTGCCCAAAATTGGGACTAGATGACAAGGGATGGATCACCCAATAATTGCCCTGTCCTGTTCATTCCCTCTGAAGCATTTGGCACTGGCCACTGTCAGAAGACAGGATACTGGGCTAGATGGACCATTGGTCTGACCCATTCTTATGTTCTTATACCCCTGAGTTCTAGTCTGCATTTTTCTATAAAAGATGGCCTTCAATGTTCTACTGTCAGGCATATGGACCACATGACAACAACATCTCAGCTGCACTCTCAATATAAAAGTTTCAATGCCTTTGATATTGCAGCACTCAAGGACCTCATTTTTGGAACCAAATATTGCCAATTAGTTCCCATTATCTGTCACAGACATCACAGATGGAATTGGTCCACAGTTTTATGTGGCATCAATAAGTTGTCCATTAATTGCAGCCATAGAGCAGTGTGTTGATGACGACAGCATGGTAAACATCAATTTTTGTTTGCAATTTGAAACGCTGCTTGTTCCAGAGACAACACTGAGGTTTTCCAAAGGCATCGCTGGCTGTACCAATGTGCTTCATATTGTCATTGTCAATCATTGCATCTTGAGAAATGACACTGTCTAGGTAGCAAAACTTGTCAACAATCTTGAGTGGTTTATTATCAATGGACATAACCGGAGTAGTTGCAGTACTTCCTGTCTTCTTTAGTCTGATCATTAAGCCAAAATGTTTTGCTGCACACACAAAGCAGTCAGTGAATGTCCCTGAGGTTATGGGCCAATAAAGCACAATCATCAGCAAACAGTAATTTGCTAATAATTGTCTTCATAACTCTCGTCATCACATGCTGACGATGCAGCCTCAAGACACCTTCATCCATACAATACTGCATATAAATGCCACAGTCAATGTCTCTGAATGCATCGATTAGAACAGCTGCAACATGATGCTAAATAATGCCAGAGCAAGAACACAGCCTTGTTGGTGAGAGAAAAGGGAACTGTCAAGGACACAAACCTGTGATAATTAATTAATAATGATTTTCTGAGATCAGGTAGATATAAAAACCATGAAGAGAGAATTATTGGTTGGGGTTGTCAAAGAGCATGGAAGTGGCCAAAGGTAAATTTAAGATGTTCTAAATGAGGCCTAACTAGCGATGCCTATTAGACTGTATAAAAGTCTTCCAAAAGTAAGTAGTGGGAGTCCCAGATTTGGAGTTATTTAAACTAGGTGAGGCAAAAGTCTGAAGCATATACCATAGGGAATCACCCAGCACTGGCAGGACAATGGACAGGATGCCCTAATATAAATCCCTTCCATTTCTTAGCACTTCTCTAGCACCAATATTCTTCAAAGTGCTGCGTAAATATTTATCCACTCAACACTACCTGGAGGCACAATTATTATCATTGCAGCTGACAGCTGGGGAAACTGAAGAAAGAGGTTCTAAGACTTGGCCAAGGTCACAGAAGAACCAGGACCAGCGCTCCTCCTTCAGCCCATGCCTCGCCAGCCATTTGGAGGTAATTAAGGGGCTAAGATCAAGCGTAGTATCTGTTCTTATCAGTTTAATATCTGATATGTTCTCTATCTGAGAGCTTTATATTATTAAATAATTACAATGTTCATTCAGAAATCAAGATGCGGGCATAGTTTCTAACAACACACACATATACTGCAACATCAAACAAGAGCCTTAGAAATCCACATCCTTTGGCCCACATATGAGAGAAACTTCCCCTGACAGAGAAGGACAAGCTTGGCTTTGCTAGGAAAATCCCATTTTCCTCTAAAATTCATGTTGCACTCACCATAAAAGGGCTTTGGATCCGAAATGATATATGGGGTGTCTGATCACTTACTCCCCAGCAATAATTGTCTTGTCAAGTGCTGGAGGTGACATTGATTGTCAAGTAATTTCTTGAGCCAGTTTCTCGGCAAAGAAATCTAAGGCCCAGTGCCCCTCCCCCTGTCCTCTGGGGAGAGCCAGCTTTTCTTCACATGCCTGACAGCACAATAAGGGGCCCTGCTATTCTGCAACATGTATTGGCTCAGAAATAGAAAGGGGGGAAGCTGCCTGAAAGGCCGCTGAGGTGAGAAAAAGCTTCCCCGATTTGGCTCAGGTCTCCTCATCTATCCCTGCCAGGTGGTGGGGGGGGGGGGGGGGGAAGCAGGGCGGCAGGGGCTGGCTCTGAGCTCTCTCTCTCTCTCTCTCTCTCTCTTTCTGTCTCCCCTGATGGTGGCCGGAGAAGAAAAGACACGAGCAGCCCCACCCTCGGACAGACGCAGGAGTGTCAGTGATTCCGCCCGTTCAGACAGCCTGTATAGCTAACCATCAGCTGCACGATTCAGAGCCTCCTTTGCAAATCACACTGGGGGGGGGGATGTCGCTCTCTTCTGGGAGTGGCGCGGCGGGGAGCTTTGGGATGGGGTGGACCAGGGGCAGCAGACAGGGTTCCCCCGGGTGTGTCAATTGCAGCCTGGAGCCACTGCGCTGGGGTGGGAGGAGGCTGCCTGGAAGGAAAAGCAGCTTCCAAACTGCACGGTAACAAGCCAGCGGCAATCGGAAGATCGCTGCTGTCCTTGGCAGCAGGACTGGCCTCCGCCCGAAGCCCAGACACTGGCAGCTCCTCTGAGGAACCATTAACCTTCCGTTCTCCCCTCCCTCCTGCTCTGCTTGGTGACCCGGCTGCTCTGCTTTACAAAAATAAAATAAAATAAACCTCTTCTGGGGTGGGCAAGGCTATTGCCAAACGGAAGCGGAGCTTGTTTTCCGATGCTGTGCAGAGAGCCTGGGGGTGCTAGGTGTTGCATGCCATGGGCAGTTCATTAGAGTCAGGGTGCAGCAGGGCAATGCAGCCACCGCCCTTCCACCCCAGCTGAGCATTGTAGACAACCCCCCGGGCTCCCTGCTGCAGCCAGAGAGCTGAGAGCGGCTGGATGCCCTGGCTGGGGGGCGGGAGGAGGTTTCATGTTTATCCCAGCGGGCATGTGACCTAGGGGGTGCCTAGCTATTGCTCATTAATTATTAATTAATTATTATTATTATAAAAATGACAATAGGAAGAAGCAAATCCAGATTTATCCGGGCCCCGTATTCAGCATCGGCTGCGCTGGGACTGTCTGCGCTGTGGGGACACCGGCCCTTTTGAGGCAGGAGCAGCTAACCAGTGTATGGATCTGCAGAGCGTCCTGCCTTTCCTCTCCCCCGTCCCCCCGTTTGATGCAGCGGGTCGGAACTGCGCTGGTTCTAGTTGTGTCTGTAATATGGGGTGGGGGGAGGATGTGTGAGGCTATTTATTGCACAATCTTTTCGAGGCCTAGGGAAGTTTCAGCACCCAGGAGAGCTCCAGCCTCCTTCCTGGGAAAGGGGTTTATATAGGAAACATCCCGTTGATGGCCCAGAAGGCGGCCTCGAAGAATACAATATAAGCCCCTGTAGACTAGAACTAGACACAGCTGCATTAATACGGGGGGGGGGGGGGGGAGGACCTGCCCTGTGGGACGTTAAAATGGGAGTGTCTGGCTTTCTGGCTAGGTCCCTCCATGAGCTCAGGACAGCACCTTTCCCTAACTCCA